>NC_138373.1:57383690-57430079 GCF_054177405.1 Leptonychotes weddellii | reverse complement strand
TTTATTTTAGTATATATTCAATATATTTATATTTATATATTTATTTCTTTTCCTCTGGCTTGCTATTACAGTTCGCACCTCTTGTGCATTGTTAAACAGAAGCATTGACAGCAGGCATCCTACCTTGTTTGGATTTTAGATGAAATGCCTTTGATTTGTTGCCATCGAGTGTTATATTTTCTTGGGTTTTCAGTGAATAATATCTTTTATCAGGTTAAGAAAGTTTCTATTTTTGATTTGCTCATAGATTTCATCAGGAAAATGTTTTGCATTTTATAAACACTCCCTGCATCTATGAGATGTACTTACGGATTTTCTTTTAATGTGTTAAATGATAAATTAATCAATTTTCTTAAAATTAAACCATCTTTCTAATCTGAGATAACCCCTACTTGATTACAATTTTTAAAATATTCATTCGAAATTTAGTTTACTAATATTTTACTTAAAATTTTTATATTCATGAATGAGACTAGCCCGTAATTTTTCTTACTTATTTTATATCAAGTTTATCTTACCTCATAAAATGAGTTTTAAGGAAGATTATCAGTTTAGGGGTGCCTGGGTGGCTCAGTCGCTTAAGCCTCCAACTCTTGGTTTCTGCTCAGGTCATGATCTCATAGGTTGTGGAATTGAGCCCCACATCAGATTCCTTGCTCAGCAGGGAGTTAGCTTGAAGATTCTCTCCCTCTGCCCCTCTCCCCACTCGCTCTCTCCGTTACCCTCTCTAAAATAAATAAATAAATCTTTTAAAAAAAGATCATCAGTTTAGTCTCTTCTATGGAAAAGTTGATACAAGATTAGAACTACTTTTACTCTGAAAATTGATAAAACTTGTCTGAAAGAATCCTGGGTCTGGTTGTGTGTGTGTGTGTGAAAACAGACTTTCGCTAATGATGAAGTTTCTCTCATTAATTTGGTCAAGTCAGGTTTTCTCTTCCTTCCTGAGTAAATATAAGTTACATTTACAGTGAATTGACCATTTTGGTTAGATTTTCAAGTGCACTGACATAAAAAATGGTTCTTGATAATTCTCTGCTATAAAATCTCTACCTTGCTGTAGTTGTGTTTCTTTTTCTTTGTACTAATATAGTCATTTCCCTTTCTTTCTTTTTAAATTGATCTTGCACAGATTTTGTCTCTTTTATTGGTTGGTTTTTCTCAAAGAAACAATTTTTTATTTTCTAGGATCTCTCTGTCAGTAATTGGCAAATACCCTTGACAGTCAAACAATAATTTAGGTGGGTATATTATTTTAGATTGGCATTTATTTTCATTCATTCCTTTAAAAATAGTCCATTAATTTCTGTTACTTATCTTTGCTTTTGATAAGTCTACTGTTGTCTAATTGCTATCCCTTGATAGGTAATTTGTCTTTTCTCTCTGGTTGCTTTCACCAAAATGTATCTCATCATGGATTTGTCTTTTATTTATCTAGATTTTGTTTTAACCCATAGGAATCATATATTTTATCAGTTCTAGGACATATACAGGCATATATCTTTGAGTATTGATGCTTCCATAATTCTATTCTTTTACTGAAACTTATATTAGACATATTGAGATTTTTTAAAAATTTTATGTTGTCTCTTAACTTTATATTTATCCCTTTATCTCACAGTGCTTCATTCTGAGTTGTTTCCTTAAATCTCTCTTTCAGATCATTGTTTATGTCTCATCTGTGTCTAAACAGCTACTTTAGTGCTGCCTTGTCTTTGTCCCCTGCTCAAAATAAAGCTGTTACCTTTCTAGCCCTGTCCGCCATGGTGCTTAGCAGCCAGGGATGCATGGTCTCAGACATGTTTACCAAGTAAAACACTGACTTGAGGGGCACCTGGGTGGCTCAGTCATTAAGCGTCTGCCTTCGACTCAGGTCATGATCCCAGGGTCCTGGGATCGAGCCCCACATCGGGCTCCCTGCTCAGCAGGAAGCCTGCTTCTCCCTCTCCCACTCCCCCTGCTTGTATTCCCTCTCTCGCTGTGTCTCTCTCTGTCAAATAAATAAATAAAATCTTTTAAAAAAAATAAAATAATAAACAGCTACTTTGCCTATGCATTGAGGTTTTTCATTCAGTTGCTATAGTTTTTGTTTCTAGATGGTCTGTGATCATTTTAATACTGTGCTTTCCTTTTCATACAGCTTATATTCCCTTTCATTTTAGTATTTTAAAACAGTTTAGGGGTGCCTGGCAGACTCAGTTGGTAGAGCATGTGCAACTCTTGATTTCAGGGTTGTGGATTCAAACCCCACATTGGGTGCAGAGATTACTTAAAAATAAAATCATTAAAAAAAAGTTTTAAAATCTGTTATTTTGTTCATTCATTCAAATTTCTTAGGAGTCAGAGTCTTTTTTATTATGTCTATGATGTGATTCTTCTAGTGGATCGTTTCTTCGTGTGATTTGTAATTTAGATTATGAGTTCATCATCAACAGGGAACATTATAAAAATATGTAACCAGAGTGGATATAGCCCACCCTTCAGAGACATTTTGCATTTGTTTTTGCTTAGTATCTTACAATGTGTCCTTAGGCTAATTTCTTGATTCAGGTTTTCCTGGACCATACACATAGCCCTAATTATAATTCTGAGTAGATGCTATCTTTTCCCTTCACTTGGCATCTTGATAGAAACAGACAGGCATCATGACTGTGTCCATTTGCTCCTACATAGGAAATTAAACCTAAGCTTCTAGGTTACTAAGACTTGCAAGCCCCCTTAATGCAAATCAGAGTCTATTTGTGTCCTTACCACATTGCTTGTTAGATATCTCTCTCTTTCTCTTTCACTGTTGCTCTCTCTCTTTTTTTTTTTTTTTTTGCAAGCTCAGTAATGCATTTGAAAGAATGATGTCTTTGCATCTGTTATTTCTAAGCATTTGTAGTGGCAAAATGGCCAGGTTTTCTTGAGGAAAGTTTTAGAGCAAGAAGTTTTACTTTGGTCTTTTGACATAAAAAAAAAGTCTAAGGGTGCATTTGGCTGGCTTGTTCAGTGGAGTATGCAACTCTTGATCTTGGGGTTGTGGGTTCAAGCTCCACATTGGGTGTAGAGATTACTTAAAAATAAAATCTTTAAAAAAAAGTCTAAGAATTTCACAAATCGTATTCTTCATGCAAAGTGTTCTTGCTAGCTTCTATAGGAATGCAGACTGTCCAAATATCAGCTCAAAAATTATTGAACTAATGTAATCCTGACGTTTTGCTATATAACTGCTGAGGAATTGCATTCCTTTGAACTTCTACCATAAACTCAGCCACAACTTGGTGTGTTGGGAATAACAAGCTGGTGGTGAAGAGGGGCTGTATCCTACTTTGAGAAAATTTTCAGGAAGTGTTCTATAGGGGAACAAATAATATTTTCTGAAATAGTACAGATGTCTTTTGCTTTTCCTTATTGAGACACTGGGAGGTCATATTTTCTAAAGGGTTCTAATTAAAAGCCCAAAGCACTTTCTAGCTCTAGAGTTCTGTGATTTTTCTACTACCTTGAGACATTTTTCCAACAAATCACGTAGCCTGTTTGCAGCTT
The DNA here is from genome assembly GCF_054177405.1 of Leptonychotes weddellii. NCBI lineage: Eukaryota > Metazoa > Chordata > Mammalia > Carnivora > Phocidae > Leptonychotes > Leptonychotes weddellii. The sequence continues at coordinate 57,426,551 of NC_138373.1, read as the reverse complement.
TGTAACCAAATCTTAGGTATCAAAGGTTTGCGATCTTCTTAAGACACTCTCTGGTTCTCCCTACCATTCACCACTGTACCCCAGCAAGTCCATAGATATGAAGTGGATCATATTCAAAATTTTTTGTTGTTAATATTTCTTGATTTTATTTGTCCACATATAATTTTTATGACATGTCAAAGACTACACTCTCAAACAAATAATGAGTTGATTAAAGAGAATGTTGGTTATTAAATGTTATCTAAACATAACATATTTTGAAATATACATTGTTGGAAGTTTTTATTACTTCCACTGAACATGCTATAATTTTGAGATATTTTGTCCCAAAATTCTCTTTGGAAGCAACAAGCTAGTAATAAGACACAGTTGGAATTAAAACAAAGGCTTCATTTAAAAAATATAGCAAATATTGTTTCAACACTTGATACTCAAAGTTATTTCTGAAGCTTCACCATATTATTTTAGATTAAATATCTAAAGCAAATTATTACAAAAATAAATCCATCTCTGCTGAATTTTATTCTGTGTTTGGATTGAGGTGGAGTCAGTTGTTAGCTGCATGATCAGAGCACAGACGCTGAGTCTTTTTATTTTCTTAATTAAGAATTACCATTCCAAACCCTTGTCAGTGGTTTACAATGGCAGTAATCCCTAACAAAACAGTTGTTCTTCTAGATCCCAAGTGATTTGCCAGAACATTAACCTCGACTTGACCCCTCATAGTCACAGGAGAGAGAAACGAGGGTCAATAATCATTTCTAGAAAACTATAGACCTTGGGTTGCTTTCTAGATTATGTAACTTGTCTTTAAAAATAATTAGAATGTGTTTGTCATTTAAAATGAATGGGATCAGCAGGGCTAATGAAAATGTTTAAAGCCTTATCAGTCGGAACGCGAAGGGCTGGCTCCAGAAAGAGCTGACCTCGAAATTTTTGTACTGCTTTTGTTGATCCTGTCTGCTGATGCACACGATCTACTGATGTGTGGCTTGGCATGCCATAGAGACTTATTCATCCATGATATATGTGGAAAGGGCTTCCGGGCCTCTACATGTGCTCTGCCACATTTCTCCAGTTCTCTAACAAAGCTTTTAATTGGCGGCTGTGACTAATGAGCCTGAAGTCCCAGGAGAAATGGAGCCCGGTCTCCCACCACCCATTAAGATGAGCTCAAGCCCCAGACTTACCAAGCTTGAACCAGGAGAAGCTAAGGCCAAAGGCTTGAGATAAAACAGTCACTAAGAGTTTCATAAACTGCATTAATAAGCCTTGGCCAAATTAAATTGCACATTTAGTGTTATTACCCGACCTATCGTAGCTAAGGTCCTTCCTGGCCCTGATCATTAAAGGCGACATACCTCTTTTCAGGAGAATCCGAATTAACCCTGCTTTACCTAAAGTGTCTCTGAGGCTATTTCTCCAAGTAATCGCCCCTGTCTTTGTGTAGAGAAGCAATCTCATTCTTCCTGAGGTCATGTGGGATGAAGTCAGTGCTGGAGGTGGGCCATAGTGAGTGAGCTGGTGAGAAATGTGCAAAAAATCTTGATGCAGATGGTTCTGCCTTAGGATTTCTGCTATTTTTTTTTTTAATTTAAAATTTCAATTATGTGCCTTGCCTGCAGTGTAATGGAAGAATAAGCGGATTAGAGGAGAAGCAGGACAAAGAACTCATAGCCATTACCTATTATTTACTCTATTTGGCTGGGAATATCAAATAAATTAGGTCATTAAAAATCAGTAAGTTGCTGGGACCAGGGAGGGGCTCATGTTCCTTTCCTAAGACCTTAGCACTGATGTTGGAAAGGACAGCTGAAGGTCTCATTTGGCCATTGGTATATAATAGACTTCATACTTCTAAGTGGCGTAAGTGACTCTGAAGGCATACTCAATAAAAATACTTTAAAGTCTTTGAAGTATGCAAAAATTAATTCTTAATTTTAAAACTGTTATATTCTTGACACTTTAATTGTTGATTTTTATTTTAAACAGCCATTTCTCTACCATATGACTCTACTATTTCTTGTTGTATATATATCCATATTCGATCATTTCTACACATCCATTTCATTTACTTTTTAACTCTGTTTACACATTTCCTGGAAAATTAGCTTGAATGTCCTTTCATCCTGTCCGGACTGGCCATTCAGTTCTCAGTTTTCGCGGAGCTCTTCTTTCCTTCCCCTTTTGTGGCATTCAGTTGGCTCACTATTGCTCTTAAGTCCAGATTCATGATCACAGACCTCATGAGTCTCTGCCCATATACCCCATCTCACATTACCTTTGACTCCCCCTGCCTCCTACTCTCACACAAAAGTGTGTCTCTTCACATTGCTTCCACCTTCAGTGTGTAAGTTACAACTCAACCTTAAAATGAAAACTTCCTTGATTGAAACTATTGGTTATTTGAAGTGTTACTGGCTTCAAAGATAATGATATAACTTGAGCAGTTATTTCCTATACAAAAACATGGATAAATGGAATGTAATAGGAAAGCTATGTTTCATTATCTTGCTGGACACCAGATTATTGGCTATTTTAAGGCAATTACCAGGTTTCATGTCCTGTAGCATCATGTGTGAACCCATGAACCCTTAATTTACACAATCAATATCACAGCAATTAATGATGGTGGTGGTATCCAACTCTCTATGTAAAATGGACTTCTAGCAAATAGATACTTAGAACATAGAGTTGGCAGAATACCATGGAGTCCCTGCATTATACTTAAAAAAAATCAAAAATTATACAGAAATAGGTATCCAAGAACCGCCCAAAACAGATAAATCACCCAGCTGCTCATAAAAATCAGAACAATATCTGTTGAAATTACCTTTTTATGCACCTAGTTACTGGCATATAGTAAGTTCTCAATAAATATTAGAGGTACTGTCATTGGACTATGTTTTCAACACCAGGTGATTAATCACCTTCATTAACTTTTCCAGCAATTTTTCTATAAAATCTCTAGCTATTTTAGGGTTACTTTAAGAATCCTAGTGGCCATTATGAAATCAATACAGTAATTGGAGGTCACAAACTTTAACAAAAGTTGAAGTTTTTCAAGACTGATAAGGCAGTGACTACAGTTCTTCCTCATAGAGAAATGAGAGATTACTAATGAATGATTTAGTTAAAACATAAAGAATTATTACAGTTCAGTGTTACTGAGTATTGACATAGATAATAGTGGGAGATATGCCATCACTTTTCTTATATTTTATTAAAAATAGGAGTACATGCCGAGGTCCAAGGTGGATTTGGAGACTGATTTAAGCTCAATGGACTTAAGATTTTATACTTATTAATAATAGTTACCTTGTTCTTTGATTACATGGTGTTTCTCTTGAGTTATTTTTAATTTGAGAACATTGAAGCAAAGATGTTCAAATTCAACCTTGGAGCTTAATACATCCTATCTTCTGCCAGAGGCATTTTACTGATCCTGTGTTATTTAAAGGCCAAGTAGAACTGTTATGGTGAAAATCTGAAAAGAATGTCAGAACTAACACAGTATGGAGATCACATTTTCACAGAAATAATGATTCCAAGTCTTGTAATTTAATTTGCATGGTTGAATGAACTTGTCTTGTCTTTCTCCTACTCCGGAAATACAGCCTACCACATCCTACCACTGCAGCCCTTCAGAAAAGAGGCCAAGTCCCTAGGTTAGAATTCCATAACTATGCCCACTCCACACCTTCATACCCAGCAACAATTTTTTAATTAAAAATGAATTCTAAGCCTACAAGCCCATTCTTTCTGAGAAAATCATGGGAGAGAGAAAGATGTGCTCTACATTTCTCTTAACTAAAAATAAAGTCACTTAACCTAAAAAGCAGTGAGACTTATATTTCAGGTGGGGGCATGTGAACTGTCGCAGAAAGGAAAAGACTGTGTTACCTGGAACCCAGAGAAAATGCATTTTTGGCACTTTCTCAGGGGAGTTGAGAAAATTCTTCCTAGGAGAATTTCCCTAGCTTGATTTTATGAGTATATTATTATACTCTAGCCCTCTGTGCTAGTGGACTTAGTTCTATGATAAACACTCTCCACATTTCGGTGCCTCATCACCATAAAAATGTGTGTATTACCCACAACATAGTTCAATGGCGTGAAGATGAAGATGGTGTAAGGGCTGTACTCTAGGCAGTCCATCAGGAACCCAGACTACTTAACAGTGTGTGGCTTTGTTAGCTTCTAGAACCCTTCCCTTCTCTGCATTCAGCCGACCAAGTAGAGAAAAATCTCAAGGGACTTCCCAGGAGGTCTTCAGGAGCCAGGTCTGAAAGTGGTATATGTCACCACTGCCTCAGCCCATTGGCCAGCACTCAACCGTATGACTGCCACTAACTGCAAGGGAGACCAAGAAATGAAACGTAGGTGGCTGCCAAGAGGAGATAGAGTAGGATTTGAAGACCACAGAGCAGGTTCTGTCACATCTTTAGTAGTTGTGAACTGGGGTTAATTGACAGGGTATGAAAAAATAGCTCCATGGTTGGTCCTGGGTGCTACCAGCTATAAGAAAATATAGGACCAGCATGCCCATCCCAGAAAGCTGTAGCTTTATGCTGCCTATTAAAGAGAGTGCTCAATTTTAGATGCTGTGAGAGAAATAAGATGAATTGGAGATTATCTCTTCCCCCCAGGCAGTATACAGTCTCCTAAAGGAGTAGGCTATCCGTATAACTAGCTATATTTTAGCTTGTATAACAGGACATTAAATCGGAAGTTTCTACGGACGCCCCTCCTTCTCATAGATAGGAAATTCCAAAGTGGAGTATCAGATCAAGGTGCAGATTTTCAAAGGAAAATCAAGAAAGAGTTCTATGATCTAAACTTTTACAGCTACAAAGAGGATAGGGAAGGTCCCTGAGAGTGAAAGTTGAAAAAAATTTCATGAGGATTTCTACTTTAAAAAATTAAATTAAAAAAATTTTTAATCGTGCTATGTTTTCTACCTATATCCCTAAGGATGAGGGCTGTGGGACCATCTGCTACCTCATCTAAATTTCAGTATGACTGACTTCAACAGGATCATTTTGAGAAATTGACACCTATTACCTAAGGTTGAGAGAGGGGATACAGTAGACTGATGTCTCTCTGTAATCTGAGAAGCTTGAAGGAGGATACTGCCTACCATTCTGATGGCAGGAGCAAAGGAAAGTTGTAGTGCAGTTGAAATCATCCTGCCTCTCGAGTTTGTTCAACCAAAGGATGCACTGAGGGCTTCTTAGATTCTGTCCAATATGGCTACTCAGATGGGTCCTTAGCAGAGAGAAGCTGAAGGTGGACTGCTAGATGCCCAGGGGTTGGGGAAGAAGTCACCAGCTGAGCTAGAGCCATACTGCCTGAGTCAGCAAGTCAGGAGAACACAGAGTGGGGAACCTCTGAAGAACCCATAAAAGTGGTCTTAGAAAGTTAGCTTTAAATATTAGCTTTAGGGGCACCTGTGTGATTCAGTCAGTTAAGTGTCTGACTTCGACTCAGGTCATGTTCTCAGGGTCCCGAGACTGCCCCGGGTTGGGCTCCCCACTCAGCAGGGAGTCTACTTGTCCCTCTCCCTCTGCCCCTCCCCCTGCTCATGCTCTCTCTCTCTCTCAAATAAATAAATAAGATCTTTTTAAAAAATATTACCTTTAAATATTAAATATTTAAATATAAGCTCCCTTATGATTCTGTGAGTCAAAAAGACCTTTCCTGTCCCTCTGATCTCTCTTCCTTACTTCAACTATGAGGATGGAGGTTGGTCAGAAAGAGCAGTAAGTAAGTGAAGGAGGATAGGAATGAAAAAGATAGAGGACACCAAGTACACTCTTTATGTTGAAGACTCTTTATGTTGGGGGCAGCATTGGCTGGGAGGTGGTGAAGAAGGGTTAACTTTGAGTGATGGTTCAAGTGCTCATGAATACTGGGCTGGGCATTCTCATTTCTGAACTGAGACTGTGTTTTGTAATCTGCAGAGAACATAGAACATTTTCTTAACTAGGAGTGATCATTTCAGAGTTTTTGTCAGGGGCAGGGGAAGAGCTAATCCTTTTGCTCAAGCTTAAAGAGACATTGACAGACAAAAAAAAAAATGTTCTTTTATGATTACAGCTGACAGAGCTGAATTGTTGAGTGTGCCATTTATTTTTGAATTCTGGTGGAGTGCCCCAGGAGAAACACAAATAAAGTGCTCTGGGAGGTCAAATAAAAAGTGCTTGCTTCTAGCTGGAGTAGAAGTGGAGATTTGGGATGAGCTAGGGAGGATTGGTTGGCTGATGGTGCTTTGTTAAAGGCATTTCTAGCAGAGCAAACAATGTAAAAAAGCAAGAAATGAGTCAATGTAGGTTCATCCTTGGTAAAAAATGTACGGTCCTGTTGAGTGACATCGATAATGGGGGACACTATGTGTGTGTGTTGGAGAGTATCGGGAATCTCTGTACCTCTCTCAATGTTGTTGTAAACCTAAAACTGCTCTAAAATATTGTCTTTAAAAAAGGTATGGAGACAGAAAAAACACAGCAGATGAATATAAAATACCAATTAGTTCCATTTGGCTGAAGCCAAGCATGGGGCAATAATGGAAAATAAGGTAGAAAGTGTTGGCTTCCAGCTTGAGTGAAAGGCATGAGACATGCTTGAAACCTCTGCAGGGAGTCTGCAGAAGAGGCAAGGCATTAAGGACGAGGCAGGTGACCAAGGCAGAAGGCAAATCCTTGTAGTTAGGCTGACCTTCATGGGAGGTAGCCAAATGTCTACCATACAGTGTCCAGCGAGGTATAGGGCATTAATTTTTACCTAGACAGACGAGGCTGATATCCAAGGGGGTACTGATGTGATAAATAGGGTGTGAAAACAAGGAATTGTAGGCAGTAGGGATGATAAATTCAGTAAGTTGTACTTGAGGGTAGTCATTTCATCTTAGAGTAGGTTTGGGAGTGAAATCTATATAGAAAGGAAAAGCTTCTTTTCAAACAGGAAGCTCCAACACACCAGTTCTGAGACCTCTGACCAGTAATTTGTCTTCCCTAAGCCTTGGTTTCCCCATATATGAAGGAGTAGTAACAATATATAATAATACAACTCACACACAGATTGCTCAGCAGGGTGCCTGGCACATTTATAGAGACCAAGAAAAGCTAACTCCTTTCCCTTTCCTTTAAGGTGAGAATAATGGAGATTCTTGATAAGCAGATTGCAATTCAGATGATGGTCCCTGCCTCAGCGAGGGAACTAGAGAAAAAAAATCCAGAAGCCACCACAGATGCTTTTTCTTGGACCAAGCCAACAGAGAGAGTAGGGAGAGGCTGTAGGTCAGGATTTTTAGATCCCCTCAATATCGAGCTTAGGGCAAGAAATATCCACCCTATGGCAATTCTGAGTCTGTTGGCCTTGGGTGGGATTGGCTAAGGGACTGAGTGGGGCTGAGTTTACAGGTCCCAGATCCTTAGTGTCTAGGAGGTGGTCTGGGAGACAGAGGTAAAATGGAGAGTGGGGAGATGTGCAAGCCAAAGAATTTGAACATTATTCTGATGCACTCACAGGCTTTTAAGGAGGGCAAGGCTGGGAGATGGGAGAGACCCAAGATGTTGTGTGCCCATGCAGCTGTGTAGATGCCAAGGTGAGCAAGTGGGGCAGCTCAGGGAGTGAAACCAGCATGGTACAAGGCCTGAAGGCAGGAATGGTAAGAGTCAGGACACAGAGGCTCTAGGCATGACTCTGCTGTGAGGCTTTCTGAGCCTTGGTTTCTCCATCCATCAAATGGGCTCAGGGTGACACTTTACTTACCCATAGTCTGTGATCTGAAACTTGGTCCACCCAAAATTCAGCCAAAAAAGAAGAGAAAATAAAAATGGTCCTTGGGCAGCCAGTGTCAACGTTATTCCAAGCTTCATGCTGAAAACATGAGACAGTAAGTACCCCAGTGCAACCGATTCATCAGGACTGTGTACTTAGATGGACATGATTTTAATACATCTGACATTGTAGTTACTCTTCCCAGAGAACTCAAGATGCACATCGAAGAGGGATTAGAGTGTGAGCTGTTCACAGGAACAAACAGGTGGAGAGCCCACTATAAGGAGGAGATTTTTAAAAAAGCAACTGTTATTTTTAAAATAGCAATGTGGATCCAGTTAGTGTAGGGACAAAGAACGTATACATCTCCATGTGCTCTGGGGCCTACCTGTATTGTGCTATAGTTTCTGGAATCTGCAAACATAATGAGTAATTGATGCCTGCAAAGATAATTCTGAGTCATCAATAAATGGATAAATTATGTCCAGAAGCCTCTATTTGTAAACAAGGCAGGGAGGGGACTGGAGTACATTTTTAAACTTCTATTCAAAATTATAGAATTTTTAAGATTTGGATCTTTCCAGAGGCAAGTCTTCGTTCTAAAAACATTCATTTATCCAGTATTTGTCTTTTGTAGGTCACAGTATTCTTACACAAGCCCGCTGTGACTATAAAATATGCAGGCTGCTTTAAAAAAGAAAGGAAATGGATAGATCAGAACATAGTCAAATGAATAATCAATCGCCTTGGAAGGCTATAAACTTGTACTTTAGGATCCTGCTATTGCTGAAAATATTTTTGTGATTTGTATGTATTTTCTATATGGCCTTTTTCATGAGTTTATGATGATACAAAGGCCACACCCTCCTTAATTTAGAATCTCGAGTTATTATTTACAAAGAAAACCACCACCACCAATGACAACATATGTTGGACCTGGTTCTTCTAGAAACATTGGCTGAGCACTTAACTCTATACTATAAGGAGACACTGGTTGGCTCTTGAAATTAACCCCAAAGTGAGGCTGGATTATCCATATTATTCACCTTTCAATGGCTTATGAAAACATTAGACCTGGTCCTACAGGTCAAATCACTGGCCACCATTGAGAAGACTTTTTAAAATGTGCCATAAAGGGGCGCCTGGGTGGCTCAGTCGTTAAGCGTCTGCCTTCGGCTCAGGTCATGGTCCCAGGGTCCTGGGATCGAGCCCCGCATCGGGCTCCCTGCTCCGTGGGAAGCCTGCTTCTCCCTCTCCCACTCCCCCTGCTTGTGTTCCTGCTCTCGCTATCTCTCTCTCTGTCAAATAAATAAATAAAATCTTAAAAAATAAATAAATAAATAAATAAACGTGCCATAAACCCTGGTGTCATGGTCCCAAGTGGAGTATCAACGGTGGCTTGAGTGATGACAGCACCATTAAGAGAAAGTCACTCCTTTGAAGGGGACGGCACTCATTTACTATGTAAATTCCACCATACTCGTTTTTAAAATGCATGGCATAGAATCACATTTGAGGGAGCATTGACATTAACCCCTTTGCAAAAGTAAAAACATTGCTGCCACCATCGTTGTATTGGAGGCTACGGTGAAACCTGAAGATTGCAGAGATTCAAGTTCACCTTCACTGCTGTGGGCAGGATCATAGCTCTCGGCTAGGTGGGTCGAGACTGAATCCTGCTGAGACCCAATGACTGCAGAAGCCCGGGCTTGCAGCAGAGCGTCCCTAGACCCTCAGCAGAGTTCTCTCCCAGCAGTGATTCCGAACAGAGAATGACACTTTGCAAATAACATTTATCTTCTGCTTCCCTTACACCTTTTTTGAAAGCCTCCACATTTGAGCAAACCTGCTTTTCTTGAGATGTTGAGCATCACGAAGATGGGACGGGAGCCAAAACTTTTTACCCAGACTTTGTTTTAAATTGTTATGAGCTGAGTTCATCTTTTAAGCATGTAGTTTTAAAACATTGAGTAAAATCATATTATTACAGAAAGTATCATAAGTCATTTATAACTCTACTGGGATGTGCTAAGCCTGAACTTGAAAACAGTGAAGACAGTATGTTGTATTTGGAAGGTTTCAGGGCCAAAAATATCCTATTCATCCTAATAACTATGAAGCATTAACATTTAATTATCTATTTATTCCCTTATTAAACTGATGGCATGACATCTTATTAAAAACACTCCTTTTCTACTCATGATCTTAAAAAACAGGGATTAAGTAGACATGTCAGGTCATATTCAGCAGTTCTTTCAAATGCACAAATGAATTCTGTTGGGAATTTTTTAATTGCAAAGGACGTTCGTCCTATTTTAAATCATGCAACTTCAAATATGAAAGTAATACATTCTTAATGCAATCTGAAAAATGCAGAAAAATAGAAGTTAAGAAAAAATCTAACAATAACCACTATTAAAAATTGGACTTTATCAAAAATTAAAACTTCTGCTTTGCAAAAAATCACTGTTGAGAGATTAAAAAGGCAAACTGTGGACTGAAAGAAAAGATTTGCAAATCACGTAGTTGACAGAAGACTTGTATGCAGAATGAATAAAAATCACTTAATGCTCAACAATAAGAAAGCAAACAACCCAATTAAAAAACAGGCAAATGACTTGGACAGACACTGCACCATAAAGCATATATGGGTGACAAAAAGCACGTGAAAAGGTGTTCAACATTAATTAATGCAAATTAATTAATGCAAATTAAACCACGATAAGATGCCATAAGCACCTTTTAAAATGGATTAAATTTAAAAGGCTGACAATACCAAGTGCTGGTGAGAATGTAGGGCAAGTGAGACTCTTACCGCTGGTGGGAATGCAGAATGGTATAGCCACTCACTCTGGAAAGCAGCTTGGCAGTTTCTTAGGAAGTTAAAAATACACTTACAATATGACCCAGCAATCCCACTTCTAGGTGTTTGCCCTAGAGAAATGAAAACTTGTGTGCACACGAAAACTACTGTACAAATATTCATAGGTGCTTTATTCATAATTTCCAAAACCTGGTGACAACACAATGCTTCTTCAAAAGGTAAATAGTTAAACAACCTGATACAGACAGGGGGCTAGTCCTCCATAATAATATGGAATAAAGTTTTGATACAAGCAACAACTCATGTGAATAGTAAAATAGTTATGCTAATTGAGAGAAGCCAGATGAAAGAGTTCACCTACTATATAATTCCATTTGTAGGACATTCTCCAAAAGAAGAGTGACAAAAAGACAGTGACAGAAGTTCAGTGGTTAGGGATTAGAGGACGGTGTGGCTACAACTGGATAGCAGGAGAGAATTTTGATGCCTGATATGGTATCCACGCGTTTAAATTCATAGAACACACACATATTCACCCCAAAGTCAGTTTTAGTGTATGGTAATTAAAAAAATAAAATAAATATTGGAGTATACATAGGTACCAGGATGTTTATGAGAAAAATTAATTTTACTATTAAATTATGACAGCATAAACAATTTTAAAGGAGTTCTAGAATTTTAGTTGACTTCATAATATAGGTCACATCATATCTGAGAGCAATATCCCCAAATTCGCAGGAAAAAAAAATTGTTCTCCCCCCACCCCAGGCTTTCCGACTTAGGAATTTTTATTTTGTAGTATTCAGGAGATCATAGAATTTGTCTAGTCATTCCTACTAATCTTTTTCATGTAGTCACTAAAGAATGCCAGCATGTAAAATTTGGTGACAGAAATAGTTATTTAATTAAGAAATTAAGTTCTTTTCAAGGGTCTCCTGAGAGTTCCTTCAGTAATGGGAATAAAAATGATCCAATGCACAAATGGGTGGAATGTTGCCTCCCCAGATTGTAAATGGACGGAGGTCTGTGGACAAGGTAGAGCAATGGAGTGGGTAAAAGTCAGCCCCTTGGAACTCAAGGGGAATGATTTCTGTGCCAAAGAATGTCCCATTCAAAGAAGAGGTTTCCATAGTTTTGAAGAATGATCCCGCCTGTTTGGTGCAGAATTAGATAGAGGGTGGATTTTCTTTTTTTTTTTTTTTTTTTTTAAAGATTTTATTTATTTACTTGACAGAGAGAGACACATTGAGAGAGGAGCACAGGCAGGGGGAGTGAAGGGGGGAGAGGCAGGCCTCCCGCCGAGCGGGGAGCCCGATGCGGGGCTCGATCCCAGGACCCTGGGACCATGACCTGAGCCGAAGGCAGACGCTTAACGACTGAGCCACCCAGGCGCCCCGAGGGTGGATTTTCAGAGAGAGAAAAGATGACTTAGGTACAGATTCTCACATTGAAGTGAAATGGTTCTCTGCCCTGGCTGTGGACTCGAGCCCACAGACTGTTTAGTGGGAAAGGTGGTTCCAAATCTCCACTGGAGTGTGTTCTAGCTGGAGGACTTGGCTTGGGGGAGGCATCTGGTATTCTCTGAGTTCTGGCATGGGCAACTCCACGCTCGCACCTCTGTGATCTGTGTAGTCTCCAGGGACCTCTGAGACTTTGTGGCAGCCACTCTGAGAAATGAGAATTGCTTGATGTCTTTGAGGGGATGTTAAACCTTTGGGTATGGAATTTTGGCTTATTTTTAAAACCACAAATATCTCAATGAAAAAAATGAGCTTTAGATGTGTAGTAGACAAGAATGGAAACATCTCTTTTTCCCAGAGCACAAGGATTTTTATTTTTACGATTTTATTATTTATTTATTTATTTGACAGAGAGAGAGAGAGCACAGGCGGGGCGGGGGGAGAGGCAGAGGGAGAGGAAGAAGCAGGCTCCCTGCTAAGCAGGGAGCCTGATGTGGGGCTCGATGTGGGGCTCTATCCCAGGACCCCGGGATCATGACCTGAGCCCAAGGCAGAGGCTTAACTGACTGAGCCACCCAGGTGTCCCCCACCACACAGAGAGCACAAGGATTTAAAAAAAAAAAAAAAAAAAAAAGAGGAAGGGAGAGTTAACATTGATCTTGCTAGAGCATTTAAATATCCATGTTGGTTGGGTAAAGACTTTATTAGCATTGTTCTTAACCCGCAAATGGTATTAGCATTGTAAATTAGCATCGTTCTTAACCCTCAAATGATTGCAGTTGCAAAGGGGCAGATCGTGACTGCAGAGTATTTCCACTAAATTGAGTCCAGTCACTGGATGGAACAGCTGTGGTCTAATTACGTTCAGCCATGGCTCTGGGCTCATCGAACTTGTAGTGCCAAAGAAGCATAGATGATAAAAGCAGATTGAATCGGTGTCTACTTTTGATCATTTGGAAGGAGCCAAGATCAACAACCGTATATAGTACAAGCTTACATATCTGTTACATTTACTTTTTAAAGGTTATTTTATTTGACCTATTAAAACTTAGAACCAAGTAACCTGTAACAATGATGTTAACATAAAAAATGATTAGATTCTTAGGCTATCCTTAGAGATTGTATTTACTCCATAATATAGCTGAACCACTGAAACATCACCACTCACAACCATATTTCTCTTGGATAATGAATTCCAGTACAGAAGGCACACATCTCTCCATCCAGGCAGCTAGAAAACGGCCCCCTCACACACTCACTGGGATGCCCACTGGACAGACTACACATTTCCTGAAGGTAGAGACAAAGCAGAAACACTGAAATCTTTGCCAGGGTCTGAATATTTGTACTGCCTCCCTCGAATTAATTTATTGAAATCCTAATCCCCAAGGCCATGGTGTTAAGAGGTGGGGTATTTGGGAGGTAATTAAGTAATGAGGGCAGAGCCCTTGTGATTGATTAGTCTCGTTATAAGAGAGACCCCAGAGAGCTAACTCACCTCTTCCCCCACTAGAGATTACAACAAGAAGTCAGCAGCCCAGAAGAGGGCCCTCACCAGAACCCGACAATGTTGGTGCCCTAGTCCTGGACTTCCAGCTTCCAGAACAGTGAGGAATAAACATCCATTGTTTATAAGTCACACAGTCTCTGGTGGTTTTATTACAGCAGCCCGAACAGACTAAGACAAACTTATTTTAAAATAATTTGATAAAAATATTACATATGTGTGTGTGTGTGTGTGTGTGTGTGTGATATAAAGTTTTGAGACACTCAGGGAAAAATTAAAATTTTGCTGAATTTCTTTAACAAGTTTAGCATTACTTTCATATTGAATCATACATAGATATCACTAGGGTCTTGGTCTTAATCAGGACCTGTTCCCTCTACCCTGTCCTTCTAGTCCTTCTTTTATCCATTCCCACAACGTTGGTGCAGCAGCAGAATCTGAACCTGAGGGTAGTTTCTTCAAGGGCCTTAGCAAGCAGTGAGGACTGGGGCAGCGGAGAGTTTTATGACATGGAGTGGCAGGTGGGGGACGGGGTTTCTCTCCAGCTCTTCTGTGACCTGGTACTTGTTGTAGGGGTTCCAGTAATAGTGGAGCCAGTGGGGCTTTGGTACGTCTTCATGAGCTTGCATGGTTCAGAAATCGGGTCCTGCCTTCCTAAACATCATATATTTTATGTACTCCAGGGTGTTATGGCCATTTCAAAAAGTAAGAGTGTAGGAACTGTTTTGTTGTTTGTTTGTTTGTGTTTTGCATTAATGGGGAGGACTCCATAATGAAAGAGGACAATCCTGTGGGAAGGCCAGATGATAGAGAATGAGACTGGATGCAGGTGATCTTGAAAAGGTTCAGCAAATGGGAACCTGACAGAAATCACATGAGCCTGAGGGAGAAGTAATCTTTGTTCAAGATTTTGAGTTTGTGATAGCAAAAATACATAAATGAACCAACAAGCCAATTTTTAAAATGGGCAAAGAATGTGAACAGACAGTTCTCCAAAGAAGCCATACAAGTGGACAACAGGTATATTAAAATTTTTCAGTATCACTAATCATAAGGGAAATGTACATCTAAACGACAATGGGATATCACCCTTAGCACTGCTGGGATGACTATTATGAAAAAAAAAAAATCAAAAAACCCAAAATAACAAGCGTGGGCGAGGATGTGGAGAAAAGGGAACGCTGACACACTGTTGGGGGGAATGTAAATTGGTGCAGCCATCATGGAAAACAGTATGGAGGTTCCTCAAAAATTTAAAAATAGAATTACCATATGATCCAGGAGTCCTACTTCTGGGTATTTGTCTGAAGGAGATGCAATAAGGAACTTGAAGAGATGTCTGCACTCCCATGCCCACTGAAGCATTATCCGCAATAGCTAAGATACGGAAACAACCTAAATGCCCATCAACTGAAGGAGGAATAAAGAAAATGCGGCCGGCCTATCTATCTATCTGTCTTGCTGTTTGTGAGCATATGGATGGACCTGAAGTCAGATACGCAAGGATAAATACTGTTTGATCTCACTTATATGTGGAATCTAAAACAGTCACACTCATAGAAGCAAAGGGTAATGGTGGGTGCCAGAGGCTGAAGGGAGGAGGAAGAGGGGAGGTAATGGTCAAAGGGCATGTTAGTCAGCGTTCTCCAGAGAAACAGAGCCAGGAGAGTCTGTGGTGTAATCCAATCTGAGCCCGGGATGCTGAAGGGCAAGAGCAGGAGAAGATGGATGTCCCAGCTCAAGCAAAGAGGACAAATTTGCCCTTTCTTTACCTTTTTGTTCTCTTCAGGCCCTCAACGGATTGGATGATACCCACTCAGTCTACCAATTCACATGCTAATCTCTTCCGGAAACACCCTCACAGACATACCCAGAAATAATGTCTTAACAGCTTATCTGGGCACCCCTTGGCCCAGTTAAGTTGACCCATAAAATTAACCATCCCAGCATACAAAGTTTCAGTTATGCAAGATAAATAAGTTCTGGAAATCTATACAGGCATACCTCAGAGATATTGTGGGTTTGGTTCCAGGCCACTGTAATAAAGTGAATATCGAAATAAAGGCAATCAAATGAATGTTTTGGTTTCCACTGCATATAAAAGTTATGTTTACACTATACTGTAGTCTGTTAAGTGTGTAATAGCATTATGTCTAAAAAAGCCATGTACATACCTTAAATAAAAAATACTTTATTGCTAAAAAATGCTAATCACCATCTGAGCTTTCAGCAAGTTGTGATCACTGATCACTGATCCCCGTAACAAATACAATAATAATGAAAGAGTTTGAAATATGGCAATAATTAACCAAAATGTGGCACAGAATCGCAAAGTGAGCAAATGCTGAGAAAAGAGCATCCATAGACTTGCTCTAGGCCGGGTTGCAACAAACCTTCATTTTGTAAAAAAAAAAAAAAGAAAAGAAAGAAAGAAAACCACAATATCTTGGAAGTACAATAAAACGGGGTATGCCTCTCTGAAACAAATAATGCAATATATTTTAAGAAAAAAAAAAGAAGAAGAAGAAGGTAGCGGGAGGGGAAGAATGAAGCGGGGGAATCGGAGGGGTAGACGAACCATGAGAGACGATGGACTCTGAAAAACAAACAGGGTTCTAGAGGGGAGGGGGGTGGGAGGATGGGTTGGCCTGGTGGTGGGTATTGAGGAGGGCACGTTCTGCATGGAGCACTGGGTGTTGTGCACAAACAATGAATCATGGAACACTTCATCTAAAACTAATGATGTAATGTATGGGGATTAACATAAGCATAAAAAAAAAAAAAAAACGGGGTATGCCTGTACAGCATAGTACCTGTGGCTGACAACCCTATATTGTAGACCTAAAATTTGTTAAAAGGGTAAATCTCCTGTTAAGTGGTCTTACCACACACACACAAATAATAATTATTAAAATTATTAAATTAAATTTTTATTAAATTTTATTAGATTTAAATTATTAAATTATTAAAATTTGGGAGGTGATGGATATGTCTGTGGCTTTGATGGTGATGATGGCTTTATGGGGGTATACTTATACTCCAGTTCATTGAATTGTATATATTAAATATGTACAGCTTTTTACATATAACTAACTCCTCAATAAAGTGGTTTATTGGGTTTGAACTGGAAACTGACCAGGAACAAAAGTGTGATCCTAGATATTAAGAACTAAGGTTTGATTTGGGAGTGTTCAGAAACTAGCCTATTGAAGATAGCAGTGATTTGATTAGGAAAAAAAAAAAGTGAGAGAGAGAGAAAAATACACACACAATTTATATATTGAAATTAAAATTTGGTCATAATGAATATTCTTCCATTTCTCAGGACTGGTTTCAGTTTACCTGTCAAAGAAAGGAAATTCCCATTTAGGATCAGGTAGATCCTCTGCATGTACAGTGACTTTCCTATCTTCGCAGTGTCGATAGTAATATAATGTGAGCCACATGTTCAATTTAAAATTTTCTAGTAGCCCCATTCAAAAAGTAAAAAGAAACTGGTGGAATTAATTTTAATAATATCTTATATTTAACTCAATATGTCCAAACTATGAGTTCAGCATGCAATCGATCTTAAAAAGTGTTAATGAAAAATATTATTTAAAATGTTAATGAGAAATATCTCATTATCTCTACTCTTTCCAAAATCCAGTGTGTATTTTACATTTCCAGCATAGCTCAATTGAGACATTAAATTTTCATCAGAAGTACTTGATCTGTATTTAGATTTCATAAAATTCACAATTTAAAACAGATACACAGAGGCAAGTTGTTCCAAACAAAGCTCAAAGTTTTCCAATAAGTTAATTGAGTATCAGTTTTTAGATAGAGGTTTATAAGTTAAGGGGCCTGGACTAGCTGATCTCTTCCTGGTCTAATAGTCTGTGGCTCTATTTTTTTGCTCAATTATATAATTCAGCATTCGTAGGCATGGTCTTCCCATGGTGAGAGGCAGTCAAGGCGTTGCTGCAATGTAGATAGCAGTTCCCCAGTGTCTAGAAAGATGAGAAAAGAAATAAATGGGACACACAGAAGAGCTGGAGAAGAACAGAGACTTTGCAAAGGAGGTGCTAAGGGCTATCGTTAGAAATAGAAGAAAAAGAAAAATACTACTGATGGGAGGAGACAGAGTGGCTGTCAACCTTGAACACTGCTGGGAGATTGAAAAGGATAAACCAGTTTGGCCTCCCATGGTGTCATGTGACCAATAAGAGTTACCAAGAAACATCATAGTTGTCCCTATAGGTTTAATACCAAAAAATGACTGGGGCGGGGGGGAACACCTGAGCTCTGTTCTTGATACTAAAAAAATAGGTATATATACAGGAAGAGAAAAAGAATTGATTACTTATGTCAAAGATTAAAACCACAATAATTCCACACCAGGGGAAAGACTTGAGTCTCTATCAAGCTGAAACTGTTTTCTTACACCAGGACAAAGTAGGACAGAGAGGAGAAATAGCAAGGAGCTCTGATCGTAGACCTGTTAGGGTTACAAATGACAGAGAGAGGTTCAGTTTACCTTCGTTGAATAAAGTTTGAAACTAAGTAGAGAAATAAGGAGGGAAGTGTCTCGGTAGCTGCACAGAAACCTCATGGAACAGGAAAGCTATGCAGGATGCAGCCGGCCTCGCAGCTCCGCTCCGGACACCCCAGGTGCAGTGACCTGGGTGATCTTGTCATCCCCTCAGCAGCGGGCGTCCGCTTCTCCTAAACCTGTGCCCTACCATTCTGGGGACTACCTTCTGCTTCTGCTCCTTACTTTGCTGTTATAGCTTATTAACTAGCCTTCCCTCTGAGCCCCTATTCAGTCTCACTAAGAACCAGGGTGTGATTGGTTCAGCCAGTCCCCACTGCGATGGGTGGCCTTGTTCACATATCCGGCCTCCTCCTGGGCTAGCAGCAAGCCTTCCGATCAGGAACTGATTCCTGCTGAAAACAGCTCTGGCCAGCACCTCAGCGTTGTGGGGTGAAAAGCATCTGCCCTTTTTAAAGAACTATCAGTGTCGAAAACAATGGACTGTGGATCACCACATCAAAAACTAATGATGTATTTTATGGTGACTAACATAACATAATAAACTAAAATTAAAAGGAAAAAAAAGACCTATCAGTGTCATCAGAGGGGAGTTCTGGGCATGGCAGACATTCAAAGGATCATGGACATCTCAGCCAACTTAGGGTCAAGTCTGTTAATCCAACTCTGGAAAAAGTAATGTTGGCTGTCTGCATCATTAGGTTCAATGGAAATCTCCATAATCTGGATAGAAAAGTGAGAAAACAAAGGGACTGGCAATAAATAAGAATTAAATCGATCAGAAGTGTTATTACATAAAGGGTTTTGTATTTATTGATACATCCATTCAAATCTTAAAGTACTTTTTAATATTTAACGAGGGACTCTACTTTCAAAGTCTGTGTCTCATTCTATCAATCCTCTAGGATACATCAGTCATTCAGAAGCTTTTAATTGATTAATATTAAGAAAGTGGACCAGGAGAACAATTTTATAGCATCTCTTGTAGGAAAGCAAAAGGCAGTGGCAAATAAAAGGAAAGACATTAAGCAAAAAGTAGTGTAAAGTGAGCCCTGCTGAGAGAAGGGATGCACGATTTAAATGTGTTTGCAAGTCTTGCATTGTGTAAATTCACAAAAAGAAAGCGATGTAACATGTGACTAACCTTTGAAAGTAAGACGTTAAGAAATCCTGGCGTAAAGACCAAGAAGCGTAAAGCAGGATATGTAATCAGTATCTTTACTGAATAGCAAGGAAGGAGATGATGCATTTTTAAAAGATGCCTTTTATAGGTCTGAACTTGACGTAGCAGGATTTGGAATACAATGGCAGACAATATCTTTAGGACCATTTCCTACAATCCTGCTATTTTTAGATGTTTTGTGCTTATTTCTTCCTTGGGTCCCGGAGCCTGCATTTTAGTGTCCTCCAAGTTGCTCTGTGTATCTGCTTTTCTCTCTTTAAGCCCCTCTCCTTCCCCACTCACATTCTTTATAATTTATATATCCTGCTTCTCTGTGAGGTTTTCAATCCTAGACGAAGTGTTATTTACAACTGCCAAGTGGTCACCGTGGTTTTGTAAACAGGGAACTTATTCGAGTTAATGATTATCATCTTATTTGGGTTTTCAATGCAGATCAAAGAGCACTTTGGAACACTTTGATTTGGTATGAGATTGAACATTTTAGAGGCTGTATTTTGGAGTCGCGCAGGGAGAAGAACGCAAAGTCACCCCACATGAACTGGCTCATGTTCTAAGAGCCTACCTCTGTGGTTCACATTTATTTTATCTCTGACCCATCTCCAGCAGTTACACAAACAGGTCTTGAATTGCTAGAAAATTGGGATAACAATTTTAAACAATTTGGTCAAGAATAACTTGTTACATTCTTCCTTGTCTGTCTCACCGTGACTTCGAGGCCTTGCTAATAAACAGGTCTAGGTGCTTAAATTATAAGTATTATACACACCTATGTATGTGAATCTCCTACAAGAGCTATTCGGGCAATTAATTGTTATAAAAGAATTGTATAAACAAGACCACAAGAAAGGCAAAGCCAGAAAATAAGTATCCACTGAGTAACAAGCATATGAATTTTTTTATGCCTTCGTAAGAAATTTAGCATTTACCCAATGAAAGGAGACAAGCCTCTGCTTGTAACAGGAATCAACCATTATACATTTTGCATTTGTGACATCTGGTCGGGAAAGATGCAATAACTAGATCATATAAATACTCCTCTGCACGTACACTTTAAAAAATTTTAACACTTCTCAAAGTATTTGGTATGAATAGCCTTTGAAGTCTGACGAAAATTCAGGATCGCTCATTCTCATTTATGGGCTCAGTTTCAAAGTTCTATGAGGTATGTAGAGAAATACTGTCTTTTTAGAATCCAAGGCACAGAGACTATCAACCTGGTCTGTAGAGGGACAGAGTCCTTAGTTGGACACGATCTGATAATTACCAAGCATTTATTAGTTCCCTGACGGGAAATACCAAACAAGAAGGATAGAGTGGTCCCAGCCTTTGTCGGCTAAACCCTCCTCAAAGGAAATAGGCCGGGTTGACCCACCTCTCTACCTCCCAAACATCCCCCTACCCATCTCCTGAACATGGAGGGAGAAAGGAGACATGTAGGGAAAGAGAAGTGTCTGAGAGAGTTAGTTGGAAAATACTTGCTGCTTCTATAGGATTTGAGGGCTGCTTGTCTCTTCAACATCATAAGCTGTGGCTTGCAAAATTCAGTGTATCTAAGAATCACTTAGTGAGTTTATTTAAAAAAAAAAAAATCCCCCCCAGAGATTCTGATTCCAGTTCAGAAGTTTTGGTGAGGCCCCAGGATCAGCATTTTTAATTACCCTTTCTCTGTAGTTCTGGAAGGGTCTGAGTAACAGCTTCTGCGGGTGGATAAATGTGGAGCATCTTGCTCTTTTCTGCGTGTTTTCATTGCAGAGATCAGGCACACCCTTGTTTCCTTTTGACAGTTGGTAAATTTAATATTTTTATTTTTGTAATTCAGGGAGGGTGAAGAGTGACTTGTCTTTATTTCTCTAAACACATTTTGTTTTGCAGGGAAAGAAAAACTCTTCAAAGTGATCTATATTGTCGATTCCTAGAGAGCCTCTCCTAACCTTGAAAACACTACTTTGGGAGTTCTTGGAAGGGTCCAGTTAATGTATCAGAGTTTCAGAGAGTAGGCTGTCCAAAAGCTGCGCCATGTCTAAACAGTGGTAAAATATTCATAATGTCAGAAATGCATGGCCAACGAAATCATTTAGTCTTTTGAAAAATGAACTTGCTACTCTGCCTGGATTCACTTTTCAGTGATGTATTTTCAGAAATGTAAAAGAAAAGCTATTAAATTTAGCATATGTATTATCCAAACACTAAGTTTTTAAAAATATAAAGTTAAAATATTGTTTTAAATATAGTCACTTTTGAACATATAAGTCCAAAAGAGCTAGAAGGTTTTTTTCCCCAACTTCCTAAAAATAAACTGCCTTTGACTTAAAACCATATATGGAATATTTATCTCTAAAGGAGACTTTTTTCTCTCTTGATTTTAGATTACCAAGACTATTTTGCATTCTTAACTACAGTATTCATTACTACGAATAGATTTTAATTTTTTCTTGTGCATATTTGAGCTGAGTTTTACAGAATACTTATGTAGTATTATGTAGAAGAATTGCTACTTCTTATGCTAATCTTTTACATGTAAATAAAAAGACAGTTTCCTAAAGCTAAGAAGAAAAAAAAAACTGAAGTTAAACTTAGTATTTTTCCCATGTACTTATATTTAATTGTACTAGGAAAAGATGTATTCTGTTTATCTGAATATATGTTTTCATTTCTATAAAATGTTCATTCTTGACCCTCTGGGCTGACTCTGTTTTATGTGTCTTAAAATAGTATGGAAACTGCAGAGAGTTTTTAGTTTTGTTGATAACAGATAACCTCATTCTGTGCTCAAGTGAGAATCTTCGGGTTTTGTATACACCCCGTTTACTGCCTGGCATTGTGTTCCCCCACGGAATCATAGTTAAAGCCTCCTCGATTTGATCGACGCATAGTGTGAATGGTTTGATAGAACTGACAGTTTACAAAAGGGTATAGTATCAACAACTAAATGTTTCTCCTCAAGAACGGTATTTTTTTTTCATGTAAGAAACTAGAGGCAGTTTGTTTATAAACAGATCCTGGATTTTATGTGTGTGAGTTTGAAGTGTCTGGAAGTATGAAAAAAAATATATTAAGAACAGATTTTTCTCTTTAAATAGAATTGCAAGATATTCTGTATTTTTCTCAAACATTCATAAGCATTTTTGAGAAGGCAGTAAGATCTCATTCACCAGGGTGTCCCTATTTAAGAAAAGCCAACACTGAGGATTGAAGGGAACAGTCAAGTCTCACCCTCGGATCCCCAGGGACTGCTATGATTCTAGTTTCGCTGGGGAGTGTGGGCCAGCCCAGGGAAGTTCAGTGGGCATGGAAGGGCTTATTTAGAAGCAATCCACTAATTCCCAGATCTATCTTTTCCTCCCTCTCTTCCTTTACTCCTCTATGCAGTCTTTCAACTGTCGGGATGGAGGTTAAGCTATTCAGGGCTCTCTCACTTGCCAAGAGCAGAAATCAGCACAAATTGGCCTGGTTGTGCGCTGGGATAAAGTTAATCAATTGGTTATGCAATAAAACGAGGAGGGCTATATCATCATCAGGCCTGGCTATCTATATATCTATATCTATATCAGGTCACTGTCATCGGGAATCTCTTTTCCTGTCTCCATCTGTAGGCTCTTTGAGTTTTTCCAGTGGCTTCATTCTCAATAACTGCATGATCCGATAGAGCTGACAGTTTAAAAAAAAAAAAAAAAAGGTCATGACGTTTTTAATAATTAGAACTGAAGAGTATTATTCCTCTCAGGAGAGGGAGAGGGAAGATTGGCCTGGTTGGCAGCCTTGTCAATTCTGGGTTCCAGCGCACCCCTGAAATAGAAGCACGTATTCCAAAATGGCTAAGAGTAAGATGACCTAGAGAGCGCAGCTTGGAAGGCTGGAGAAGCTGAGATCAGACTTCCAGTTCTAGGAGACAAAGCCAAAGGATCAGAAGACAAGGGGTATCTGGAGCTGACCAGGAAGAGATAATAAATTCAGAAGGAGGCTCATTGAAGGGGATTACTGGAACTGAGTATAGAAATGTCCCAGTTCTTGTATCTGTTGTTTGTTGGCTTTTTGGTTGTAGAGAGTGGGAGCAAGAGCTTACTTAGAGACAGATACCGCATACTTGACAATTTCACGGTAGCCTGGGGCTACTCAGACTGAATTTCATGTTTATCTCATTGACTAAAAAAAACCTTAGAATTATCGACTGTTACCATTATCCCCATGTTAAGGATAAGGAGACTGACACTTTAAGGGACTAAGAAAGTTGTCCACTGTCACTGGTCCCAGACGGGGCTTAGAATCTGGCCAGAGGATGGAATTGCCAGGAGTTCGTTCGCTGAGCGCCTAGGGCATGCCAGTCATGTTTGGGCCTCTGTGATGCGTGCCAGGAGGATGCCCTGACAATACGCTGCCGTGATATGTCCCCAGAGGCACCAGCCCAACACTATAGGAAGTGATGTTATTTGGGTGTGAGTGCTTCATGAGGACTTAAAGTCTCCCTGGAGAGAGAAGGCTCTCTTATCTCAGGAAAGAGTATGTCTGCCTTCCTCCCTGTCCGAATTCCTCCCTAAATTTTGCTGAGTTTTCTAGCATTCATTGAAGGCCCCTTGCTAGATGCACAACCAGCTTTCTATGTTGCTTTACCGGAGAATCACAGCCTATGAAAGCTACACAAACCCAACAAAAGCCTAGAGAGGCTAATCCAGTCCCCTCATCTTATAGGTTAGGGAACTGAGGGCACGGGGTGGGGGGGGGTGGGGGGGTGCCTGGATTACTCAAGGTCACGCAGTCCGTTAGCGGCAGTGCTAAAACTTGAACCTAACCTAATTCCAAATCCTGTGTTAAAGAACACACCTCAACTTTTCAAGTTTCACGTTTAAATATCCAAATAAAATAGCAGTGACTTGCTGTGAACCAAAGTAGTTCCATTTTGTGACCATAGCTCAGACCTAACACTGGAGGTTAAAATAGTTTTCAAACTTCCTTTCTCTCTTCCTCCCTCCCTCCCGCTTTCTTTTTAGCCCTACTTGTCTCAAGAATGCTTTGCTTCTTGGAATGGACAATAAACTCTCATTCTCCGGGTCTCTCACTCCCTCAGCCTTTAGTGTATCATGCAATGAGTATATGATTTTCTTCTGATGTGATTTTATGTATTTTAAACTCCAGTTTGACGAGTAGGCATTTGCTGTAAATGCCCAGATTGCAAATGGTAGTGAGGTGCTATAAAAATAAAAGGTGGTTATTGTAGTAAATATCCACAGATAGAGAATGAGTGTCTGTTCCCACCTCCATTTCCTTTCCTTCTCATTTACTGCTTAAGTACTTAGCCTTTTAAAAACCTTTCTGTGCGAATCAGTATGAAAAATATTTGCTGCATGTGTCCAAACTGAAAGTTAATGAATTGCAAAACATTCTTATTTTGTGAAATAGCATTTTCAATCCCTTTATGCACGAACTACACAGCAATACACAGTGGCTGTTAAGTGTGGTGATGGTCTTTACAAAGCAGAGATAATGTTACTTCTGAGAAACTTCCAAATCCTGCTCCACATCCAGTAAATCTCCCTCTGGACTAAATAAAGCAGAACATATTACACCTTTTTCATCCATTGCCTAACAACTTAGATAAACTTTACTATCTTGTACTTTCTGTTCTCTTAAAAAAGGTAAAAGTTTTCTTCGTAAAGAAAGATCATATTGATTTATCTTAGACACAATGCCAGATCTTTGAGCAAGAAGGGACGACTCTAACGTTGGAATGTGTTTTTGTTTCTCCTCATTTAAAACAATCCGCTCCTATAAATTGTGGAGTGCTTTCGAGATTCTTTAATAATGAATGCATAAGCTTCCAATGACCAGCATAGAAAAGGGAAGACATTCACTCATTTTGGAGTTGAGAATAAACCTAAGAATAGTTTTGTTTGGGAAAAAAAAGAAATCCTTGAACGTCCCAAGGGCTGCCTTAACTCAGACTGTGCCTGTGGGATGCAAATGCACTGTGGTCGGGTTGCAGACCCCATCGTCAAACCAGGAACTGTGAGCCTCAAGTACTGGCCCATTGTAGGCCTTTTATCCTTTCCACCATGAAGTCTGGCTGTGGGGCTGTCTGGTTCACTCTGGGGTTGATTGACTACAGCTGGTCTTGGGAGCAAAAGTCCCTTCTTGTAACATTAAGGCTTGCAAATTCCTACACCCTAGGACTCACCAACAGCTGAAACAGCAACCGGGAAGGGGTTAGTTTATGCTTTTGAGGGTAAGAACACAACTTGTGGTTATGTCTGTCTGGAATCCTATTCTGTGTTTCCTAGAGACTTTTAACTCTAAACGCTGGAAGTAATAAAACCGTATACTGTGGTTGCATGGAACTGTACTTCTTTCAGAAGGAGCTTGGAGCTTTACACACTGCAGATGAGATAGATACTCATTGTATTTCACCTTGGTTTTGGGAATGAAGTAGTATAAATAAACACACACGATTTATAGAGATGGGGACACGGAGCCACTAAAGGTTTAAGCAGCCGATGATAGCCAATGGAATCGGGACTGGATATTGAATGAATTCCACTGACCTATCTATTGTTCTTGGACTTCTGTCCTCCCTTTGCTAGGTCACGGACTTTTCATTGAATGCACTGTTATCCGGTTACAGGAATGGAAGGATCAGGGCTTCGGAACTAGCTGATTGATGTTTCAATCCTGGCCCAGTGATTTCTTTGTTGTGTGTATAGAGCTCCCCAGCAAAGCCTTAGTTTGTATATCATTTGGTGGGGGGGGGGGGAAGGATAATCCTTCTCCCCTGGCCTATCAACAGGATTAAATGAGATAATAGAAGAGCCCTTAGTGCTGCATGATGTCTCTTATATGAGGCACCTAGCGTGGTCAAATTCATAGAGACAGAAAGGAGAATGGTGGTTGCCTGGGCTGAGGGAGGGAGTTAGTGTTTAATGGGCACGGAGTTCCAGTTTTACCAGATGAAGTGTTCTGGAGAGGGATGGGGGGATGGGTGCACAAGAGCGTAAACGTACTTAATGCCGCTGAACTGTACACTTACAGATGGTTTCGGTGGAATAGTCCGTGGTATTGTATTCTACCACAGTAACAACAATAATAAAAAGCACTAGTGCTTTGAGGCAACTTTGGCTAATCTGCCACTTTTGCCTCCCTTCCTAGTCTTCCTTGTTGCAGTTGGCAAAGGGCTGACCGTCGCTGGAGATCTGACCAGGGGTTATCTGGAGCTCTCTGAGGGGGCAGATCCACAAACCCTACGTAGTGAAGCAGTACCCACTGTACCCACTGGTCAGAAGCACAGAATCACACCTTATCAGAGATGATATGAGCTCAGAGAACATCTAAATCCCACACTGTTCTATGATACACAAGAAAACTAAGGTCTGGAAAAATGGAGGTTTTTGCCTAAAATGACACAGGGAATCAGTGGCAGAACTGGAATCAAAATCTAAGGTCACTAACTCCTAGTCCAGTTCGCCTCCCAAGAAATCTTGGATCTGCCGGTGCCCCGGACCACTCTGTGACCTCAAATTGGGCTAAAAGTTTTCTGTACTCTGATCAGATCATTTCAGAGACTAGAATATAAAACATTCCCTCAACGGGCAGTTGTTGTAAATGGCTTTATGGACGAGGTGTACATGGCCTATAGGAACTGCACACATTTCAGTTGTGCTCTTTGAAAACATATGGAACATTCAACTCTTTAGGCAGTCAGACTCATCAATCTTTTCTGTGGTGATCTGTTCTCCCACTTTGAAGTTCAGAAAGTCTTTCTCGACCAGAGGTTATTAAAGATATATTTCATCATCAAAAAAATTGTACTGTTTGATAAGCCTCGACATATGTATCAACCATGAAACCATCATCACAATTAAGATAATGAATGTCCATCACCCCCAAAAGTTTTCTTGTTCCCATTTTTTTGTGTGTGATGACAACTCTTAGGATTTACTGTCTTAACAACTTTTCTATATATCATACAGCTTTGTTAGTTATCATGTTGCGTATCCCCAGTACTCATTTATCTTATCACTGGAAGTTTGTACCTTTTGACCACCTTCCCCCAATTCCCCCCACTGCTGTCTGTCTCTGCTAACCTCAAGTCTGATCTTTTTTTCTATGATTTTGGTTTTTTGGTTGCAGATTCCACACATAAGTGAGATTATACAGTATTTTTCTTTCTCTGACTTATTTCACTTAGTATATAATGCCTTCAAGGTCCTTCCATGTTGTCACAAATGATAAGACTTCCTAATTTTTTTTTATGCCTGAATAATATCCCATTTTATATATATCCACCAGGGGACATTTAGGTTGTTTCCATATACTTGGCTACTGTAAATGATGCTGCCATGAACATGCGGGTGCAGATATTCCCGGGTCATATGGTAGTTCTATTCTTTTTTTTTTTTAAGATTTATTTATTTATTTGAGAGAGAGAGAGTGCATGACCTGGTGGGGGGAGGGGCAGAGAGAGAGGGAGAGAGAGAATTTTAAGCAGTCTCCCCACTGAGTGAGGACCCCACGTGGGGCTCGATCTCACAACCCTCAGATCATGACCTGAGCTTTGGCTCAAGGTCAAGGCTCAAGACACTCAACCGACTGAGCCACCCAGGTGGCCCTGGTGATTCTATTCTTAATTTTTTAAGGATCCTCCATACTATTTTCCATAGTAGCTGCACCAAGTTATAATCACACCAACAGTGCACAAGAGTTCCACATCAACACCAGCTTTGTTCTCTCGTCTTTTTGATGATGGCCGTTCTACAGGCATGGGGTGATGTCTCCTTGTGATTTTAATTTGCATTTTCTGAGTGACTATGAATGTTGAGCATCTTTTCATCTATGTGTTGGCCTTTTACATATCTTTTCTGGAGAAATGTCTATTCAGATCCTTTGCCCATTTTTTTAATTGAATTATTTCTTTTGTTTTGAGTTGGATGAGTTTTTTATATTTTGGATATTTTTAACGCCTTATCAGATATATGGTTTGCAAATATTTTTTTCCATTACATAGGTTGTCTTTTCACTTTGTTGATGGTTTCTTTTACTGTGCAGAAGCTTTTCAGTTTGATGTAGTCCTACCTGTTTATTTTTTATTTAGTTGCTTGTGCTTTAAATGTCATATCCAAAAAAAGCATGACCAAGACCCACGTCAAGGAGCTTTATTCTTTGTTTTCTTCAAGGGGCTTCATGGTTTCAGGTCTTACATTAAGTCTTTAAAGCATTTTGAGTTAATTTTTGTGAGTGGTATAGGATGTGGGTCCAGCTTCATTGTTTTACATGTGAATATCCAGTTATCCCAGCACCATTTATTGACAAGTCCATCTTTTCTCCATTGGGTATTCTTGGCTCCCTTGTCAAATATTAGTTAACCATATGTACATGGGTTTATTTCTGGGCTCTCACTTCTGTTCCATTGGTCTGTGTCTGTTTTTATGCCAGTACCACAGTGTTCTGATGACTATAGCTTTGTAGTATAGTTTGAAATCAGGAAGTGTGATGCATCCTGCTTCATTCTTCTTTCTCAGGATTGCTTTGGCTATTTGTGGTCTTTTGTGGTTCCATATAAATTTTAGGAATATTTTTTCTACTTCTATTAAAAATGCTATTAGAATCTTGATGGGGATTGCACTGAATCCATAAATGGCTTTTATTAGTATTGACATTTTAACAATACTTATTCTTCTAATACATAAACATAGGATACCTCTCCAATTATTTGTTTCCTCTTCAATTTCTTTCATCAATGTCTTATGGTTTTCAGAGTACAGATCTTTCACGACTTAGTTAAAATTATTCCTAGGTGTTTTATTGTTTTTCATGCTATAGGAATTAGGATCAATTTCTTTATTCTTTTTCAGAAAATTCATTGTTAGTGTATCCTTGTTTCTTTATTTAATGTCATTCTCTATCCTACCTCATCACAAATAACCACTGATCTGTGTTTTGTCACTATAAATTAGTTGGTATTTTCTATACTAAATGGAATCACACATACTCCATTTTTGTCCCCTTCTTTTACTCAGGATAATTATTTTGAGATTCATCTATGCTACAATACTCCATTCCTTTTTATTCCTGAGTAATAGTCCATTGTTTGGATATGCTGTAATCTGTTTATCCATGTACCTGTTAGCATGTTAGCGTATTTGGATTGTTTTCAGTTTGGGGCTATTACAAACAAAACTGGTATGGTCATTCATGTGAACCCTTTGTATGGACATGTGATTTCTGTATTAACCAGGTGTGTTCAAGTGCACCTTTTACATGCAAACTAACCAATACAGAACCCAGACTCCCCCAGCTTCCTCTCTTATGGGGCTCTTATACTCCAGACCACTATCCACCTGCTCTAATCATCCAGGGCTATGTATCAGATAACTAGGAGAAGCCCCTACACCCTACAGCCTACTAAAATCATTCAAACTAGCAAATCCTAATCCTGTTTAGCTTGCTTACCCTGACTCCCCATTCCCTCCTGCAAAAACTACAGTAAAGGCTCTTGCCCATGTTTTCCCCTCACTCCCTCTGCCTCCTAATTGACCCCGGTGCTTCCCCTTGTGGTGCCCCTGTGGGTGTGTCATGCCTTCTGTTTCTAGGGAACTGTGAGTAAAACTTCTTCCTTCCTAACAGTCATTTCTGTGTGTCCTATTGTACCTAATTAAAACAAATCCTAGGTGCATTTTAAAGATTTATTTATTTACTTGAGAGTGGGGGAGGGGCAGAGGGAGAGGGAAAGAAAGCCTCAAGCAGACTCCCCGCTGAGTGCTGAGCCCACCACAGACTCAATCCCAGGACCCTGAGATCATGACCTGAGCTGAAATCAAGAGTAGGCTGCTTAACTGACTGAGCCACTCAGGCTCCCCGTCTAGGTACATTTTAAAATACCTTAATTGCTCTTGAGTATATCTTAGTTGCAGAATGGCTAGATCACATGGTAGATATATGTTTAAGTTTTTAAGAAACTACCAAACTGTAGTCCAAAATGTTTGTGCCATTTTACATTCTCAGCGGCAACATATGAGAGTTCCAGTTGCTCTACTTCCTACCAACACTTGGCATGATTGGTGTTTTTTATTTTAGCCATTTTAAGCAATACGTATCTCAATGTGATTTTACTTTGTATATCCTTAATGAATAATTATATTGAATTTTTTTGTGTGCCAATTTGCCATCCTTATATCTTCTCTGGAGATGCATCTGTTCAAATCCTTTGTTCACTTTTTTACTGTCATTTTTCTTATTGCTGATTTTTGAGAGCTCTTTATATAATCCAACACAAATCCTTTGTCAGATATATATGGCTTGCAAAGATTTTCCCCCCAGTATCTGGCTTATCTTTTGGTTCTTTTAATAGTATCTTTTGAAGAACAAAAATTTTTAATTTTGATGAAGTCCATTTTGCCAATCTGTTCTTTTACAGATCTTATTTTTGGTGTCAGACTTTGCCATCCCAAGGTCACAAAGATTTTTCTCCTTGTTTTCTTCTAGAGGTTTTATAGTTTTAGGATTCACATTTAAGTCTGTGATATATCATAGCATTACTTTTCTATCTGGTGCAAAATACCAATTGAAATTTGTTCACTTTTTTGCATATGGATATTCAATTCTTTCAGCACCATTTGTTGGAAAAGACCATTCTTTCCTATAGAATTGCCTTCTCACCTTTGTTAAAAATCAATTATCCATATATATGTAGGTCTATTTCTGTATTCTGTATTCTGTTCTAATGATCCGTTTGTTAATCTTTCTGCTAATTCCACACTGTCTGGGTTGCTACAGCTTAATAGTAGTCATAAAGTCAGATAGTGTTAGTCCTTCAACTTTGTTTTTCTTTTTTTCTTTTTTATAGCTGTTTTGGCCATTTTAGGTCCTCTCCATTTGATTTGATAGGTCCTCTCCATTTTGATATCTCCAAATGATACAAACATTTTGTCAATTTCTATCAAAAAACTCTCTGGGATATTGATTAGAAAACATCACTTTGTAAAAAACTGACATCTTAATAGTAAATATCCCAATCCATGAAAATGGTATATACTCTCTATTTATAAAGGTCTTAACTTTTCTAAACACTATTTTATAATTTTCAGTGTACATGCTCTGCATATTCATTTGTGAAATTGATCCTTAAGTATTTCAAGTTTTTGATGCTATGTGAATAATAGTCTTTTTTAATTTCAATTTTCAATTGGAAAAAGCCTTGTTACATCAAACTTGACTGCTCTGTTTCCATAGAGAACAGACAAACAATGGTTTTCCTGTTCTATTTTGGCCCCTATCTCTCTCAAGAAGTTTTACAAATGGATTTTCCTCTTGGCCTTTCAAACTAAATGCCAAGAGTCCAATAATGAGACTGAAAATGTAACCACATTGCCCTGAAGGAACTAACTGTGCTGTCCTCTTTTGTAAAAGCAACTCAGCAAACTGAGTATATTAGAGACACAAATTTCTAGGGCTTGTACAGATTCTGTCAAGAATGTATAATGGGGATGAATTACTCTTGCCATGAGAACTTCAACTTTTGCACTTCCTGACTTTACTATGGCTTAAATTGAAATACTAAAGTGGTCCCCAAAGTGCTTGAATTTAATAACATTAATTACCAGGGCCCCCCAAATCTATAAATTCTTATTTAAAAATTCAACTATTCTATTTGTAATCCCTGGAAGTGCTTCACATTTAGTGCCTTACCTGTAAACTTTTCAAAAAGCAAACAATCTCACCTTTGACATCAAATCCCTATAGGGAATGAGCGAACAGCTCTGTCTCCCCAAAGAAATAACTGTCCTCAGGAGGTCTCATGGTCTAAATTTGGCTGGATCTTATCTCTTTCTCTTCCATAAAACATTTATTCTCTCAGAACCCTGAGGAAACATGCCTGGTAAACTATTTCAGCATAAAATATTAAGAACAGGTAACACTCTTAAGAGTGTTTGTATTTCAAAAGCCTATAATGCAAATGCAGGGACTTCTATTGTAATGGCAGATTTCAGGCATTGTGGGAGGGAAAGAAATAGGGGAACAAAAAGCCTTCTGACATCCCCACAGATCTCCTTGTTTATCATACCGTTTGGTCCTTCTGATCCAGCCCTCACCTCTCACTATGTGAAGGTTGGACTCTAACTCCTGAAAGACATTACTAATGCACACAAGAATTTTTTGACTTTAAATCCCAACGATGTAACAGCGGATCATGGATTAGTGGGTTTTTTTTTTTCTTTTTTTAAACTTCTCTCACAAAAAAAGTTGAAAATATAGAACATGATATGCAAAGTCACAATAAAGAAAGTTCATGTCTAGGTTGAGTTAGTATTATCACCATTATCTAACTCCTTCCTTACCATGCTAGCCTCTTAGGCACTGACACCTTTTGGTGACATTTATTAAGTCTGTTCAAAGTCTTGAATGTCCTTCAATTCAGAGAATCAATGTGGGAAACCAGGAAAGACACACACAGAGACAAGGGAAACATTGACCCACGCTCAGTTGTACTCACACATGAGAACTACTGGTGAAAAAGTGGTGGGTAAGAAATGATACTAACTCAATAGAATCACCTTAAAGATGCTTTATAAATCTAGTGAGCTCAAACACAACTCTGAACAAGGAGAGAGAAATAGTCTAGCAGAGAAAAAAAGGTGGGATGACTCATGTGCCAAGTGGTATCTTTAAGACTCAGGCACACCATCGTAAGTATATCCCATACCTAAGTCACAAGTATTTTAACGAGTCCACATCCTTAGAACTGGTTAAGCAAATATGAAATTTGAGTTCACTGACATCTTCAAAACTCTTCTCTACCAAATCCTGGCCAGGGAAAGGGCATCTTCGAAAATTTCAAGTTCTCCTAAAGCATGAAAATAGCAGCAAAGATTGTGCATGTTTAAAGGAAGTCTGCCTAAAGCCATGCTTTGTATTCACTCCTCTCTGTGAACATCAAACTACCACCATGCCTTTGTTCTAGGTTTTCCAACAAAAGTTTAACACAGGCTTTCCAACAAAAGTTTAACATCTGCCATGCATTATCCTTGAAGAGGCATTGTTGGCGTTTGGCAGGGCCACCCTCCCACCTCTTCATCCCTGTTGGCAGAGACTGAGCTGAGACAGGTCTTTGAGCAGAGCAAGTATCTGTTTCTACCCTGCATGAGAAGAGGTGAGAAGATGGAGTTGTCTCTGAGTAATGCAGCTCATCACATGGTACCAAGGGTGATTTAGAAGAATTAAAGCACTGTGCCTGTATTAGTTATCTCTTAATGCACAAAAAAAATTACTCCCCAGAATGCCAGCCTAAATAATAAATAGTTATTATCTTACAGTTTTTCTGTATTAGGACTCTGTTTAGCTGGGTAGTTCAGGCTCAGGGTGTCTTGGGAGGTTGTAGTCAAGCTGTCGCCTGAAGCTGGATTCACATGAGGCTGGAGGATCTGCTTCTAAGCTTACTTCTGTGCTTGTTAGCAAGACTCAGTTTCTTGCTAGTTTTTCGTTGAGTGTCTCATTTCCTCACCATAGGCTATTTGAGCATCCTCACAACATGACAGCTGGTTTCCCCAGAGTAAGTGATCCAAGAGAGAGAAATGAAGATGGTAGCCACAGTTTTTTATAACCTAATCTCAGAAGTGACATACCATCACTTCTATCATATTCTATTGGTCATACAGACCAACCATGGTATAAAGTAGAAGGGGACTACACAGGCGTGTGAATATCAGGGGGCAGGGATCATTGGGGGCCATCTTGGAGGCTACCAACCATAATACCTCTAATCTAACTGTGCTGAGAACATAGTTGGCTCTGATCTTCAACATAATGTATATCAGGTAACATGTCTTAGCTTAGAGGTTCTGAAATGTAGTGGCAAGACTAGTAGACTTGGAGTAAAGAGGTTTGGATTAAAGTTCAACTCTACAATTACGAATGTTTTGTAATTTTGGAGTGCTTCTTAACCTTATGGATATCTTATCTCACTAAATTATAAAATGAGAGGGTTGTTATTAATGATCTCAAAGATATCTTTCAGCTCTAAAATTCCATGCCACTAAGAAATATGCCATTTGGGGCATGAATGTTATACAGGCAATTTTGTTTAACAAAATGGGCAATTCCAATGAGCTTTCTCTTATTTCAGAGTAATAAACTGAGAGAAATGGCACCCTTGAGCTTTCTTGGACCTTATTTCTTTTCTCTTCATTATACATATTTTATTCTAGTAAGTAAGCCTCACAATAACATATTTTTAATTATATAAGGCTTTAAGGTGTAACACACACATTTTAATATGCAAGTGAGCTCATCCATAAATCCCATTAGGAAGAAATTGGACATGGGAAGCCTTCTAACTCTATTTTTCCATTGCCTGGTGGCTGATGTTTCCATGGGTGGCAATTTGGCCAGAGTTACGATAGCTTTCTGATAAGAAAACTCCCCGGTACATGACCCACATAAATGAATTAAAAAGGCTCCTTCATGTCTCAAATCTTTAAGGCTAGAGAGACAGCTGCAACAGCCTAGCGTATGCAGTGTGGACTAGCAGCAGAATAAGCAGTGGAGATCTTTATCTCATGTACTAGCCTGGAGCAAGCAGAGAACAAGAAAAGCATCTTGGGAGGTTCAACTCTGAGACAAGAATGGAAAAACCACTCATTCGCTTATCTTTTAATTCCTTGAACATGCCGAACAGGCTCCCACTCGAAGGCCTTTGCACGTGCCCTGCCTGGGAATCACTTCTTCCAGTTCAGTGATCTCCCCTTCAGATAAGCCCTGTCCAGCCATCAACCTCAAGTGGTGGCCCTCCCTCGCAGTTATCCTACCCTGCTTTCTACTATCTCGGAGCACTTAGCACCATCTCAAACCATCTTGTCAGCATGCCTGTCTAAGGTATGCACCTCCGATAGAATGTAGACTGAGAAATGGAAGCCTGTCTGTCCTGTTTGCTGCCATATCCCCAGTGCCTATAACAATTCCCAGTACTGAGTAGGCCCTCAAGAAATCCTTATCAAATGGATGAATGGAAAGGCTTGTGGTTTGATAGAGGTCAATTTTAAGAGATGTTGGGAATTGGCAACTAGGGACTGAATCCGAGGATGAAGAGGTTTCAGGTACTCCACACATTGAAGATAACCCCCAACAACTGGGGGCAGACATTGTCCCCAAATCTCTGAGAGAATTCACCCTGCTACTAGAAACAACGACCGTGCCCAGGAAGGCAAAAAAAAGGATAGGGGTCTTTTGAACTAATTGGCACCACTCCATGAATGCAGTGCTCACTGTTACTGGGAGTCTTTTTGTGGGGATGGTAGGGGTGCTCTCCCCTCTTAAGGCCAAGGGAAGATCGCCTCAATGGGAAAGTGCTAGCAAGAGGAGAACACTGGCACATCTCTTGCTGGCTGGACCTCTGCTCAGGGAACAGACCAGCAGATGCATTCCTGTGCCCTGCTGATTCGGGGAAAGGGAATAGGAAAAAGGAATGGCGTGGCAAAGCCAAGAACAGGTTGGGAAGCTGGCGGTAGTTAGGGGGCATGTGGTGGCAAGGATGGATGAGATTCTTGCATGGACCAGGAGTGGGCTGGCACCACGTTGAGAGTTCTCCACTAACACACAAGGGCTCCTGAGTTTCTAAGAGAATGCTTGGGCATGGGCTGGGGAGAGTGCTTCTGGTAGTGGGAGCTGTGTTGCAGTCAGAGGTGTTGACCAGGATTCTGATGGCTTGCCTCCAAGAACTGTGGAGATCCTCCAAAACCAGCCAGAAAATACAGTCAGGCACCGACGAGCCACATTTAGATCCTGTCACATAGTAGATGCCAAGAGCTTATCAGCGTTAACCCAAGAAGCAAAAAAAAAAGCACCAAGAGAGGATTCACCTGATACCTCCTCACTTCCCCAAACCCCCTGAGGAGAGAGATTTTGGAGGAGGGCGGGGAAGAGGCGCCCAGAGGCAGATGAGGTCGGGTCCCAGTGGCATATCCCTAGAACCACAGCCCACGCTGGGGGGAAGGAAGGAGAGGAGATTTAAATCAGATACGAGATTAAAGTTTAAGGGCAGCCTGGACTTTCATAACTGAACGTGACCAGAAGTTTACAGGATGTAGCTGAGATGCCATTAAGGGACGGAAAAACAGTATTTGACAGCATGGCTGAAGGCAGGAACTGGGAAAAAGAAATTAAATCATTTGGTGCTTTCAACACGGAGTTCACACTATCCAGTCACCTAGTTACAGGAGGAAAAATTCCGTGGCCTTTGAGTACGTGAGTTTCTCAGGCATTTGTTTTTCCTTTGGGTGAGCTATTGCTGGTTTTTGTCAGAGGGTAATGTGACAAGACAGTTCATAAAATCCACAATTCAAGACTCACGCTGAGTCCTACAGACGCGGTTGCCCTTTTTTCTTCTTTGGGCTCTCCTCCTATGAGAAGACTCAAGGCTAATTTTCTGAAACTCATTGTCTTGCAGCTTCAAAGGATTTTTTTAAACCTTGGGGCAAATCGTTTTTAAAATTTCAAAGCTACTTTTTACTAAAACTGAGTGGCTGGATGAGAGAAAACCACCACCCTCCTATCCTTCTTACTTGATAAATAAATCACTAGGAAAACGTGTGAGACTATTCCTGAATGGGTGGACAGCCTGGAAGGGCATTTTCTGTTGCTTCTGAAAGCCAGCACACGGGAAGACCTACTGAAATCTCTGTTCAGTTCAGAAGAGCCTGCGTCAGAAGAAACAGTTTAGCTGTTGATAGCTGGGGGGGAAATGTTTTTGGAAAGGAATGATGTTGATTAAGTTAAAAGTTAAGACTACAGCTTTGAGTTTTATGTAATCTATTTTTAAAGAGGAAGTATGGAGCACCTGGCTGGTTCAGTCAGGGAAGCAAGCACCTCTTGATCTTGGGGTCATGAGTTCAAGCCCAACATTGGGTAGAGAGCTTACGTGAAAACAAGAGAGAGAAAATACATTTCTTGAATGGTAATATAAAACAGAACAGAAAATACACTTACTTTTAACAGAAAAAAAAAAAGATTATCTAATGAATAGTAAACCAGTAAAACCCCGCCTTGCTCGGACTTCTCCAACCTTTGTTTAGTGGTGACTCTGCTCTCAAGAACTCCTCCCATCTACCTGATCAAAAGCACTGGATAACCGAGTAACACCCACCTAGAGATATTAGAAAGGCTGTATGTGTGTGCGTGCGGGGGGGTGTGTGTGTGTGTGTGGTGTGTAGGTGTGTGCATATGTGTGTATGTTACTTTAGGTGTAACATAAAGGTAAAGGAAACTAAAGCCTTGTATGTGTCCTGAAGATAATTTTGTGGAATTCATTTGTAAAGTCATTTGTTGATTAACATCGCAAGCCTAGAGCATGTTTATCTTCCCTACAGTTCTAGGCAGCCTATGTAAGACCTAGCCTGAGATGGGATGGCCTTCTGACCCTCTCTGGAAGTCACGGAGGGGCAGTCTTGCAAGGGGCCAGGCCAGGCCATCTCACTTCAGAGCCCTGAGGCTTTTTCCACCTTTGCTCAACATTGACAACTGTGGAAAACTCACTGGCCTTCTATTATGTGATTATATCCATCCACCAGCCCCTTTCCTCACTGACCCTACTCCCTTCCCTTACTTTACAAAAACACTATTTTCTCATCATCATCTTTTAGACCAACTATAGGAATTGGGCTTTATCTCCATTCACAGTTGCTATCTATTGTGAAAGGGTACCGCAGGTACTGTGTTGAGAAGGATTCTGAGCAGGATTCTGGTCAGGATTCAGTGGTAAAGAGGAATATGATGGATCGACAAGGTCCTAGAGCAGAGTGGCAACAGGTTTACAAAGCATTTGTCTTTCCCTGTCTAGACACTATCTCTTCCCTTAAAACCATGACCTTTGTTATAAAGATGTGGTATATATACAATGGAATATTACTCAGCCATAAAAAAGAAAGAAACCTTGCCATTTGCAACAACGGGGATGGAGCTAGAGAGTATAATGCTAAGCGAAATAAGTCAGTCAGGGAAAGACAAATACCTTATGATTGCACTCATATGTGGAATTTAAGAAGCAAAACAAGCAAACAAAGGGAAAAAATGTGAGAGAGAGAGAGAGAGAGACAAACCAAGAAACAGACTCTTCACTCTAGAGAACAAACTGATGGTTACCAGGGGGGAGGGAGGCCAGGGGGGTGGGGGAAATAGGTGATGGGGATGAAGAGTAACATTTATCATGATGAGCACTGAATAAGGTATAGCTGAATCACTATATTGTACACCTGAAACTAATATAACACTTCATGTTAACTATGCAGGAATTAAAATAAAAAACTTTAAAAAAAGGAACCTTGACCTTTGTTAGTAGATAGAACATCAGGAACCTAATTCTGGCAGATTCTTCACTCTCAGACTGCTGCTGAAACTGAATCCTGGGGGTTTCTGGGGGTAGGTGGCACACAACTAAAAATTATAAGATTTGAATTCCTAATAATAGTAAAAAAAAAAAAAAAAACCTACGACCATCACTAATTAGCTTTCGACTAGAAGCCAGGTAATATGAGGACGGAAATATAGATACAGGTGCAGGTGGACAATTCCCAATCCTTAAAGCACGCTTATGAGCATAATGAAAAATAATCATAGATGACATTAAAATGTTTTAAATTAAAAAATAATCAGGAGGGAATTATTATTTTTTTCAGATGAGGAAACAGGCCTGAAGAAAGTATGTCATTTGCCCGAGGACACATGCAAATAAGCAGATAAGTGTCCCGAGCTTGTCTGCCTAGAGCATGGCTTCGTTCCAAAGAAAACTTGTAAGCAGAAGCTGAAATACTGCGGGGGCCATTTCCTCTGTGCCACGGAGACCTTTGGCGAGGGGTGGGGTTGTGGAGAATTCTTTCCCTCAAAGATCCCTGCATTTTGTGTTTTGGGGAAACATGACAGAAGAGCTGATTACTGGAGAATTGGGTTCTCTTCTGTGCGATAAAGTGAGGTGGGAAGAACGAGCAGACTCGCCCGTATGTCGGAGGATTTAATATGTCAGAGGAGTTCCTGACATCGCCCCGCAGCAGCAGAAGGGACGGCCCCCGTGTAGTGCCCCCCGCAAAGCTAGTCTCGGGCTCTCCCTGGCCACCGCTTCACATTATCAGTGCTCACGTGCATTAGCCTCAAAGGACACCCTGCTTCCCAGGGCACCCCACCTCTCCGTTCCTGGAGAAATTGTTTTTCATTTTCGAAGCAAAAGAAAACCCCACAGTAAAGAAACCATTTTTCATCTGGATCATCCAGCCGCAGTTCTGAGGGTGTGTTTCCACACCGGGGTGCTTGCCAAGCGTGCGATCCAGGGGCTGGAGGGACTCCTTCAGGGGCGTGATTTACGAGGTTCCAGTTGCCAACAGGGCCTGGTGAGCCAGGCAAGAAGGCTGGCTGCCCGAGTGAGCGGAGTTAACTCCAGAAGCATGAGGTACAGCAACATTTCCCCAAATCTTCCACACATCACATTTTCGTGCTGTGCCACTATTATCTTTATTTGTTTGTAAATTACCAAGGGCATTGAAACTCAGAGCTTTGAGGCAAGATGGCTCTCAGTAAACATGTCAGCACTTCTCATCACACTGGATATAAAATTGTGTAAGACCCGCATGGTTTGGCCCGTGCCAGCCCTTCTTGACCATGTTCTAATACTCTCCCCTTTATTTCCTCTGTGCTGGTCTCTTCTAGAGACTTCTTGGTGCTCTGAGTATTCATCAAACATGCTTTGCCTCAGGATGTTTGCACATGTTTACTGATCCTTCTACCAGGAATATTTTTCCTCTGGGTAGCCGCAGGACTCTCTTTATCACCTCATGTAGGTCCCTAAGCATCAATATTACCTCCTCAAAGACACCTTCCCTGATCATCAGTGTCGAAATAACACTGCCATCACTCTCTACCCCTTGTCCTGCTTTGTTTTTTATTTCACTGCATTTACCAGTCTTTGTTTACTGTGATCTATGCCACCAGAAGCCTAGCTCCCTGAGGATAAGAAATTTGTCTTGCTCCCGATTATATCCCAATCCCAACTTATTCGATAAATCCAAAAAATAATGATAAATAAATAAATGAAATGTAGATTTGGAAAACATGGTGGTAATCAATCAGCAAGTCAGATTTTACTGAGTACTTAACCTGTCCTGGGTTCACTGTGCTGAGAATGTACGGCCTTCAGGCATCCCAGGATGCCAAGACCCTTCCAAGGGAAAGGGTGCTGCTCACAGGATAAATTTCTCTTCTAGTTTTGGTCGCCATCTTGCTTTCATGGCAGCCCATTTATGGCGCTTGTGATGTTGAACAGTTTATAGAAAATAAAGTAACCTACACTCCTAAAACAGTAAACACCTAAGCTCACTGCACTACTATTTTGGAGGATGATTTACTAATATTCAAAAA
Organism: Leptonychotes weddellii; assembly: GCF_054177405.1. NCBI lineage: Eukaryota > Metazoa > Chordata > Mammalia > Carnivora > Phocidae > Leptonychotes > Leptonychotes weddellii. The sequence continues at coordinate 57,385,886 of NC_138373.1, read as the reverse complement.
GTTTTAAGGGATTTTTTTTCCAGAAACAAGCTATATTTAATAGCAATAATTGAATATATTATGCCAGTTCATCTCTTTGCTACCCACAGAAAATGCACAGATTTTGTCCTAGTATAGGGACTATTGGGTCTAATTATCTACCTATATCCATGCTTTATACAAAAACACGAATTAAGAAGAACATTTTTTAATGCTGATTTGTCTCTGTCCTAAATACAGCAGCATTGAAAAGACTCTATTTCACGTTCAGTGTCTTGCAGCATTTACTGCTCCTTGCCTGGTGCCAAGTTGAGACTTCAGAGCAGGGAAATAGAGTCGATCCTGAAAACAGGAGAGGAAGGTGGGAGTCCCAGGGGGAACAGGCCTTTGTGTTTGATGAATGAGTCTTTTTCAGGTGTCTTTGTTCTTTGGTTTTTTAAGGAAACAGAGACACTCTTCTATCTGTCCCCATGTCCATTGTGTGAAATTTGCCTCGTTTGGGGACTCCATTATTTTCCTGGCTGTGAAATGGAGAGTCCATGGGGTTTGCCGGAATGCACTGCCTGGATGTTTTCCCAGGGGAGGCTCTTCTTTGGCAACCTTCCTCATACTTCAGTCTGGGGAGGAAGACTTAGTAAGTAAATCCAAGTTCTATAATAGAGAGAGGACAAAGGCAGTGGTGAATGGATATGGTGGTCAAAAGACCCTCACCACTTCTGACTTTTTGTTCATATCCCTTCCACCTGTACTGTCTATGCAACAAAAAATCGAAGTTGGCCCCATCCACTTCTATTCTGAATTGACCGGAGTTGCATGACTCTAAAAGACGCTCTATAAAGTTAAAGTCTGTATGGATTGAAAGTTAGAAAAATTAAAAATAGTATGGTTTGTAATTGCAAGATAGCCTCACTGGAACTACCTTGTGGGTAAAGAGGCTTCGTGTCCTCTGGGTGCTCTGGCTATAAAATCCTCCCCAGGCGGTTCCAGATGGACGTGCTTGTTACAGGGTAGTGTTCTGCCCAATAATGATTCATGGAAAAGCAACGTTCCAATGTAGTTTTATAAACACTCTCTTTTCTCTGAATGGCATCAGCAAAACTGAGCCTTACCAAGCCGTGTGGGATAGCTAACAGCTCAGATCGGTAGGCTCAATCTGCCAAGAACAAACAAGGCATAAAGCATTTCATTCACTCCGAGACTTCACTTCATTCCATCGGAATTATCCTCAGCCGAATTAGGCACTGTTGGAATGTGAATGCTGCAAGTGATAAAGTTGGTCATGGGCATCATCATCATCATCATCACCTTCATCATTTTATAGTGAACTTATAACACCAAAACATACATCCCTGACAAGAAACGTTCCAAGAGACATTTCCATTGAAAAGATCTCATAAATAAGGAATATGACATGACTGCAAAGGACTTCACTAGTCTAGATATTTATGAAGACCTCATGGCATTTATTTTTTAAAATAAATGACCTTTAAAAAATCTTAATAAAAAGCACTGAAACTATTTACAATAAAATATTGTTTTCCCTTCAGGGATGATCAACACCACAATCCAAATCATAGAAAATAGCTAGGAGTTACTGAAAGCTTCCTCCAATCTAGTAGCTATGAGGAGCAGTTTACATACTTATTTTCATATAATCCTCATGACATCCTGTGAGATCAGTGCTATTTTTTTTTTTTTTTTGAGAGAGAGAGATAGAGAGCTCACGTGTGCGTGCAGGGGCTAGGGGGCACAGGGAGAGGAAGAGAGAGAGAGAGACTCTTAAAGAAAGCTCCACGCCCAGCGCAGACCCCAATATCCAACGCGGGGCTCATCTCACAATCCTGAGATCATGACCTGAGCCAAGACCAAGAGTCAGACACTTAACCTACTGAGCCACCCGGGCGCCCCGAGGTCAGTGCTACTTTTATCTCCATTTTACCAAAGAGGAAACTGAGGCTTTGAGAGGACAAATGACCTGACAAAGGTCATGTAGCTGGCACATGATAGAAACGGAATTTAGGGCGCCTGGGTGGCTCAGTTGGTTGAGCGACTGCCTTCGGCTCAGGTCATGATCCTGGAGTCCCGGGATCGAGTCCCATATCGGGCTCCTTGCTCAGCAGGGGGTCTGCTTCTCCCTCTGACCCTCCCCCCTCTCATGTGCTCTCTCTCTCTCATTCTCTCTCTCAAATAAATAAATAAAATCTTTAAAAAAAAAAA
>NC_138373.1:57333141-57383190 GCF_054177405.1 Leptonychotes weddellii | reverse complement strand
GGGCGCCTGGGTGGCTCAGTTGGTTGAGCGACTGCCTTCGGCTCAGGTCATGATCCTGGAGTCCCGGGATCGAGTCCCATATCGGGCTCCTTGCTCAGCAGGGGGTCTGCTTCTCCCTCTGACCCTCCCCCCTCTCATGTGCTCTCTCTCTCTCATTCTCTCTCTCAAATAAATAAATAAAATCTTTAAAAAAAAAAAAAAGAAACGGAATTTAAACGGCGGGCTGCTATACTGAATGTGTAATTCACACAGTGGGGCACAGAACACACCTGAGTAAATCTGAAATTCTTGATTTCTACTGAGGCAGCAGCCACTGGAATGGGAGCTAAGGCTTTGCTGTGAATTGCCCTGAGGTAGTGAAAAAGGAGAAAAACTTTGAAGGAGAACTGTCAAATAGTTGCCATTTCTAGAGAAGCCATTTTCCTACTACCACTAGACCAAGAAGGTATTTTCTTTCTGTCCAGGTGCAGAGACAGGATAAAGAGACTGTTCCAAGATTCTGCAAGAAGACAGCTCAGTCCCAATTTTGAGAGGCAGTCTGTATAATTCTTTTTTTTTTTTTAAGAGAGAGCGTGCACAAGGGCTAGCAGGGGCGGGGGGAGGGGCAAAGGGAGCAGGAGAGAGAAAATCTCCAGCAGACTCACCACTCTGCGCAGAGCCCGACACGGGGTCTTTCTCACGGTCCTGAGATCATGACCTGAGCTGAAATCAAGAATCGGACACTTAACTGACTGAGCCACCCAGGTGCCCCTCTGTGTAGTTCTTAAAAGCACAAACTCTGGAGTCAAACTCTCTGAGTTCAAGTTCTGGTCCTAATAGATACAAGGTGTGTGACCTTGGGAAAGTTAGCTTCTCCATGCCTCTGTTTACTCATCCGTAGAATAGACACAAGTATAGCACCTATTTCTCTGAGCTGTTGTGAGAATTAGAATCAACCTTTGTCCATTGGTTAGAGCACACTTGGCACACCATACAGTTGGCCTTTGCACAATGTGGGGGTTAGGAGTGCTGACCCCCACACATTCGAAAACCCATGTTTAACTTTTGCCTTTCCCAAAACTTAACTACATTAGCCTACTGTTGACTGGAAGCCTTACCAATGATATCAACAGTCGATTAACACATATTTTGTATATTTGCATGTTTATATATACATAAAACATACAAATAATATATAATTATATACTATATATTATATACTGTATCCTTACAATACAGTTAGCTAGAGAAAAGAAAATGTTATTGAGAAAACCATAAAAAAGAGAAAATACATTTATAGTACTATACTGCATTTATCACACACACACACACAAATCCACATATAAGTGGACCCATGCAGTTCAAGCCATGTTGTTCAAGGGTCAACTGTAAGTACTTTATAAAGTGTTGTCTATTACCAGTGCCCACATGGGAATAATCCTTGTCTAAGACCTCACAGTTGACCAAAGACGTCGGTGCTATTCGTGCTTCGCTTCCTATCCACAAGTTCAAACTCAGGCTCTCATGCACCTTGGTCTAAAGGTATTTAAGGTCTATTGTTCACTCCTGTTTTCCCCCTTTGATGTGATGCTTCAGACCTGCTCTCACCTTCCTGGCTCACTCTTAAACAAACGATGGAATTTTACTTTGTTCTGCACCCAAAATAGTAAGTTTCAGTAAAGTCAACTAACAAGGTAATTCACAGATTCCAGCTTGCTGCCTTGTGACCTGGCCAGCTCACCCTTCACCTCAGGGTGGCCCCCAGGCATCTCTATGTCTTAGAATCCACACCACACCACCAGACCCTAGGGGAGAGGAAGGTGTCCCTCCCCACCACCTTCATCACATGCCTGCACACACATGCACACCTACATACCCAAGACTAAAGCTATACCTTAAAACCTAATTTCCTATTATAGGGGAGGATTCTTCCAGGAGACTGAAGAGTGAGAAGTCCATGTCCTTCTTAGGGAAACCATATCGTTCCAACAAGAGGGTGTTCTTGCCTCTTGGCCATCAAAGAAACAATTTACATGAGAACATCTTGTTCCGACATAGTACATTTGGGGTCACAGCTTGGCTAAAATATTCAAGTTATGTATTCAGGTCACCAAACACCTTAATCTGAAATATCTGCATTCAGGCACTACTGTAATATGTTCTCTTTCCCATGCTTACATTTCATTGATTAAAAGCCCATTGTCTGCCACAATTAAATTCAAGTTTCTAAGGAGCTGTAAAGGGCTTATAACTTTAAGTGATTAAATTAATTTGATTATTAAAGCTTAGGGTGTAGTCTCAGGCAAACCCTTTAGAAAGAACAAACTGATTATGTACCCACCAACATGAACACATACACACACAGAATGCATAAATTAGGGAGAGAATATTGATGACTTGGCATGATATTCTTTACAAAGGAGTCCCTATAAACTTTTTCAGAGGGACACAGATTACAGGCTCTTCCAAAGGTTTACGAGGGAAGAGATGGTGACTTTGACAAGGTGAGAGCAGTGAAGAAGGAGTCAGATTTGGGATCTATTTTTAAGGTAGACTGAAAAGATCTCTATAAATTGTACTCTGTAAATTGGATATGGAGTTTTAGAGGAAAAACGTGATTTTGGTGGACTATTATTCAGCCATAAAAAAGAAGGAGCTATTGCCATTGTGACAACATGGATGGACCTTGAGGGCAGCATGCTAGGTGAAATCAGTTAGACAGAGAAAGACCAATACTGTATGATCACTTTTATGTGGAATCTAAAAAAGCCATCCTCAGAGAACTAGATTACGTTGGTGGCGGCCAGGAGTTGGGGGGATGGCGGAAAGGGGCAGATTTTAGTCAAAGGGTCTAAACTTCCAATTAGAAGATGAGTGAGTTCTGGGGATCTGGTGTATAGCACAGTGACAGTAGTTAACAATACTGAATTGTATACTTGAAAGTTGTTTAGAGAATAAGGCTGAAATGTTCTCAACACAACAACAAAAATGGTAATTATGTGAGGTAATAGATGTGGTAATCATTTCCCAATATATTTGTGTATCAGATTATCACACTGTACACCTAAAATGTATACAATGCCAATTATATCTCAATAAAGCTGCAAAATTGTAAAAAAAAAAAAAGTAATTTAGGGCCTGAGTAGCCCTGTGAATGGGGGCATCACAGACCTAGGTGGGCTTATGTGTAGACCAGGTTTGGAAGGAGAGGGGCTAGGAGTGGTAAATTAGGAATTTTGTTTGGGGCATGTTAGGTTTGAGGAGCCCATTAGATACCTAACTGGAAATTTTGAAGAGGCAGATGTGCAAATCTGGGGGTCAAAGGAGAGTGAGCAGAGGAGCCTGAGAAAGGGATCTGCAAGGAGAAGGAGGACCAGGAGAGGGTGGTGTCCCAGAAGCCAGTAAAAAGAGCATTTCAAGAGAAAGGAGGTGATCAAGCATCTCAAATGCTGTAAAAGGCCAAGTGAGACCAGGGCTGAGTTGACTACTGGCTTTGTCAAGGTGAGGTTCGTCACACCGACCTTAAATAAGAGGGCTTTCAGTGGAAAGGGGTGTAGAGATGAGAGCCTGAGGGCAACACTGTAAAGGGACCTATGCAGTCTTCTTAGTGGAGATTTTCCCACAGGCTCCAACTGTAAATCGGGACTGAGAAATCACACGGGGTCTTAGTGTCTTTCTGTAATCCTGGTCATCTTGCATATAGGTAGAGTTTTTATTTTTATCCTTTTAAAAGATTTTATTTATTTATTTGAGAGAGAGAGTGAACATGAGCTGGGAGGAGGGGCAGAGGGAGAGGGAGAAGCAGGCTCCGCATTGAGCAGGGAGCCTGATGAAGGGTTGATCCCAGGACCCCGTGATCATGACCTAAGCCAAAGGCAGATGATTAACCAACTGAGCGACCCAGGCACCCCTGGATAGAGCTTTTAAACATCTCATAAAGGAGGTAGTTTTGTTGTCATCAAAGCACATGAAATATATAATTTTCTGAAATGTCGGGAATGAACATTATTCCCGAAATCTCAGAACTGGAGAACTTCGGGGAATGGCCATGAGGATGCTATTAACCCCATCACCGTACACATAAGCATTGGGATAGTGGACTCAGAGAAGCCCTTCAAAAGATAATCTCCCACCTGCCCCCACCCCTCTCCACTGCACTGCCCTCACCTGGTTAGGGCCTGGCTGGTTCACTGTGCACAGGAAGGAGTGGATCTTACACCTCTCAGAGGTACTGGCACAACTTGGTGCATTGGGGTGGAGTAGGGGACTGGGTTTGTTTGGGGTCTGGTCGGAAAGCTGAGCTGCAGCCCAGTCAGGTGGCACTAGAGAGAAAGAGTGAAGATACGCTGAGGTCGACCGCAGAGGTAAGGACTGGGGACTGAAGTGGGCAATTGGAAGGAGAGCCAGAAGCCAGGAGAAAAGTGGACTCGAAAAGAAGAGATGGTGAGAAGAGATTCCTGAGAGGGGAGGGAGATGTACAAAGAAATTATTTATTTATTTATTCATTTATTTATTTGAGAGAGAGAGGGAGCATGAGCAGGGGGGAGGGGCAGAGGGAGAGCAGATCTCAAGCAGACTCCAAGCTGAGCGTGGAGGCACATGTGGGGCTCAATTCCAAGACCACAAGATCATGACCTGAGACAAAATCAAGACTCGGTTGCTCAAACAACCAAGCCACCCAGGCACCTCAAAGAAGGGTTTTTATGAGCATCAGGTCCATATTTGTATGAGCCAGCTGGGCCCACTTCAAGGAACCCAAGGAGGACTGTCCCCTATAGCAATAGTATTGGGAGAAAAAGCTCACAATTGCCTAATAGGATCATCTGATGGGGTCAGATTTGTGCTGTTTAGATATTATGTACTCAAAAAGATATGTTGAAGTCCTAACCCCCACCCAGACCTGTGAATGTGACCCTATTTGGAAATAGGATCTTTGTAGATGTCATTAGGTTAAGATGTGGTCATACTGGAGTATAGTGGGCCCTAATCCAGTATGACTGGTGTCCTTATAATAAGAGTAAAATTTGGACACAAATGCAGAAGGAAGGTGGCCATGTGAAGGCGAGGCCAAGACTGGAGAGATGTGCCACAAGCCAAAACAGGCCTAGAGCTGCCAGAAGCCACAAGAGGAAAGGAAGGATCTTTCCCTAGAGGCTTGGGAGGAAGTATGGCCTTGCTAACAGCTTGATTTCAGACTTCCAGCCTCCAGAAGTGTGAAGAAATAAACTTATCTTTTTTTTCTGTTTGTTTTTTTTTTAATTTATCTTTTTTTAAGCCATTCCGTTTTCCATACTTTGTTACAGCAGCCCTAGGAAACCAATATAGGAACTATAGACATTTTTTGACAAATACATATATCTATACACATAAATCTGTATAAAGAAGATTTTCTACTACTTTTACAAATGTCTAAGAGGATGAGGTTTTGAAAATCTCAACTCAGGAAAAAAATGCATAAAATCCAAATCAATGCCTATATTTATTTTTTCCCCAAGTAATTAAACAAATGTAAGGTGGTGGCGGAGGCTAGTTTCACTTGATTTCCAGTGAATAGTGTTGATGAGTCAGGACCATTACTTCTCTCAGAAAATGCCCTGTAAAAAGCAAAATTTGAGTGTTGTGTTTACAAAAGTGATACCATATGTTGGTTGATTAACAAGTTGTCAGAATATTAGAAGTTCTTGGCTGATTGCAAGATGGAGCATCTGTTCGCTGAATCTCTTATCTAATGTGTGTACAGATATCTCCAGGTTTGGCACTCTTCCTAAATATCAGACATAAATTCCTGCAGTATTTAGCCTTCGGAGAGTAACACTGATGTACTGCTTGGGGTTAAGATGTTTATTCTCAGGAAAGCAAGGGAAGTGAGGCCAAAAAGATGACATGTATACATAAGAATGTTATGTACCATTCAGAATCATTTTACCGTTACACCTTGTATCATCTACCACAACTAACGTTTACTTGCATGTAACTTGCATAGAAATTTAAGAAAAAAAAAAGATTAAATCAACTCTAGAGCTATTTATTGCTTTTTCTATTGATAGAATTTCACAAGGCTTTCTATTTATAAAGTCACTTACAGTTCACAAATGCTTTCACACTACATCCCTACAACCCTATAAAGATAGCAAGAAATTGTATCTCTGTTTCACGGATGAAGAATCTGCAGTCGAGCTGAGGTAAATCCAACTGGCATTGAAGTGTTGGGACCAGGACATAAAGCCAGCTCCTTTCAGTTCCATCACAGCACCACCTACAAATCCATATATTCAGGAGCTAGTTGTAGGTATTCTGACAGAATCTAGTCAGGGTGAAATTCTGGAGTTTTCCTTTGTTCCTTTTTTTAAAGATTTTATTTATTTGAGAGAGGGGGGGTGCATGAGCAGGGGGAAGGGGAGGGGCAGAGGGAGAGGGAGAAGCAGGCTCAATCCCAGGACCCTGAGATAATGACCTGAGCTGAAGGCAGACGTTTATCCCACGGAGCCACCCAGGCGCCCCTCCTTTGCTCCTTTCCACAATCCCTGTTAGATTCAGTCAGCCACCATATATTGGGGTTGTGCCATTTTGGTTTCAGCAAGTAGATTCTGTTGGGGAGGAAAAACTTTCTCTCTAGCCTTCAGTGTATGGGGGCCTGACAAATTTAGCTGAGAAAGAACAGATTAACAGGAGAAAAGGAAAACAAATTTTATTAATATTTTACATGGACGAGAGTTCTCAGGAAAGAAATGAAACTCAAAGAAGTGGTTTCGTGGATTTATATATCATTTTCACAAAGGCTCTTCTTTGGGCTTTGAGGGGCAATAAATTGTGTGAAAGTGACTAGAAAGTAAATTGGGAGGGGGGATCCTGGTTGGCTCTGTTGATTAAGCATCTGCCTTCGGCTCAGGTCATGATCTCCGGGTCCTGGGATCAATCTGCGCATCAGGCTCCCTGCTCAACAGGGAGTCTGCTTCTCCCTCTCCCGCGCCTGCCCCCTGTTTGTGCGCTCTCTCTCTCTCAAATAAATAAATAAAAGCTTTTCCAAAAAAAAAAAAAGGAAAAAATATGGAGGGAACTAATGAAAGATAAGGGTTATTTTAGTAAGATGTGTTTATGCAGACTCATCTCAGTGCTGACTCTCTACAGTGATAAGAGTTGTTCTCTTCTTCCAGGAATAGGGGGACACCTTCACAAAGGGAAATTTATGCCCTGCTTTTAAGCAGAAAGGAGGACAGAGAGTCTCTCCTGTGTCTGCTCTTAGGATTCTTTAATTGCTTTCGGCTCAAAATAATCCTTATGCCAAAGTGGAATATTTGGGGGTAGAATATCCTGATCCCTTTCAATCCCTCTCCACTGCTCATCAAAGCAGACATGAAATAAGTAAGGTGGAAAAAAGGACTCCTCTTATGTTAACTGAGTTCACAGTTAGCCTTAGATTTCAGTTGTTCCGCTTCTTTTGAAATTCCTCAGCACTCATGGTCTTAGAACTAAGTGCCTCTTTGACATGATATACACACCACCTTCTTCTTTAGCCTTGATTTTTTTTGTCCTACATTTTTACAACATACATGAAGCCTACATTATGGAGAAGTCTTTTGGTACTTCAAGAAAATGGGGAATATTATGAAAACAGAGTATTTTTTTAAGTATCTCAAACTATAGCCTTTTATTTAAATTGCAAGTCAAGTATTACCTTTGGGAGTTTCTGGCTGTCATTCCTTTGCTTAATGTCAGAGAAGGAAAAAATTTTGCCTCTACCCTCTTACCTTCAGTGACTGGGACCTGTGAATTAAAGTGACAAGAGGCAGAGTCACAGGAGAAGAGGTTTATTTCCTATGCACATAGGGGACCTCACATAAAAGAAGTGAAAACCCTAGGGCTCCGTGCTGGCTAAGTCAGTGGAGCATGCCACTCTTGATTTCAGGGTTGTAAGTTCAAGCCCCATGTTGGCTGTAGAGATTACTTAAAAATAAAATCTGAAAAAAAAAAAAAGGAATTGAAAAACCCCTAAAAGCCAGTGGCCTGGAAGCTTATACTATTTTAACAAAAGGTGGTAAATTGTAGAGAGGTGACAGGACAAAAGAAAAGAGGTTTGGGCTTCTACAGGAGGTGATTATGGAAAGGTAAGTAAATATATGGGGGAAGCTAAGGGAAGATACGGGTTGAGTAATGGAAGGATTTAGTAAGGTCTGTTATGCAGACTCATGTTGGTGCCATCTTCAGTGATAAAGAGTCCTCTTGACTCTTCCTGGTAGGAGAGAGGGGAGGCAGGACACCTTTACTAAGAGAAATGTATGCCCTTCTTTAAGACAGAAAAGAAGCGGGCCGAGAGGTTCTCCTGCATTTACTGCTTCTCAGTTGCCTTCACCTCAAAATAATCTTTATGCCAAAGTGACATATTTTAGAGTGGCACATCCTGACCCCCTTCATTAACTTCAAGGACCTCTCCAGTCAGGCCTTTCTCTATGTTTCTAATCATATTCCCAGCCACTCAATTTCTGGACTGTCTTTCAAGCAAAGTGCTTCACTTCTTACCTTCTACCCCCTTCCTCTGAACTCATGCTCCTATTGTCTGTCTCTAATACCATTTCTCCCCCCTTCTTCCTTCCAACCTTACCCTCAAATTTCTTTTTCCTATTTTAACCACTCTCACCACCCCCACCCCCAGACCTCCAGCCACTCTTCTTCTCCTGAGTGCGTTGGGCTCTCATGGCCTGAGAACTTGATTTGACAATCTATCATTTAGTCCTTCAGACGTTCAGCGCTTGTTTGAACAATTACATAAATCTACTATTTGCTCCGTTTCTCTCTTTAACCTCAATTCTGCTTCTCTCCCCCTCCCACCCCCACTCTTTGTATCCTGCAGTATTGTTCTTCAAAGTGTGAGCCAAGGAAAATCTGGACCAAAATCTTCAAGAGCTCTTGTTAAAAAGGTACATTCCTGGGGCAGATCATGGATCTGCTCAATTGGCTTCCCAGGATTCTTCTGCATAGAGAAATTTGTGAATCATTGATTTATACAGCACATGTCATTCATTCATTTATGTGTTCATTCAACAATGATTCAAGCACAAATTAGGTGCGAGGTACGTGGAATCCAGCACTGACTGAGGCAGACGTGGTCCCTGTTAGCTAGGAATTTCTAGCCTCCTTTGGGAAACTGACAATGAAGAAGGACTTAAAAGTATGATGTGGGTTACAAGGTGGGATGAAAAGAACTGTGGGAGCGTTGGGGGGGGGGGGCAGATGTGGCAGTGACAGGTATCAGAGAATGCTTCCCTGCTGAGGTAGAGTTGAAACCTGAGGAGGAGGAGGACTTGGCTAGGAAGGGAGAGTGGGAGGGAAGGAGGGGCAGAAGGAAGAGCATGCATGAAGCTCTGAGGTGGGAAAGAGTATGGCCCCTTCTTTAGAGGGACAGGGAGCAAGGTCAACAGGACTTGAGCCTCCAGGAATAAGTGAGGGAGGCACAGTTAGAGAAGTAACACGTGGTCAGATCGTGCAGGGCCTTGTGGGCAGGCTGAGGAGTTTGGAACGTATCCTAAGGGCAGCCATTAGAGGGAAGCAGCATGATCACTTTTGTCTTCCGGATCATGTCACCTCTAGATTGGAGCAAGCATGTACCTGGAGAGACTAGCTGGGAAGGCTTTGTAATTGTCCGGGAGAGAGGTGATGATGGTTTTGTCCAGAGTACTGGTGGGATGAATTCAAAGGGTATATAGGAGATTGATGAGGCGGGCTTTAGGTATTCATTGCAGGTTGTGGTGAGAGCAAAGGTGGGATCAAGGATGTCTTTCATTCTTGTTTTGGTAACAGTGGTTGGAGCCATGGAACCCTAAGAAAGGACCAGATTGTGAGGACAAAATTACAAGTCCATTTCTGTATGCAGAGATTTTGAAGTACCTATGAAACATTCAAGTGGAAACTGCCATGGACTTTTTCATAATTCTCATAGAAAAAGTAGGATTTAAGTGGGCTTTGAATGAACTGTGAAATGTAGATTGGCACCAATGGGGATTCCATTAGAAGACCACATATATGCTGGTCCATATTGGTGGGGTTTTTTTCTTATTTACTTGATAAAGCTGAGTTCACAGTTCTGTGTTTTTAAAACCCATCTTCAAAAGTGACTTTTTTCTATAAGGAGATGATGATGGCTCTGTTTGCTTGTTTGTTTGAATTTGGTTTTGTTTAGGAAGTAGGTTGGGTCAATGAGGTTCTTTGCATGTATTTATGCTTATCTGGGGAGAGGGGAGCTCAGTGGAGGTATGCATGTTCTTTCAAGTTAATCTGTAAACACAGCTTGTGTCATCCAGCTATGGATGAGCTCAGACATACTGGAAGATACCAGAGAACTTCCATGAAGAGGACAAGTGAAAACAAGAACTCTGTCATTCTGTACGGACATTGCAGGGCTGCTGGTGAAAATTCACATCCAGTGAGAAATTTTAGAACTATTTACAAGGGTGAATGGGTCTTTGATGAAAGTGCACTCTAGGTGTGCCATGGTTTACATTTGATAGGACTCTTCCAATGTAGCCTAATTTCCAAGAAAGAGCAGATCGTAGAAAGCTGTGGATTCTCTTCCTACCCCTCTTCCTTTGATTTTCCTTCCGTTTTTTCTGTTCATCACCTGCTTCCCATTCATCTCCCCAAAAGAGAATAATGAATAAAGAAGCAAAGAGGCAAAATCACTGTGTCCTAAAAATAACTACTCCCACTCATTGTTCTCAAAGTTTCAAAAATGATACAAAAAGCTGTATAACCAAACCTGAATACAGAATGTAAAAACATGGCCATTGGCTTGGTCCTACATGTTAGTATAAGAAACCTCTCCCCACAGTTCCTGAGCAATGCTCAGCTTGACTCTACTTGGTTATTCTTAGTGGCAGGGAGCTCCCCCTCAATTTTAAGAATCAACCAATTGTGTTACTAAATCTAATTAGACAGAATATCTTTCCTGCAACGAATCAAAATGAGCCCACTCACCGACACTTGACACTTGTTTTGCACCTCTCAGCAACACAGAATAAATCTATTCTATATTCTGTGTGACAGTCTTTCAAATGTATTAAGACAACTGCCGCATCTCCTCAAGCATTCTCCTCTGCAAACTAAATGTCTCCAATTCCCTCAGATGCATTTCTTATAGGACATAGTTTCTGCATTCTTCACCATCTTTCTCAAAACGAGTCTCCCCTGGGCCCTCTCAAAAGGCAATCGCCCCTTTCTGAGTGACACCCACACCGATCAGAGCCCTGCACGGCAGGGCACCTGCCTCTTAGCGGGTCTTGTGTTTCTTTCCATGACAAACACTTCATTTTAAACAGAGGACAATGAGTAGGGACCAAAGGAAGTGTGGGATGTGTGTTGTGTTTAGAGCTCTGAGACATTCCAAGTTTGGTGGAATATTTATGTTTGGTTTATAACAGAGCGGTTTTTCATTTGTGGCTCTAGACATGGGCTGAATCCCAGTGAAATTACTGGCTAATAAATGGGAGGTGTTTTAAATTCCAAGTAAAATGGGAAGATGTTCCCCTTTTTCACTTTTCAGGTGACAGTTGTACCTTAATCTGTTTTTAGGAACAGCTGTGGTAACAGATGTTCATTTTAGATGGTATAGTTTTCGCGTGTGTGTGTGTGTGTGTGCGCGCACGCACGTGTATGTGAGAGTTTGGGTTTTGTTTTTTTTTTCTTTTGTAGTATACCTAGCAAAATCCTTCTCACCAAGAGATGTTTATGAAAGCCCAGATCTTTTTGCTAGTGCAAATGTACCTTTTGTATAGTACGTTCACACTGTCACCCACACTGCTAAGCACCTTCCAAGGGCATGGCCCTCTACTCAATGTTCTGTATGGTTTTGCATGCAGTCGACACCTCTTTCTTGCCACATGAGACTCCCAGTGCAGGCTTACAGCTAACATGGAGGTCACTGGTCAACAGAAAGTGTCTGATAGAAACAGGAATGTTGACCCCATAGCTGGCCATATTAGACTTAAAACCAGGAGCAGCAGAAGATTGCTCTTCTTCCTGTATATCCTCACTACCAGGTTTGGGGCCCGGGCCCCCCAGATAATCACTCACACTATGAAATCACAGACATGCTGGTGGCGAATCCTGGTCTTGCCTAATGTGAGGGCGAAAACTATTATCTCAGAAAAAAAAAGTTATTTCTCTTATTACATGGAGTTTATAATAGATATCTGTAGCATTTCTAAAGTAAGTGCTTCTATATGTAGAAAGAGAAAGACACACAACACCGAAGTAGGAGTTTTCACCATCTTAAAGCTTGATCTGAAATGAAAGACGAGACCCTCAGGAAGAGGCTCCCCTTCCAATGTCTGTTTCCATTTATCATTGATCTGAAAGGGGAAATTCTTTGCTAAAGAGTGAACTCTTGGGATCACCATTTTCCCAACTATCACTGTTGTAAAAGTCTTCCGCCTTTCACTGTGTACCCTATAAAACCACAGGTAACATTCCGATATCTGAGTAAGTATTGATGCTCCAAGAAGATATGCCTCATGTCAACCCTGCAATATAAGGAATTCCAGTTGAGCTAAGTGACAAGTGCATTTACCAGGTCACCACTCCTTTCCACAGTTTGGTTGATCAATGCTTGATACAAATCTCTTCCAAGACATGCTCTATAGTATCCTCCTTGCAAGACCTCTTCTTTTGTTGCAACTATCTGTTATTTTGTTATTCTTTTTTTTGTTATTTTTTTTATTCTTCATTTATTTTAATAAGTAACCTGCACACATGTTAAAAAAAGTGAGAATACTAATTCGTACTTCTATTACCTGATTTACCACATTTCAGGAATGCCTTTTGACCCCCCATTTGAGGAATTAGGAAATCAACATAACTAGTCTAACTTCTATCCTCTATTCCCAATACACGTTAGCAATATTGTTCTATTTAAGTGGCCATTGTTCATAAAATTTAGGTTCTGAAATTATAATTTCTGCAATTATCTTTGTTTTAGTACTAAATGTGTTCTGTCCTCAAGGCAGCCCTTTTCCTCCAGCTTTTTATTTTTTATTTTTTTAAGATTTTATTTATTTATTTGAGAGAGAGAGAGAGACAGAGCACAAGCAGGGGGAGGGGTACAGGGAGAGGGGAAAGCAGACACCCCACTGAGCAGGGATCCCGACACGGGGCTCGATCCTCGGACTCCAGGATCATGACCTGAGTGGAAGGCAGACGCTTAACTGACTGAGCCACCCAGGCAACCCCTTCCTCCAGTTTTTTAAATCCTCTCTTGGATGATTGGGGTTTGGTCTCCCAATATTTCTCCAAAAGGTCCAATATTTCTTCCAAAGGGCTCATAGAAATTATTTTTCTGAGTTCTTAAAATTGAAAATCATTTTCCTTTTTACTTGAATGACAATGTGAAGTGTAAAATTCTTGAGTCACACTTGACCTCTCTGAAGACTTTTTACTGTTATACACTGCCTTCCAGAGTTGACCTTTTTCCTTGTAGTGATTTGACCTGTATCCATTTTTTTTTTTTAAAGATTTTATTTATTTATTCATGAGAGACAGAGAGAGAGACAGAGGCAGAGGGAGAAGCAGGCTCCCCGCGGCGCAGGGAGCCCGATGCGGGACTCAATCCCAGGACCCTGGGATCATGACCTGAGCCGAAGGCAGACGCTTAACCGACTGAGCCACCCAGGCGTCCCTGACCTGTATCCATTTTTGTCTTCGTCTATATTTCAATCTGTAGATTCAAGTCTTTTATTTTAGGAAAGCTTCCTGAATTAGCTTTGGATATAATCATATCTTCTTCTCTTACTTGGGCTTCTCCAGAGATGCCTATTATTTAGAAGTTGGATCTCCTTCGTTTTCCTTGGCTATGAGTTTTATTTATTCAATTTCACTCACCTCAACCCCCGCCTCATTTTACTTGGTTTCCCCAACTATACACTCTCTGACTCAGACTGTGCTTCCAGCATCATCTCTCCTCTTTTCCTCTTCCAACATTGCCTCATATCTAAGCTGTTTCTATTTACGTGCCTTTGAAACTTTCATTACACCCCTGAACCACCAGCCCAGCTCATGTCCTTAGGATCTGTTCATAAGTGATTTCTGAAGACTTGATTAGGGATCCAATCTTTCACTCAATTTTCCTTAACTTGAGCTTCCTTCCTTGCCACAACATCATGGGTTCATCAAGCCCTTTTCTTGCCTTTTTTCCTCTTTTACATTTGTTCACATAACTTGTGTAGCTGACTGACTAACCATAAGTGAGCTCCTCACAGTTTCACCCTCTACCCTGCCTCCTAGATCATGTTTCCTTTCTCAGTTTCTAGAAAATACCACTGTCTATAGGTGTCTGTCTCCCTTCACTAATACATTCTATGCTTTTACCCTGTCCCTACTTCATTGTGAAGCAGCCTGTTATCAGCAGAGAAAAGGGAACAAGTAACCTTGGGAATTCAAAGGGGTAGCCCTGAGGGGGTTGACCTCATGCATGCAATTTCTTTGAAGTCCTGTGTTTTACCTTTAAAAGAAGGCAATATTTTTATTCAACTCCATGATTTCTGTGTTTGCTTTAAACGTTTGTGGCAAGTGGTCTAAATTACTTAGCTATCATTACTTAGCTTAATTCCCCCACCTTACCTCCAATCTTTGAGTAAAACTGAAGCCTCAGAGAGATAAGCCATAATAATGTTTCAAGTACTTTCTAGCATGCCAGTGGGGATCCTCAGGGGTCTGAGGATCTCAATCTTGAATAAACCACAAGTTTAAAGGGCCCCTCATTTGCATCTCTGAATCTCCATATGTCTGGCACAGTACCAGATGCCTATTTGTCATTACATAATTGTTTGTAGAATTGACTTAGAACTGAAGTTGGGAAATTTCTTCTCCGTGTTCAATAGGCCACTGCCTATTTTAGTTTATTCTTGGTGCATTCTAACTAAAATGCAATTGTTCTTTGTACTGAAGGAAAGATCGAGGTGAGGGCTTAAGGAATCCACTGTAATGTGTGTTCATACAGTGATCGCCAAGACTCAGCTCTTGAAATAGGTGTTTCAGGTCATCCCCTCCAGCCTCAAGGAGACCAGACATTTTTCTTGAGCCTCAGTGAAGGAGTACAACAGACTGTCTGGGAGCACAGGCTCTGTAATCAAAATGCCTGTTTACAAACCCTGGTATCACCCTTGACATTTGTGTGTCTGTGGACTTGTCCGTTGACTCACCAAGGCTTCATTTCCCTCCTCTGTTACAAGGGGATAATAAGAATACTACCTCAGCGGGTTGTTCAGGGAATACATGATGCCATGTATGGAAGTGTTCAACATAAATCCCGAGACAAAGTATGCCCTCATTAAATCACAGCTGTTCTTACAGCTAAATGCTTGACTGAAGGAATAGAGAGATTGTGAGATGAACCCAAAATATTTTGGTTAAAAATACTTTGAAAATGTGACCCAAAATCTAGGTAGCAGCTCTAGACAATAAGTAACTGCCTTTGTGTGAAACTCCATAATTTCCACAACGAATATAACAATTAAAAATCTTGTCCCATCTCTCCCATACACACATGCATATATATTCCCACCCAGAAACAGTAAAATAGTTAGAGGAGGAAGGTTTGGCCTACAGGTCTGTGCTGCAGTCATTTCTCCTTACTTCTAAAGCCTGAACTTCCCCAGTAGCTTCGTGTGCATGGGGCGCTGAACCACCTACCTCAGAGTAGAATGGTAAGCAGCCTTGGACTCCCACTGAGCTTTAGAAGTTAGCTTTCCAGCTTTCCCGTAGCAGGACTGCCCTGGTTGACAAACATAAGGAGCCCAGAAGTTTCTCCTACCCACAGATTCCCCCATTCCTCCATATGTCCTGGGAGAGCCCAGTGCTATCTAGGAATTCCAGAATTAGAACAAGACATTGAGAATGTCATGTTTAAGGGTAGGCAGGCTGCTGACTAGTTATTTTCTTAACATCTTCCCATCCTTTGGCATCTACTCCAGGAAACGCCCGCCAGAACTCTCCAATTAGCTACCATATGAATAGCATCTATAAGAAAACAATGTATAATCTGTATCAGTTATGTGCTCTGATGAACACAATTTCATGGCCAGGAAAGTGTGAACAAGGAAGTAGGTCTGTCACACTGTCCTCTTAAAAAGTTGTCAGGCAACCTTACACCACGGAGTCTATTTTTTCAAAGCACAATTTTACTCCATTTAATGTGACTTAAACACCTGCATTCTTACCGATTGGTTTGGGTGAGAGTTAGAAACATTTCATGGGCAGAATAAGGAAGTTCTCCATCTGGGAGAAGTATTTATGGTTTTGAAATTCCTGCAAAAGAAGTCCAGATGAGGATCAAAGTCCAAGGCATGAAATAATCATTGTGACCTTATTTTCCAAAGCTATTCCCACAAGGTTAAGGGCTCCACATCCCCCTTGTTCAGGGCCCAGACTTCTAAGAAAGAGAAGCACATTTGAGACAGATGACGTGGGGTCGTGCGAGGGTCCTCTAACCCCGAGCTAAATGTCACACCCAGATTAGGACTAGCGAGATTTCTAATGGACTGGAGAAAAGCATAAGGTCCACTGGGGTCGTTCTGGGTTCGTGACCAGAAGTGACATGAACACTGGCTGGGGCGATGCTTACAGCAAGAACTGGGAAGCTTCTATTGAAAGTGGCTAAAAAGTTCTGGCTTCAAAACTCCCCTCAGGTAACTTTTTGTCTCAGGACAAATCTTAATAGCTCTGGTTTTATCGGAATCCTGTGACTTCTCTGGAGAGAATATTTGCCTTGAAGCAGTCAATGTCTGATACGAGATTTTATGCCAGGGTCCAAATGATCCAAATGTTGAGTTCCTGTGCACACAGTAGGGTCTTTGCTGTCACATACTTTGCCATCTGTCCTGCTGAGTTATAAACACAGTATTAAGGACTTCTTCATCTTCTCTGTGGCCAGGTCACCTAATGCTCGTCTTCCCTTAGCTAGAGGGGAGAATTCTCTAAATTGCTGCTATCTAACCTGAACAAGAACGATAGTTTAAATTGTCTCTCCTTGAGGAAATAAGTGAGCCGCTAGGTGCACTAATCCAGATAGCTCTATCTGTGTCAACAATAGATGAGAAAAAGTATTCGATCCTTAACATTTGAGGTGTTGGAGCCGATCTCGGCTCTCAGCAAGGGCATGGTTTTGGTCTTGGTGTTTTCTCCTTCAGCGTTTATTTAGCAAAAAGAATAGTCACACACATGGACTTTGGTCTGTTGATCTAAAGAGAATTTAAAATAATTTGGCTAGAAAAGCCTGAGAGGATTATACCACAAAACAAAGCCTTGCAGAGGCAGCAAAGCCTAGAGGTAGTTCCTGGGCTCAACAGCCATGCAGTGAGTTTGAATCCTGGCTTCTCCCTTCCTTAAATGTGTGACCTTTGCCACTGATGAATGTATTGTTTTCTCATCTGCAAAAAAATATGATAATAATAATGGAACTTTCTTCCTACAGATGTAGTGAGAAGTAAATATGGAAAGAATTTAGAACAATGATCCCCACATACCAGGGGATAGGTTGTGGTTTTAAAAAGGCCCCAGATATAATACTACTTTCCCTATCTCCAAGTTCCGAGCAAATTAAGAGGTAAACTAAAGACAAAGAAAGAGACTAAAACATCAGTTTGGTTACTTGATAAAGTCAATGCTAAAATATAGTTTAGGGTCAGGGGAACAGTGGGGTACACTCTAGAATTACGCTAAGTTTCTTTCTTTCTTCCTTCCTTCCTTCCTTCCTTCCTTCCTTCCTTCCTTCCTTCCTTCCTTCTTTCTTTCTTTCTTTCTTTCTTCTTTCTTAGATTCTATTTATTTATTAGAAAGAGCACAAGTGGGGGAAGAGGCAAAGGGAGAGGGAGAAGCAGGCTCCCCACTGAGCAGGGAGCCAATGACATACGGGGCTCCCCCCATCCCAGGACTCTGGGATCATGACCTGAGCCAAAGGTAAACACCTAACCGACTGAGCCACCCAGGCAACCCTAAGCTAACTTTCTTACTTGTTCCAGACACATGTGGACCACTACAGGCCTCCCAACCTGGGGGCCCAGAGAGAGACAGAAACAGAGAGAGAGAGAGAGTGAGTTGGACTGTGCCCTTCTTGGAAAGGGTAAGGGGAGGGGTAGGAAGGTTTGGGGGGAAATCTGTCCTTCTGGAAGGTCAGGGAATGGGAAACGAGTGCCCCCCTGCCAACTCGATCATTTGTTGTGAGCAATTACAATTAAACTGTGGACATTTCATGCTTGACCCGCATCATTCCCTAGTTGACCTGGGACATAGGACACCCTCAACAAATGTTTCTGAAGGACTGAAGGAAGGAGTGCTATGTACTTGGCTATTTTTTTTTTATTAAAAATCATCTCCAAGGAGACTATAAATAACTTGCCAACCCTTCTGTGAAACTTCCCTGCCAATCCTGGCCTTTCACCTTCTGCTCAATTCTCAAATGTGGTGTCTGTCGAGCTCACTTGGTCCTTAGCACAGGCAACCTGTGTTTTTTTTTTTAATTTAATTTAATTTATTTATTTGAGAGAGAGAGAGTACAGAGGAAGAGTGAGAGGAAGAAACAGACTCCCCACTGAGCAGAGAGCCCAACGTGGAACTCAGTCCCAGGACCCCAAGATCACGACCTGAGCCGAAGGCAGATGCTCAACCCCACTGAGCCACCCAGGGGCCCCAGTCTTAACATACCTGTTGTTTCTCTCCACCCATTTTGTCCCTCCGGGATCATCAGCACCGTGTACACTATGGGCTTCACAGCATTTCCCAATTTTGTGACTTCCCGCTCTCTGCAGAGGGTAGACGGAGTGGAAAACCTGATGACAGCAAGTCATCAAACGAGCATTCTCCTCCATGGTGTAGGTGAGGAAATGGCGAAGCAGGGAGGGCAAAGGAGGAGGGGGGTGCAGCGCTAAGAGTTAGGGCTTTGCAAAAAATACGTAACCGTGCTGAGTTTCTGCTGAGAGCTAGTCTGAGTCCTAGGAAGAGAAGACACAAAGAAGAGCGACAAACACAATCCAGGCCCCGCCCCCAAGGGGCTGGTAATCTGGAGTGGTGGTTTCCAACCTTGCTTTTGCTTTCGTGTAGAGGAACCTTCGGGGTGAGCGCCCCCTCCCCAGCAGGTGATTCAAACGTGTCCCCTCCCTTCTGGCCCCCTCTGAAAATCACCCATCCCATCCCACACACCCCACACTGGAATGCTAGAATATTCCAAACACGGGGCGTGAGGGAAGGCGGAACCGTGAACGTCACCGGACGTTTTCCAGGAAGAGCAAGCACCCTAGTGCCCCATGCAGGGAAGATTGCCAGATTTTGCAAATAAAACTAACAGATCACCTCCCTGATTGGGGGAGATTTATATTTAAAAATTATTCATTATTTATCTGAAACTCAAATTTAACTGGGCATGCTGTATCTTACCTGGTGCCCTTACCTGATGCACAGGGACTCCGGACATACCCCATGGCTGCTCTAAGCTGCGCATCTGGACTCACAGCCTTGGAGCGAGCGCACACGTGCTGCCAGCTCAAGGGAGCGGCTTTACCAAGTCCTGCTTGGTCAGTCTTGGGAAATTTGCCTGCTTGTTTTGTGTCTTCGTTTTAAAACTATTATTAGAAAAAAAAAAAAAAAAGAAAAGAAAAGCACTGCCAAAGGTGGACATTTCCAATTTTTCAGGGGTGAAATTGTACTACAAGTCCTGCTGTACCAAGGATTGGGGGGACTATTAGGAAATGCTAAGGATGCTACATAGGAAGCATGGACGTTTCCTCCCTACGGAGCTGCGTAGACGTTCAGAAGCAGGCTTTTGACTCTCTCGCCCTCTAGTGGCCGAAAGCCTAAACAGGCATTTGAGTTCCTACTTCAACTCTGTCCTCCCCTGGGACTGCTTTGACTCTCAGGAAGTGAAGTGATTAAGAAAGAGACTAGAAGGGGCAGGTGCAGATGCAGGTAGATCCTAAACCCAGCCTAAGAGGCACTTGGGTCCAGGAAAGAGATGGAGAATGCTTGCTGTTCTCCTGTGGCCCTCTTGCTTCTTCAGCATGCTCCAGGGCCAGGTTTCTGACACCCACCCACCCACCACCCACCCCCCCCCATCCCCCCCACCTCCCCGGAACTGAATCTGCCCATGGTTACCTTAACTTTCATTCATTTACTAGCAAAAGTCCCTGGAGTGCCAACTGTGGGCCAGGCACTGTGCTGGACGCTGGGCATAACACCCAAAACATAACAACATATTTCATGATGATTTGGAGTTAAACCAAGGACTTGGCAGAGTTCTAGACATTGTACCTAAGACCAACTGAACACATCGCTAGGCACAGGAATTTTAGATTTGTAAAAGGTTCTACATGAGTAATACAGTTTTAATTTTTCTGCCACATCTTTGCTTTATTACTCATACATACAGTGTCTCTTTGATAAATGGTCATTGGACTTCTTGACAACTCTTTACAATTTCGCACATAGTAATCAATCAGATTGCATATAATACAAAATTAATGCCATGGGCCTAGAACCATTCATTCCTAACTTTATGGGAAAAAAGAGCGGCTTGGCAAAATACTAACTTCTTTTTGTTTTCCTAGAATGTGCAATGTCATTCCTGACATTGAAAAAATATACCAACAGTAACCTGTTTGGGCAACGAAGTTGTTTTGGAAATAGTTTGGTCTATTTGCGGTAGGACTGACCAAACTAAATCCGCCTAAAAACCTTGGTGGGATGTTGATGTGTCATCTGAGGCTGTTTATCTGCAGGGGGTCATCTTCCCAACTTCTGCCACCCCAGATTCTATTAATCTGTACACCATTCCGAGCTTCCCTCCCGAGTATTTCTCAAATCTGCCTCGTCTTTTCATCTTCCCTAACTCCTTAGTTCAGACTCTCAAATCCTTTTTCCTGAACTAGGACAATGGACACTTGAGTGTAGTCCCTTTTCCTGCTTCTTTCAAATCCATTCTCCACCCAGTTAATCTAAAACACAAATGCGACCACACCGTTGCTGTTTTTATCCTGCTCATGACTCCACAGTGCTTATAGGATAAAGTTCAAGCTTTCTGTGCATCGAATGCATGGGACTGTCACCTGTCTAGCCACGCCCCCATCACGCCATCATCCATCTCCGCATGTCCCTGCCAGTGTCTTGTGGGTGCCCCGAATTGTGTGCACCTGTTCAATGACTGTCCAAACACATACATCTACTTCTGTGCTGTCTTGGTTTTCGTTTTCTCCTTCATAAAACCCGAGCCCAGAGGATACCAAATCCCATTCTACACATGTCATGAAGCTGTATTGTCTGTAATATGCTCATCAGATTCCAGAGACTTCCTGCCCACCCCTCCCCCTCCCCCCATGCCTCAGCTGTGTAGCATTCTCTGGCTAATTCCCTTTGGGTGTTGTGTTAATTGGATTTTGACCTCCACATAGAAGAAATACTTTGGTTACAAAGGTTCACTCATTCATTCACTCACTCATGAAATGTTACTGATGGGGTGAGAGTGGGGATTCCCCCCACCCCCATCTTTCTGAGGGAGCAAGATCTTCCCTGGCCAATGCTTCCTACACTTAACTTTCCCAACCAGTCTTGCAAACTTCATGCCACTGAGCATGCCTCATCCAGATCTATTATGTTTAGATGACTGAGGTCACTGCATTTTATTTTCGTGTGGAGCAGTGCACACATTGAATAAAAATGCCAAGATAAATACCCTGTGAAGTGGAGAGGACATACCACCGTGTGGGAGTGAGCTGATGAATACTAAGGGGCCTTGCTCATCTGTCCAGCCATGGCACTATCGACTTACGTCCAACAGCTTTAATCACATGTCTGGATCCCTTAGAGATCATGATCCACATTGGGATAGTAGAGGGTGAGGGGTCATGTGGTGACCGACATGGATAGAACCGCCTATCCTGTTATTCTTTTTATTCACTCACCACACTTACACGGCACTTAACGATGTGCTGGGCACGGTCTCCCTTTCCTCCTCCTGGCAACCCTAAGATCTTGCAGGCCAAGATTTGGGCTTGGACTCCAGAGTCTGTGCTCCCTCCGCACCGACATTCTTTGAGAAATAGTAGCAGCTCAAAGCGGCTAAAGCATGTTTTTCCCATGACCTTAAAGCATAGACCTTGTCTATGCAGTCAGGATTTGTATGAAGGAAGAACACCGAATAAACACAGGTAACCCTCTTTTCCCTTCCGTTAGTGAGGTTGGGGTAGGGAATGGCAGCGCTGTTTGGGGAGGGAACAGTCCCCAGCCTGGATTCCCCTGCCTTACCCATATGGACCAGGCTCCTCCGAAAAGCTCTAGAAGAACCGAGACAGAAGGTTATAATTGATAGGAGTGTCTGAGTGTCTGTAGCCTAGAGACTTCATTTCACAGGTGAGAAACCCCAGGGCCCCGAGAAGCCCAGAGAAGTTAAATCACCACTCATCCAAGATCACACAGCTCGAGAGTGAGCATAAGGTGGCTTCTGCATAAATTGAGAACCTGAATGAAACAGCACTTTGTTAATTCCCAGCTGCCTGCCTCTGTGTTATCTTTTTATTTTTAGCTCACCAGGCCACATGTGATGTTATTTTTTCCGCTAACTGGATACACATAGATGCTGGTTTGATCGTCCACATGATTTCTGCGCAAAAGTGACTCGAACGTGTGCGTAAAGGATAAGCTTGAACTTAGGAGAATATTTAAACTGGGGTGGCAGTTTGCAGGGCACCTGCCCTTGTGAGCAAATACATGGGGAAGGTGGGAGGGAGTAACGGAGGGACATTGACCGTGACTCCCAGCAGACACACACCGTGAAATACAGTGCATGTACCACAGCTCCTAACTAAAGGCACAGCTGCTCACCTCCAGCCCTCCCCCGCCCTGCATTCAGTATAGCCAACATTATGCCAACAGAATCGTTTTCCTAAAGCACAGATTTGGTTCATTCATTCCTCATCGCCTACTGGATACAATTTCAACTTCTCATTTGAAAGGCAAGAACCCTCAAAATTGGCCCTTGCTTATTTTATCCATCTTCTGCCAGTCCCGATCCCCATCATCAATTGTTTTTTAAACGTCTTTACTTTCTGCCATCATTTGCCACCACCCATCACTCCCCATACTCCCAAACACATACGCCCCGCTCATACTCTCTCGAGGTATTGGCCCTTGCGCTTGAGGTTCCTTGGGTTGAAACGCTCTTTCCCCAGTGATGCACCTGGTGAAAATCTATTCGTGCTTTGAGACCACACGTTACCTTTTCTCCTAAGCTTTCCTGTTCTTGACCAACGTGGCCGCTCCTCCTCCTCTGCTTTTTGTTTATATCTCAGCTAGAGCTCTACTCTTCTTTCTTTGATTAAGTGAACATAGACATTATCTTCTTAGTCTACATGGTTTCCTCATTCCTTCATTGATGCCACCAGGCAAAAAACATTTACTCGGCATCTCAGTGCGCGTAGGGCTGTGGTAGGGGCTGGGGTTTCAAGAGGACCAAAGCTAGTCTTACTCCTTTGTGACTTCACAATCTCATGAGAGGGGCTCATGCATAAGCCGATAAATACTACACCGGGCAATGATAAACATTCACATACCTATGGCTTGTCTTATTAATGTCAACATCCTTAGCATCCCCACATGGCAAATTGGTGCTCAGTAATTTTTTTAAAGATTTCATTTTTAAGTAATGTCTGCATTCAACGCAGAGCTCAAACACACAACCGTGAGGTCAAGAGTCACATGCTCCCCCAACTGAGACAGCCAGGGGCCCCTGTGCTCAATAATTGTTTTTTAAAAGAAAGGGTGAGTGAATGACGGGATGGATGGATTGGTTACCAACACTAAACCAATATTCTCCAGACAGCAGTGTCTTATAAAGCAATGACAAGAACAAAATATTTTACTTTTTAAAAAGAGTTATGTATTTCCTATACTATAAGAGAAGTAAGACGATATATCACTATTTTATCAAACCCACAATTTTAACAATACTATCAAGGAGAAAAAGCTTAAATTTTTTAAGTGAGTCAATATTAAGTCAGTCCTAGTATAAACTGTCACAACTTGATATCAGAAAACAAATTGCTGATGTTTGAGAAACACTGACCTGAACAAGATAATTTTCAGTTTCCTTTTCCTTAGTTGTTTTTTTTCTTTTCTTTTCCTGAATCCAGTCTACATTAATTTACCTTTAGAAGTTTTGGAATGTGTTGAAATAAATCATTTTACTGCAAAAACCTGCAAGCAAAGGCAGTTATGAACTGTTTAGTTTAAATCTTGAAAAGGGTAGGCCAAAGAACATTGTGTTTTGAAGATGAACCATATTTATTATTTATCTCAGAAGTGATTCTGCAAACTGTCCACTTGAGTGTCCTGCTTTTCACAGGCCGTGACCTCCTCAGATGACAAGGACTAGGCCTACCCATAGGTTGGGTTATTACTTATATGAGGAAGCAGGAAGATTAGGAAATGGCTTTCCCAGACCTCTTGAGCAGATAGGCATGGTCCTTTGACATTGAGGATAGAGCTGGAGCCACTCTGGGAAACCAACAGAAACCTGTCCTTGTCCCTCATTCAACTGCTCCATCCCTGCCAGTTTCATTCTCTGCTGTTGCTACTGCTCGCTGGCTTGCACTCTCTCTCCCTCCCTCCCTCTCGCTCCCTCCCTTTCTTACCTTCCCTTCCCCCATCCCTTTCTCTTGCTGCCTCTTGGCTAATATCTGTTTGTGGGGCTCCGCTTTGGCTGCCATACTGTTGGCATCTGGGGTGACCACCTGCACCTTCTGAGGACTTTCCTGGTTTTAGCATAGACATGTCTGCATCCAGGGGCGCCTGGGTGGCTCAGTGGGTTAAGCGTCTGCCTTCGGCTCAGGTCATGATCCCAGGGTCCTGGGATTGAGTCCCATATTAAGCTCCCTGCTCAACAGGGAGTCTGCTTCTCCCTCTCCCTCTGCCCCTCCTCTCCCCCTGCCTCTGCTTGTGCTCCCTCCCACCCCCCCAAATAAATAAAAAAATAAAATCTTAAAAAAAAAATAAAGAAGTTTCTGCATCCTGGTAACACCCAAAGTCCTGGGCAAACCTGGCCTGTTGGTCACCGTAACTCCTTTTTCTCTAGACCTCATTCAAATTCTGTAAGAAAGAAGAGGGAAGATCTGACTGGTCTCTGAGCCCCTCTCCAGCCCAGAGCGCCCTGAGCTCTCTACCAGGGAGCTCTAGCTCCCCGCTCCCTTCCTCAGAAGGGGCTTGTGAGCAGGGCACACTGGGGATTTTATCAGTTCCTCAGTGGCCTACTTTACTACACTACTTTTGCCATTTATTAGGGTCTTGGGCTCTTTTTTTTTTTTAAGATTCATTTATTTATTTTAGAAGGGGGTGGTAAGGGCAGAAGGAGAGAGAGAATCTCAAGCAGACTCCCCACTGAGCGTGGAACCTGACGCGGGGCTCGAACCCACGACCCCGAAATCATGGCCCGAAATGAAATCAAGCGTCAGATGCTCAACTGACTGAGCCATCCAGGCGCACCAGGGATTTGGGTTCTGAAGCACATGGGTTGGGAGTGTGTGTGGAAGGAAGGAGGTGTGTGTTGGGGTGGAGGAGCAGGTAGAAACTACTTACCATCTTATTCTTTTGCTTTCATGAATTCAACTGCTTCACATAAGCTACATTCCTCATAGAGTGTTGTGGAAAACTTGGCCCAACCTCTAATTAAATATTTTATCCCACTAAAACCTTGCTCAGTTGAGCAATTATAAAGTTTGAGAAAGAATGTGTTTCAAAAGCAAAGCAGTATAATCCGGGATAGAAAATGTTAAGCTCTAGTAGCACATGGGGGAACACAGAATGCACCTGGGGGGGGGGGGGGCGAGAAGCAGAGCCACAGGGCAGTTGGTAAATAGCCCCAGTCTTCCTCCTCTCACTTGGCTCCTGAAATTAGGTCCTTCATTATTAAAACTGTTTTATTTCATCTGCAAAGGAACATAACTTATCCCCTCTCCTTAAATGGGGTGGGAAAAAATGAAATCACTGTAAAAAACTTAAGTTCTGAAGCCCATGATTGGTTTTCAAGAATTGCCCATAAAACCTGAGGCTGAGGGGGGCTTGGTGAAGAAGCTGGAGAGTGGCCCACCCTCCGTGCACCCCCGCCCCTGCAGCGCCCCCCTCCCCAGCACAGTGTCAGCCTCCTGCGGGTGAGATAGAAGAGCAGTGGGTTTGCACCGACCCTTCCATTCTTTGTCATCTGCGGCTCTCACAAATAACGTTTGTGGCTATTACTTGCGAAAACGAAGAACTGAAGAAAACATGAAAAAGCAAAAAAACTAGGTGCGTGATTGAAACAAAGTCTAGGTCAGTGTTTATTTGGCAGAAAAGCATATAGACACGATCAGTGCAGGTGCACATGTTTCTCCCCTGCCTGGTAGGGAAGGTGAGCAGCTCTGAGTTTCAGGGGTGGGGGGCAAGGAGAGCAAAGGCTCAGGGGGCAGCAAGAAGAATAATCCCCCTCCAGGCCCCTAGGAGGCATGTCTTAGACCTCTCTGCTGTACCAAGGTCAGAGCCCCCACACCCCACCTCTGCTGTACCCCAACCCCCCCAGCCTACAGGACCATGCCTGTACCCCCACTCACCTCACAGGTTCTTTCCCCTATCACACCATGTCCAGGCTCGCCTTCATTATCTCTGCTGGCTGGTCCCAGCCGCACCTCCTGGAGGAAGCCCTGTCCCACCTGGGATGTCCCTGGGATTATAGAACCAGCACACGGGTAAGCGCACACAGCACATACAGCACATGCCGCATCTCAATGAGCAGAGAAGGTACGAATGCCTAATGCCTTGTGGCCTGTCCAGCAAAGACCCCCAAACAATACCAGACCCAATCCTGTGGTTGAGGGGAGAGGGATTTTAGAAAATACATCTGGTCTCCCCTGGACCAACGCTGACTGTATTGTCCATTTCAATAAAGCAAAAGGAATGAGA
This sequence comes from Leptonychotes weddellii, assembly GCF_054177405.1. Lineage (NCBI taxonomy): Eukaryota > Metazoa > Chordata > Mammalia > Carnivora > Phocidae > Leptonychotes > Leptonychotes weddellii. The sequence goes on along the minus strand of NC_138373.1, from coordinate 57,356,259 downwards.
ATAATTGAGGGGTCCCCTAGAGTAGTTGTGAGAAAAGAGTACAGAAGATCCTAAGCATGAAACAAATTCAACAGAGTGATGGCTGACGAGGGAGGCTGACTGGCGTTAACTCTCCGGGCCTCAGTTTGCTCATCTGCAAAATGGGAGAGGGCAATAGAAGCTACCATTTGATCCCAATTTTCTGGCTCTGTGATTGGTTCCCCATAGTATCTGCTCCCCCCAACAGCTCACTAGAGCTTTGCAGGGCATGTGGAGAAGCCCAAGGGCAGAAGTAGGCCCGGAAATGCCTCCCCAGTGAGGCCTCACCAAATACTCTCTAATGACAGGGTTCACTCTAGCACCACTGGGTAAAGCAAGGAACAAGCAGGGTGCTGGTATCCGTGGGAGTGCTCACATTTTCGTGGGCTCCACCCTGGGCCTTTAAGAACTCAATAGAATATGTCATGGTTTAGCCAGCTCTGGGATGCAAGGGGTGAACCTATATAAGTTGCAATTTTCACTTAAAAGTTGCCACCTGGGATCCAGACTTGGTCTGCAGTGCCCACCCGAGTCAGAGTTGAGCGCTGGTTTCTCCATGACATACTTCACACGTTGCAGTTCCGGCTACACTGTTGGGCAGACGTGGTCTTTGCTTTCCAGCATCTTCCAACTTAAAAAAGATAAAAGAAACCCCGATAAAAATGAACATCAATGGATTCTCTTGAAAAGCAAGCAAATACGTTTAAAGCATTAACACATTGGATCCGAGGGTAGTTCCTAGTTATAAGGGCCTGAAGAGTTTTATGGGGTAGGGGAAGAAAGTTCCAAGACATCGAAACAGACTGGAGTAGTGGGGGAGGCTTTCGGCCGACTCACTTCTTCTTCCTTGTTTGGCCCCATCTCCTCGGAGCAGCTGGGGTTTTAAGGACTCCGGTAAGATCAGGAAGATTGGTTACCCTCTGGAGAGAATGCCGGAGATACAAATGGTTCTCTGGTCACATCTGTGAGATCTTTGCCCTAAACGCAGAAAGGAAAATTCTGTTTGGATGGATGAATCATACAGAATATCATATGGTTGAATTTGTATTCTCCGATGTGAGATTGGGGATGGGGCTTGTGAAACAGCTCAGACGAGGTTCACCCCTTTAATTAATGCTTAAAGCTCCTCGTAGGGAACCTCGAACAGCATTACTTATGCTCATTTTGCATTTGGAAACCTGAGGAGCACATGGGGCTTATCTTGGGCCACGCATGGGTGACCATCTGTGCTGCCTAGCCAGGGACAGTCGTGGTTTCTGCATCTTGTCCTGTTGCGATTATGAATAGTGTCCCCTTTCCCTTGTCACAAGTGCTCTGGTTTATATTTAAAGAATAAGGTCGCCCTCTCCAGCTGACACGTTGCTGGCAAGAGTAGGATGGGAGAGCCTACATTTCATTCACCAGATCATCCATTTAAGCAAATGTTTTCCCAATTTGCAGGAGTCTTTTCCTTCTGAACTCCACGGTGACACACAGCAGTGTTCGCTTAGGAAAGGCGATGTGTAACAACACATCAAAGCCTGGGGGGCTCAGGTTGAAACATTTTTGGTTTGTTTTTCACCTGAGTTTGTGTCGTTTTCCATTCAGTTACCAGTGCCTTTGCAAATTACATGTTATGGCTTCCGCAAGCATGAATTATTTCTTTCGTGTCCTGATTGTCCGATCAGGGTAGGCTCTCTTGTTCTTAATAGGGTTTAAAATAAAAAAGAATTTGAGGGGCGCCTGGGTGGCTCAGTCGTTAAGCGTCTGCCTTCGGCTCAGGTCATGGTCCCAGGGTCCTGGGATCGAGCCCCGCATCGGGCTCCCTGCTCAGCGGGAAGCCTGCTTCTCCCTCTCCCACTCCCCCTGCTTGTGTTCCCTCTCTCACTGTGTCTCTCTCTGTCAAATAAATAAATAAAAAATCTTTAAAAAAAATAAAATAAAATAAAAAAGAATTTGAAATGTATCAGCGCTATTCCAGGAACGCTGGCTGCTAGCAATTCCTCTCTTGAAGAGCTTACATCAAGGACATTGACATGCTGTAATTAAATAGGCCTGCTAAGAAGTCACATGCAATAGTTTCTGACCCTTGTGAGGAATGCCCATAGGGGCGGCTGTCTAAGTTGCGTTATCAAAACCAGTAGTGGTCCAGTTCTGTAACAGGTTAGCTCCACCTGCAAAATCACCATTTGCCCCCCTTATCTCCATCACTTGTCTTTCCTTTGAAATGACACGTTTTGTGTATGTGTTAGCTCATTTTGAGGCATGAATTGCCAACATATGGAGCCATTAACCAATAAATAGTCTTGCACCTTCGCTGGTTAACAGAAATGGAGTTGAAACTTTAGCCCCCTGGTATCATTATTGTAGCTCTCTGTACGACTGCAGGAAAATCACATTTCAAGTTCCTCCCGCTTTCCTTCTGCCTATCACAGCAACTTTCAAAAGTACGGCAGTAGGCAGACTGGTTTGTAATAGCAATTTTTAAACCTAGAAATTAAATTAAACCTAAAAGCACGGTGTGCTTCTAGTTCAAATAGGGTTTCTTCCAGAAAGAACATTTCCACAGTAACAGCAATGACAATAATAGCATTTTTCATGAAGATCTGAGTTACTGAGCTTACGGCAATTGCAGAAAACAGCGTTTTCTAGAGACCCCTCTCGGAGAAGCTGACAATCAGCTGACAGTCAGGTCCTAGTAAGGTCTGTGTGCTCTGGAGAGAGATGTACAGAATAGTCAGTGCCAAGGCATTAATACAATGTTTTCTCGAATTGTTTTCAGTTCTTGTTCTCAAGGAGAAGGAACAAAGGGCCAGTAACTAGTCTGGTAGAAGCTTTCCCCCATAGAACGGTCAGAAAGTTTAACTATTCAAGAGAACATGATTTACTATAAATATGTGTCTAGATTTCATGGTCCTTAATGATTTATGTTAATTCTCTTCACTGGTAATGCCTTTTTCTTTTGTGCATTCCACAAAGAGTTTCGCTTGGAGGACTATCTACACCGCCCGCCATCCGCCTTGCCGGTGGGGGAGGGGAGAATCCCAGCCCCTCGAACACATGGTGGGCAGAAGGGCTTCCTTGGGCTGCCTGGAAACTAACCAGAGTTTAAAACTGGTGGGAAAGGGGCCCCTCTTTTGCCTACTTGGGGATCAACAGGGCCCTGAAGGGCTGCCCTCACACTTTCCAAACAGCCCCAGGAAAGCAAAATCTACGTCTAAAAATGGATTTTTTTTTTCCAGCCTGGATTGAAAGGCTTCCCAGCAGGCTGGGTGCTGTTGGTTGTTACGGACTGCCATTCAAAGTACGCTGTTGCCTCCTGCATCCTGGGGTTTTTGACACTATACCGTGTCGAGTGGCAGGTAGGAGCTGCTAGGAATTGGCTCTTCTCGAACGAGAGCAAGTTAGGTTAGTGTCAGAGCCCAGGGACGTGTGGTCTAGACCTGAGCTCTGGCTGCAGTGTGTCTCTCCCTCTCCCCCTCTCCTCCCCCCCGCCCCAATCATTTCTGGCATTAATAATTTGCAGACAGATACACAACAGCTACGCAAGGATCAAGATAATCTGGACCTGGGGGCCTGAACACAGATCCCTCTTTCCTGAACATTTTGTATCTGAGAAAACAGTAAGGTTAAAACAAGATTCATCTGGCATTTGCCTGCGGGAAACCAGTACAGAAACTGTGTAATATTAGTTCCTCCTTAAAGCAAGATTACCAGGTAATTCTGTTGCAAAGTCGCGGAGACCTTGAGCTCTGTCAACTCAACTGCCTGTATGAACGCTGCCAGGCGTGGCTTTAACTTTCTAGAAGATTCACCACCTCCTGGATTTCAAGAAAAATCCTCTGAGGGGTTTCAAGGTCTCTTCTTCCCTTCCTGATGTGAGTTTGGCTCACTCTCTGGCGTGGTCATTTTCCTTTTGGTCTACATCCTTTGTCCTTTAGGGGCTTCCACATCGTTTTGCCCTAAATGGCCAAAATATGTCCCCCACACTGCCAAAACACACAGGTGACTCAAGGTCAGAATCTGGAGGATAGGCCAGCCATTGTTCTGGTAGATTCTTGATCTAAATTAATCTAAAATCCTGCCCGAGTGGCCGGTTAAACTGGGTCAAGGTATGGTCAGCAGGCTAATCATTGTTCTTTTTTTCCCTTCATGTGATGGGGCCGCTGTAGATGAAAATACCACACTCTTCCTACTAGTGATTGTGTTACTGTTAGATGGCTAGGATGGCAGAGCTAATGTTGCTTAGATTATTTTCCCATCCTTTTTTTTGTGTGTGGACATTGTGCCTCCTATTTTCACTTTCTGGGAAATTTGCCAGTTTTTCAAGGACTGGGTAAAGAACAAAATAAATATTTGTAGATAGTTTAAAAGGAGAATGAGTATATTGGATGCCACTCTGCCCATCCAAAGAAAAGCAATTTTATTGCCTTTCAGATATTTTAAAGTAATTCACTTGAGAACTTCAGAAGGTTGATTTTACTAGTTTACTTTTCAGATCTGTGACGTGTGTGTGTGTGTGTGTGTGCGTGTGTGTGTGTGTGTGTGTTGGGGGAAAGGGGCGGAGTCAAAGCCTAGGCAAATGAGCACAAACTTTTTAAAGTTCAGTTGAAGTGACTGAAATTGTGTGAAAAGTAAACAACCTCTTTGTATGTGTTAATCAGGTTCTAAACAGTTAGTGCCAGGAAGTGTTTACTTAACAACATTCAGCATACACGCTTTGTTTTTCTTTCTTTCTTTTTTTTAAGGGATTTCTCCGAAATTTGCGATGTTCAGCAGTTGGCTGTTTAGTAATGCGTCTATCAGCCTATTTGGGAGGCTCATTCTGTGTCTGAGATTAAAGAAACCAGAGACCCGGCGTTCAGTGCCTGCCGGTGATCCTGTGTGAAATGTTTTCCTTCCCCCGGCTGCGGAATCTGGGCGGTTTGCAGCGGTGCAAACAGGCGGTCTGGGTCCTGGGTCGGAAAGCCCATCACCTGTTGGGGCCTCGGGCGCGCGCGGCGCAGGGTCGACCCGGGGCAGGGGCAGGGGCAGCGGGCGGCTCGGGGAGCACAGCCTTCCCCGCCCTCCCCCCCGCCCCTGCCTTCCTCCGGGACAGTCCGGCGGGCGGGCGCGCGGACGCGGGGACGCAGGCACGGAGGGCCGGAGGGCCGGGGGGCGGCCTGACGCTGGAATGCAGTTTTCTCGGGCGAGAGAGACTTTGCACCGGAGTGGAGAATAGTTTGGGGTGGGGTTTCGCACGGTCCCCTCCTCCCCACCCCCCGGGCCCCCTTCCAGGCGCTTTCTGGGAGCTTTCCGAGCTGCCTCTGAAGTTTAAAGAGCAGCGAGGAGCTTGTGCCGCAGGCAGGGACAATGGAAGAAAATGAAAGCCCGAAATGTGAGCCGTGCCTTCCTCACTCAGCAGACGGCAGACAGAAGCAGGGTAAGTAACAGACTCATTCAAAGATGGAGTTACAGTTACGCGGGTTCCTCGCCGCTGGCTGCTTCTTAGAACCCGAGACGCGGCGCAGGGCAGAGAGAACGCGCATTTCTTGGGGGGTGGTGTGCGTTTTCAGAACTGCGTGGAGAGCTGTGATCTCTTGGGTCTGACATTATCTCAGGCAGGCTTTTCTTAAGCAGCCAAAGAAGTGGCGTGGGGATGCCCCATGTGTGGCACAGGGAGCAGTCCGTATGTGTTCTGTCTCTAGGCAGCGACAAAATACAGATCGCTAATAGCAGCTTTTCGTACTCGCTGCTCCAGCCGTGGGAGAAAGGAGCTGTTTCTGGGAAGCTGTCTCTGGGACGGCAGCATTCCCATTCATTGGTTGGGGGATCCCATGAGGCAAAGGCATGCTGCTCGCAAGTTTGGCGGAATTTTAGGGTTAAATTAGAGTTTAGGGATGTTTCATTTTACAGATCGGAACAGCAGGGGAGCACGGGTACATCCGGATGATAGATGGGACTGTGTGGATCTCTGCATGTTTTAATTCAAAAGTTGGGAGTTGTTAAGACAATTTTGGTAAATTTTCTCCAGGCAGTTTTCCTTTAATTGTGTTTGTGATAGACTTGTCTTTTCCGTAGGGAATTTCCAGAAGCTTATGTTGTTCCAAAGAAATTTCACAGTGGCGTTGGGTGGAGAAAGGACTTCTCTGCTCTCCAGTCTCTGACGTCTATGATGCCAGAGCCTATCATATGGTATCATATAGGCAGCATGTTCCGAAACCCGCACAATCCGAAACCATCCCCGCCCACCCTACCCCAGGTTCATCCAGGGGCCAGTTAGGAACTAAAAGAAGCGCTTGCGGGGCTGCAGTGCTGTGCGTGGGAGTGGGGATTATGCACAGGGGAAAAGGTGTGTGTGTTTTAAAAAGGCAAAAGGGAAGTAACAAATGACTCATCCACACTGAAAATGCAAAACTAAGCTAGACTGAAGAAAACGGAATTACAAGAGAGAGAGAACACCCCCACCCCCCTACCCCCCTTACTCCCCCGCCCGGTGAAACTCGGGAAACCTTAAGCTTAGTAAACCTCCGAGAATCCCCCATTTTACAGCCATCAGTCTAGGTATCTGTGTTTGTGCTTCTAAAACAGAGCACTCTTCCTTGAGGGCGCCTGGTCGGTGGGGTCCGGTGGGAGATAAGGCTTCCTTCCCTCCCTTAATTGATAGGACAGGATCCTACAGCAGGGATTCAGTCTTTGGGCCTCTGTTGAAATAAATGACACAGAATCTAGAGGAGCAATTAGAGTGGGACCAATTTAAGAAATAACTTTCAAACAACCACGGCAAATCAAAGATGCTTCAGAGGCTGAAGATAGTTGGGCTGAGGGAGTGTGATCACTTTATTTACTTACTCATTCAATGAATATTGAGCATCCGTTAATGTAGTAGTTACTGTTTTAGCTGCTGGGGATCCAGCAGTGAACAAAGTAGATGGAAAATACTTGCCTTCATTGAACTTATGTTCTAAGAGCCGTGTTTGGAGGGAAGGGGGTGGGAGAGAGAGACAATGAACAGAGAAGCAAAATATATAGCATGTTAGACGGCAGTGTTGCCAGATTTAGCAAATAAAAATACAGGATGGGGGCGCCTGGGTGGCTCAGTCGTTAAGTGTCTGCCTTCGGCTCAGGACATGATCCCAGGGTTCTGGGATCAAGCCCCACATCGGGCTCCCTGCTCAGCTGGGAACCCTGCTTCTCCCCCTCCCACTCTCCCTGCTTGTGTTCCCTCTCTCGCTGTGTCTCTCTCTGTCAAATAAATAAAATCTTAAAAAAAAAAAATACAGGATGCTCAGTTAAATTTGAATTTCAGATAAGCAACAAACAAATTTTGTGTGTGTGTAAGTATATCCCATGCAATATTTGGGACATACTTATGCTAAAATTATTCATTGTTTACTTGAAACTCAGTTTTAGCTGGGCATTTCATATTTTATCTAGCAACTCTATTAAATGGAAATCAGACTATAGGGAAACATAAGGCAGGGAAAGGGAACAGGGAGTATGTATGGTTGCGGGTGAAACTGTAGATAGGGTTATCAGGGAGAGCTTCACTGGTGTATATTTGAATAAACATCTGAAAGAGGCAAGGGAGGGAATAGGCAAGAACTTGTTCGAAGAACAGCAGGGACATGGGAGAAGGATGGGAGAAAAGAGGTTAAGAGGTCATCCCAGGCCAGATCACACAGGGCTATGAGACTCTGGCAGAGATTTTAGCTTTTTTTTTTCAGAGGAGGTAGGGAGCCTGTCTGACTTGTCATATAAAAGGGAAATATTGGGTGCTATACTGAGAATAACCCAAGTGGGGGTAGGGGAAGGGCAGGGGGGCCATTTCAGAGGCTTCTATAGTAAACCATACAGAAGCTTGGACCAGCAGGTAGTAGGACAGGTGCTGATAAGAAGACAACAGGTTCTAGATGTATAATGAAAGTAAAGCCAAAAGAATTTGCTGAGGGATTGAATGTGGAACATAAGAGAAAAGGAGTCAAAAGATGATTTCAGAAATGTTGGTCTGCCTAGCTGGAGGAATGGAGTCGCAATTTACATAAATGGGAAAGCATTTGAGTGCAGCTGAGGGGAGAGGGTGTTTCTGGTTTGGAAATGGAGGAGGAGAACAGGAAGTCCTTTGGATAGATTAGGATGGAGATGTTTATCTCACATCTAAATGGGGATGCTGAATGCTGCGTGATAGTCTCCACTGGAATTGAGGAGAAAGGTCTAGGGTCTATGGCAGATCTGCTAGGACTGGGTCTGTGTGTACAGGTCACGGGGTGCTCTGGGGCACTTGAGCATTTAGAGGTCGGGGAGATTGGGAGGGGTGGCTGGAGAGATTGTAAGGGTGAGAAGTATTCAGGTTAGATGTGTAGGGTCCCATTGAGTTCTGGGTGAAGCAAGGCTGTGAAGGAGGATGGCTTCCGTTCCAGGTCTTCGGTCAGCATGAGGACCATACAGGGAGGCCAGGCCTCTGCTCACAGCACCCATAATAACCCATGCCTACTCCTAGCCTGGCACTCTTGATGGTATTCATTTCTGTATCTGTTTCACTCAGTTACAGCGTAGTATGCCAGGGCAGATCAGGTCTTCTTCATCCTTACGTTCCCTGCACCTAACAGAGCACCAGGCACGTAGAAAGCACTCAATAAATATTTCTTGAACAAAAGGCTAATGATCCCACTCGAGGGCTTGGGGTTTACCAATCTACTATAGATAAGGATCCCCTGGGTGATCATGTAAACTTACCGTCTAGACCGAGACACTTTTGAGAGTGAAAAGGCACCCTATAAATAATTTCGCTGGGACAGCAGTTGTAACGCACAACTGTTTAGGCAAATTGGGGCATATGGTTGCCTCAGGAATAGCTCTAATCAATGAGGCTTCCATGGCTGAATAGACAGCCTGCTTAGATCAACAACAGTGTGACTGTGTACCTCGATGTGCACCGTGCAGAGTAGGCACTCAGTAGTTACTGGCTGAATTGCAGTCTAAAAATCTGACACTCCCTTTGAAGGCCAGGGGCTTTTCAGAGTGATCCTGGGGTGTTCCTTGGGATGTATCAGCCCACAGCAGCCCCGAGGTGTGTGCTTTTCCTCAGTTCCTTAAGCTCTTGAAACCCCTGGGCAGGTGAAGTGTTAATCAGTCCACCTGCTTGCCTCCCCCAACCCCTGATTCACCAGTGTTTCAAGATAGTATTTGCTTTGGGGGGTGGTAATCATTTTGCAATATATAAATGTATCAAACTGTACACCTTAAACTTGCAAAAAAAAAAAATAGCATTGGCAGCCCCCACGGAGCGCAAGCTTGGGGAGTCCCCGATACTCAAGTCTTTGCTCAGAACTCTAAAACTGCCCCATCAGTCTCTACCCCTTACCTGTTTTATCCTCCCAAGCACTTATTACGTATTATTTGTTTGTTGTCTGCATCCCTAATTATAATGTGGATCCTCTGGGAGGCAAGGAGATTATGTCTATCTTGATCACAATTCCATTACATTTCCTAACTCCTTCTAGTGTACGGAGCTGGCACTCATACATATTTTCAAGAATGAATGAATGAATCATCTGACCAACACTTGAGATGAGAATACTTTTCGGGGGAGCAGAGGGACTGTTCCTCTTTTGTCTAAAATCTATATCAGAAAGCTTCTTTGTCACTTATTTAATTTTTCAGGCTTTTTAGGTGAATCATTATCATGGTCTGATTTCAGCTGCAATTTCTGTGCCAATTCGTGTATGGTGGTGATCTGTAGGATATTAACAAGAGAACTGGCCAACCAAGGAACCCTGTGGGCCCCCAGCAAAATATGTGATATATATTAGTCAGATAGGCTAATTGTAACAACCCTGAAATATCTGTGGTTTAGCACAGTCAATGTTAATTTTTTGAACACAGTGGAATGCGGACATTCCTGGCCAGGTGGATCTCCTGGGGGCCCATCTTTAGGCTGACTCGGGGACCCCATTCCCCAAGGCTTTGGCAGCTTCCACTGGAGCTATTGCATTCAACGAGCCAAAGACGAAAGAGAAAGAGCATGGACGATTATTCAGGAAGTCTGGGGGCCCGGGACTAAAGGTGTCTCACCTGACTTGCGCTGACCAGAGGAATTAGTACGAGGCCCCATCTGGATGAAGGATCCTGGAAAATACAGTCTTTCTGTGTGTGCAGCGGAAGGACGTTATGGTTTGAAGATACAGAAGGACAGAATGGCGTCACTGCCACGGTAGGTCCGAATAGACAGCCAGACAAAACAGCAGCTCCTCACAATGGTCCTATGACCAGAGAGGAACTTGGCACAATTTTAAAAGCTACCCCTTAGAGATAGCTAACCAGGAGCCACTATAAGGAAGCGAGGGACTCCTTCTCCAAGAGGCTGTAGCTAACCTAGTCTTAGCTCAGGAGTAAAAATCTCAGGGAAGTGTCGTTGCTGGCTGTCAGGTAGAAAGCGCGCGTGGAATGTCCGAATGATGCAAGGTCGCAGACCCCTTGCTGGAAGTCAGCGGACCTGGCGGAAGCCATCAGAGCTCCCGTGGTCCCCTGCCTGCGGGATAACTCGCTGCATCTCAGCCAGGAAGCCCTTTGAAATTCTCTCTCGGGGGCGCTTCTGCCCTCCTCACCCCTACTTCTGCTCCAGGGAATGTTGGAGGGGCTGTTCTCTGTGCGGAGCTCCTGTTTTGCTCTTTGCCCTGCTGCGAACCAGCTACAAAGGAGTGGCCCTGGGCTGGGCAGAGGCTGGGAGCAGCAGGAAGGGGAAACTGAAAGCCATGTCTTCATGCTACAGCTTCGTTATTTGTTTGACACAGATTCCCAGAATAGCAAGCCGCTAGACACACCCATACTTAAATGTTAGCACCCAGGCGCGTTCCAGACAAGAAATAGAGCTGTATTTCTGTGTTGATGGCATTGTGGGTAATGAGAATCGGCTGGGACTCGGATCTCTGGCTCCACGGCTGTGGAACTGTGACTCAGTGTCCTTTGCCTGGTCCCCTTGTTTGTTTCTATCCCTGCTTGGTTGGTCTCCTCAGCTGAGAGGTCACATTCTTCCGAATGACTGGAATGGTGGAATTGTCCCCTCTACTTCCTGCTCGGGAGTTGGCAGTTCCCAGGAGCTGAGCATCCCTGAGTAGAAGGCTCCAGTGACTGAGATGCGTGGTCAAGTGGCTTCGTGTGGAAAGTGGTGGTGGGTTGTGGTCGGTGGTGCCTGTGAGGGCAGAGCAGGTGCCTGGTGGTGGGATGGGAAACAGATGGGGCCCATAGCTGAGGGCGGTAGAGGGCAAGAAGGTGAGACACGGAGAGGGGTGAGCCCCGCCGGCGACTGGATGTCCGCCAAGGGACGGTGCATCTGGTCATTGGTGCATTAGCCATTGGTGCTGTTGGCTTCTTTCCTCCAAGTCACATTAAACCTTGTTAAGCAACTGGAGACATTTTAGAAGAATCCACAAGAGAGGAAAAAAAACGGCAAAGAACCGTAAGGTTGACATGACCTTCCAGTGCAAAGTGTTAGGAAAAAAATAGGGGTTTAGAGAGTCAGCAAGTCGGAGCTGCTCAAAGGTGAATGATGACAGAAGATGGGACTCTGAACGCCACCCCTCCCCCTCCTGTTCCTTTCCCAATTTATCTGAAGGAAGAAAGTGGAAAACTCTTTTCAGTCTCCACGGGGCTACTGTTCTGGCTGCCTTGACCTATTCTGAGGATCCTTGGATGAAACAAAATAGTTCCTGTGAGTTTGTGTGGCAGAGCAAGGCAGAATGGAACTTTCTGCCCCTGCTGGTATGGGAGGCGCCATCTGGGGGTCTGTGTGTATATACGCCCGTGTGAAGGAGTGACCTTTCCAGAGATTCAACCCTGCTAATTAATCTAGCTGTCCTGGATAATTTTAAAAATATGTTAATGATGTCAAAAGTAACCGTAAAAATCTGTATAAAAGTCAACAGTGTTATATCAAGTATACAACAAGTTTTTGGCTAATATAAGACTCATGTGCACACATATGCGCTCCAAAAGCTAAAGCTAAACCAGATTGCATGCGTATTTACCAGCCTGACATATGGCATCTTTTGCATCTAGCTTCATTCAGCGGATCCTGTTACTCTGGTTTATTCAAGAAGACACCACAAAAAAAAGGTAGCCGTCCTGTGAGTCCACGTAATGAGAAGGCAACCTAAATAAAGGATACAGTTAATCCCTCAATATCTTTTTAATCAATAGTTTCATCTTCTTCCCCTTCTAAATTTACTGCTGAAACTAATGAAAAGTAGGAGAATTAACCAATTTGGCTATTTTTCCTCCCTTTCCTCATCGGTGTCTGGTGGAGATGCTATAATTAGCAATGTAATGAGAAGTGAAGAGTAAACAAGAAGAATTATTCCCAGAACACTCTTCTAGGGATGGAAAACCAGCCTGAGTTTAAAATGTTTTCTATGCCTAACCAAAGAGTGTTGTACCTAGAGTTCTATAGAGAGACATTTCTAGACAGTGAGGTGGGGCATGCGTTGGTGGCGTTGCCTTTAGATGAGCTACTTTATGCATAAACTGGACACTCTGGATATCGCTGGTGTAAAGTCTTGTTTCTCTATCTGAGACTCCAATCTAGAACTTTCAAATACTGGATCTCTTTTTCTGCACATAACTTTTCAGGATACATAGTTAGCAAATGAGCACTTCTTGGAAACTTCTTTAAAAAATAAGTTAGAGTAGATTTTAAAGGATTTAGAGCTAGAAGACTCTGCATACCTAGTACTAGATCACCATCCTCATTTTATTAATGAAGACAGTGAGGCTGAGAGAGATCTAAGTCTAGGGTGAAAGGCAGAACTCCTGAGACCCCCACTCAGTGCTTTTCCCCGGGAATTCAGTGAACAGGGACACTCTGTTCTGCCTGCATCTGTGTAAGATGTAAGAACTATTCCTCATGAAGAGAATCTGAATGTTCATAACATTCTCTTTCTATTCTCGGTTTTTAAGAAGTAATTGCCTTTTTTTCAGTTAACTGGAATATGTAAACCCGACACCCCATCTGCCAACCATTGAGGATGAGCAGAGGTTCCCTATCCAGGTCCTGCAGGTGAAACACTGTCATTGCCTGGCTCACTTGCTCCCTTCTAGGTAGAAATCAGCTTGTCCCTTAAAGGCCAGGTCAGAGGCAGGGTCAAGGCCAAGGGTCTAGGCCAAGGCCGTCCACACATATCATATCTCTTCCCTTTTCACTGTGTGTTTTAAAGTCCACTTCACATAAAATGTGCCTAAGCCTTCACATCCCCTCCATTCTTACCTGATAATAATATTAATTTAATAATAGTCTAATGCTTGCTTGCTTTATTCTAATGGCGGGGGGGGGGCTGGAATTTTTAGGCGGCTCACATGTCAGTGATTATAATAGCTATTTTTGGCCTCTGGGATGAAATAAGTGTCTCAGAAACCACCTTCAGATTGTAGAAATATAAAGGTCCTGTTACCAGCATGAAATTGTAATTAAAAATAAAGAAATAATCAGAACCACTGGAGTTAACTTTTCTATAATTACAGATGAAGGTAAGGGATAACCCAGTTGCCTGCAAACTAGTCTGACCACGTGTTCTCGTTTTGAATAACCTCAGGGAAAAAGTCAGAAATAGCTCACTTTTTTCTGCAACTTTTCATTTTAGTGCGATTTTTCGTATTTCCTTTGATTGTTGATTTTTTGTTCCCTTCTTGCCTAAAAAAAAAAAAAAAAAAATCTGTTAGGTTACACTTACACATTCACCACTGCCACAAACCCTCTTGGTGTTCTGTAAATGAGATTCTAGTGAGATCATTAATTGTGAACTGTATTTTGTTCTTTTTGTCTTTCAGACCAAGGAAAAAGCAATCTACATGTAACGTCATTAGAAGATGCAGAATGCCGCAGAACCAAGGAGCGCCTTTCTAATGGAAACAGCCGTGTTTCAATTTCCAGGTCTTCCCGCAATATCCCAAGGAGACACACTCTAGGTGGGCCCCGAAGTTCCAAAGAAATCCTGGGAATGCAAACGTCTGAGATGGACAGGAAGAGAGAAGCTTTCCTGGAACATCTGAAGCAGAAATACCCACATCATGCTACCGCAATCATGGGCCACCAAGAGAGGCTGAGAGACCAGGTAGGAACATGTCGCCATTTCACTGTGCACAGCTCATTCTGAAATGAATACAAGGGAAAGCAAAGTGACTGGGCGTTCGGGGAAGAAATAGTTGAGTGGATTGTGCCTGCCTTTGGGTTGTTCCAGATTTCTTTTGGGCCTTGGGAGGAGAAGGCAGCCTGCAGTAAAAGGTTTCACCTGAAAGCTCAGTTCTCTTTGTCGGAATGCCAGAGAGGAGAGACCCAGAGAGCATGCAGTTCCCCCAAAGGGAGTGTCCCGATATTCAACCACAAATACATCTGACGTGCAAATACAAAGCAGTGAGGGGTATTACTTTCCCGAGTGAAGCCTAGGATCAATTACTGTGCACTCAGATAGCACTTGAGTGCTTAGCACAGTGAATGAATGCATGGATACATACATACATCAATACATTTTCAGGGTAAAGTGGAGCACAGAGGGATAGACTTATGGTAAATGCCTTTTCCTTAGGAAGCTGACATTAGGGTTCTGTTTTTGCTCTCTCTCTTTTTTTCTTTTAATCACAGATGTTTCCCTTTTGCATTCTTGGCTTTCTGCTGCCATTAGCTACCTGTTTTCTCAGGTTATCTTGACAGCTATACATATTATCACCCAACTGTGGCTTGGGATGTTTTTGTTTCTCAGCTGTGTTCAATGACTTTTTAGCAGACAGTGCAGTTTGGGGGTCACGGGATGGGAGGCCTCCTCTGTAGACCTCATGGGCATGTTATCAGATTGACCTTTGAGGATGGAGAACATGGTAAAGGAAACAGAGCCCACTCGGGAATAGATGTGGTCGGGGAAGAGGGCAGGCTATTATTGATTTCCACACTCCAGGTATAGAGGCACATTTGGTGTTTTAAGTCAGATGACTTGCCAGTTGACTGGCTACAAAAGTGATGTCTAACTAACTCAGCTTTTGGTCATCCGTGGAAATGGAAATTGGCATTAGCCTGAATAGTTTGAACTTCTACTTCATCCTCCGTCTCATTTTATGCATTTAAATTCAACCTTCTCTTCTCTGAAATCTTTATTAGAGTGCCTAAAAATATAAAATGAGCTTTATGGACTGTATGTTGGCTTTTTGTTCACATTACCAAAAGGCAGCAGACCCAGAAGAGGAGAGAAGAACCAGGAATCCTGGTTGATGTACAGCAGGTAAATTCTTTAGTAATTAAGAAAAGGATGACTGTTTTCGTTTCAAGTGTATATAGAAAATACACCCTATTTTATTTATTTATTTACTTACTTAACTTTTGTCCCACAGTTTTATTAAGATATAATTGACATATATAAAAATATCCCTATTTTTTAGTTGTTAGTAGGGTCAGTATCTATATAAGTCGTGTGTCATGTTTTTATGAGGCACCATACTTTATCCAAAGTGGGTCAGATGGAGGAAACTCAAACTTAGAATAGTTACAATCATGCAGTTTTCTAAGGAAACGTTGGCATTTGAATCTGGTTAAGTCTGAGTTCAGAATCCTTGTTTATCCCATGGTTCTGTAAGTTGATCATCGCCTATAGAACAGATCGTATGGTGAAAAAAAAATTCCTTCTACTTTTCTGTGACTCATCTAATAATTAAATTGGTATAAGACAGATTAACAGGAGAAAAACAAACAAAAGTTTAATAATATGTATACCTCCTGAGTATACATGGGAGAGACCCAGGAAAACTGAATAACTCCCCAGAATGGCCAAAGCCATCACCTTAAATACCATGTTCAGCTAAAGACAAAAGAAGATGTTGGGGGTGGGAGTCAGTTATGGGAGGTTACCAGGAAAAGCATAATAATCGAGGATAAAGTTGTTATGACCTAAAATAATTTAGATAGTGTGCCTGGTTCAAAAAAAAAGCTATTACCGGAGATTACTTTTTCTCTGAAAGACCTATCTGTACAGCAGGGCAAACATCTAATTATCGAACATCTCTTCTTACTGTCCTGTGAATCACCCTCCTCCCCTTTGAAGCCCCAAGTCCCTACCCCTTCCCTTAGCTCAGGATGGCATATAACTGACCCTCATGTCCTTGGGTCTCATATTCTTATGGGGCTCCCATACGTACATAATTAACTTTGTTTTTTCCATGTTAATATGCCTTATATCAATTTACCAGCCAAAAAACTTGGAAGGGTAAAGGGAAATTTTTTCCTCCCCAACAGTCTGTACATGGGGTGTATGGGACATGGTGAGGTTGTGTGTTGGGGGGACAGGGGTGAGGGTAAAGGAGGTTAGGAAATTGATAGTGTGTTGAACGAGGAGGGAGAATGTATTTTTTTAAAGTGAGAAATATATTCATTTTGTTGAGAAATTGAGAAATTAGTACTTCAAAATGGTATATTTTCCATGTTAAAAATATTTTAGTTATTATTTAGTTATTATTTAGTTATTACTGTTATTATTCGTGAGCTCATAATTATTGCTACTGCCGTGATGATGGCTTTGGCTAAAACTCTCACATGGGGAGCCTAAATATAACCTGAAGGGTGCATGGGATCAGATGACAGGGAATAATGACTGTGGCTTAATGGCCTCAGCCTCTGATCTCCTGTCACATACATCTCCGCCACAGGTGTCTTCTGACCATGGCTGATCAGCTGTCCCTTTACTGGGTAATTCAGGATGAACTCTTGGGTATTCCAAGCTGACCATTTAAAGGGGGAGAGATTCTGATGCGTGGATTTGTGTTTACGTTTGTTCCTTCCATTGTTGTGCCGCAGATGAGCCCTAATCAGCATTGTGAACCTCAGAGATAAGCTTAGGCAGTTAATGGTTTGGGAAATTCCTATGGACGGCCCTTCATCTTCTGGCTTTTCCATTCTTTTTCTCCTAGTGTCTGTTTCCTCTTTGCTGTCTTCTCCAGGACACCCTTTGTTCCTCCCTGACCTTAAAGTAGATTATTCTAGGCTTCCTTTGCAGGAAGATCGTATGACCAGCCATAAGGAGGAATTCAAATAGACAGGTCCGACCACTTTAATCTAATATTGAGGTTCTAAATACCACATACTCTTCTGGTGGCTGTTTTCCTGGCTGCCTCCCAGAGAAGTGGCCTTAATGAAAAGAATGCCACTGGGGCAGTGTAAGAGTAAGATGGTAACCGTGCTGCATCTAGCATTTCACATGAACTATCTGGGTACTAAGGGAATCTAGATTCCAATCCTTTGGGATTAAACCAAAGAAAAATTTAGAGCATACCTTACATTTCAAAATCTGAGTTCAAACACTGGGAGAGTCATGGTTGAAAACTTGTATTTGAGCCTTTGAAAGTAAGTCAGTCAAGAATTTTCTCCAGTCTGAATTACTGAAAAGAGGTTTCCTTAACTCCCTTCTACTGTCTTTTAAAAATGCAGATGACCTTTATTGCAGCATGATGCTTATCTGAATAGTAGGAGCTGTAATGGTACTGACCCCCCAAAGTTGATGCTTGTGTGGGGCAATCAAAGTATGAAGCTACATCACCTAGCAGCTAGGTGTTTGACAATGAGGCTAGGCAGGGCTGGAAAGGAATCCAGCCTCCACCATGGGCTAATTGTATGATTGGAGCTAATGGCTTCTGTTCCAGTTCCCTCATTTGTCAAAGGACAGTAACACCAATATCACAGAGTACCGAGAGAGAAAGTGATGGATCCTCTCACTGTTTCAGTGGCAGCTCCCAGCATTACAGTATTCTGGTTTATGGTATTTCTTTTTTTTTTTTTTTAAAGATTTTATTTATTTATTTGACAGAGAGAGATAGCAACAGCAGGAACACAAGCAGGGGGGGTGAGAGAGGGAGAAGCAGGCTTCCCGCCAAGCATGACCCTGGGATCATGACCTGAGCCGAAGGCAGACGCTTAACGACTGAGCCACCCAGGTGCCCCAGGTTTATGGTATTTCAAAAGAAGAGTCTCAGCGGTTCTTCTTTACAGACTAGTATTTAAATTCATTTTACATTTTTACCAACACGTATTTGAATACCTGATGATTATTTTTTCCATTGTCAGAGCATAAATTTATTATATTTCTGAAACGTATTTGTATGTTTCTGTCATTAAAAGGTTAAAATTTGGACTTCTTTCACTTACTCATCCCATATATATTTATTTGGCACCTACCATGGTAAAAGCGTGTTGAGGCGTGGTCCCTGACATCAAGTCAGTAAAAGAAATAAGGCATTCATGTACAGATACTGATCTTTCAAGATCTGGCCCAAATGTTACACCTTCTGAGTTGGTCATAACATCTTGCAGTACCTATATTGTAGTATCTAATCATGCTTTTTATTGTACTTCTCTTTGTGTTTCTCTTTCCCATATAGAATATGCCTTTGGAGGGCAAGAACCCTGTTTTAATTACTTTTGTGAAGTCAGCATTTAAGGCAGTATGCAATCTAAATGAAGCATGATCAGTTTGTTTTGAATGAATGAATGATGAGTGAGACAATGTATTTCTAATACAATTAGAATGTGATAGGTACCATTTGAGTGATAAAGACGGGTGGAGAATCCAAGAATTAAGAGATCATTTGCAATTTGGGAAGTTAGAGGAGACTGAGCCTAAGAAGCTAAGACAAGATAAGTAATTTCCCTCAAGTCAAATGGTGGCATTTGAACCAAGGTCACAGTTCCTCAAGTCTGTGGTCTTTCTATTTGTTACTGACTTTGGTGTTTGTTTCCTCCACCTTTAATTTTTCTAAAGTTTTAGTAACAAAATTACATAGATTACAGTAGGTCAAGCAGTAGAGACATTCCATCGCCATTTCTTTAAAAAAGATAAATCTTGGGGTGCCTGGGTGGCAATTGGTTGAGCATCCGCCTCTTGGTTTTGGCTCAGGTTGTGAGCCTGTTTCAACTCCATGCTCAGCGAGGAGTCTGCTAGGACTCTCTTTGCCTCTCCCTCTGCCCTTCCCCCCAGCAAAAGCATACACACACACACACACACACACACACACACACACACTCGCTCTCTCTCAAATAAATCTTTAAAAAATAATAAAAATTAAAAAGATAAATCTTACTCAATTCCAGAGCATATGAGATAATCATAGAAAATAGATTGCTGTATATATTTTACATTGAAAGGCAGTTACTTTTTTGAAGTAGCTCTGAGTTCAGAAAGGCCTTTAGTTCAGCAAGCTCTCAGTCATGGTCACTGTGTAACTACACAATTTGGAAAAGCTCTTCTTGTATGTCTTCACTAACAGATAAACGTCCGCCTAGCTGTCCCCGACAGAAACCAGCTTTCCACTCCTAGTCTCAGAAACCTTTCTGGAAATAATATTTCAATTTTTATTTCCAGTTACACATAGAATTTCTATAGTACCTGCTTTGTGGTCACAATTCGTTTGTGTGTAGTCTTAAATCTAATGTGGTGGAACTTGAGGAGGAAAGAGTAATACGTTTTAACTTGAAAGTTTACTGTGTTCTTCAGTTCAATACAGTGAGTAAGCAAGAGGTGAAGGTAGATTTCCCTTTGACAAAACATTGTGGAGGGCTCAAATAAGGAGATAAGAACGTGAACAATAAAACTATCTGATACGGGGTCAGGAAGGCCGGGAGGTCTTCCCTCAGGCCAGGGCTGTCGTGCTGTCTCAGTGCCCCTCAGGGATCCTTGGTGCCTCCTCATCAACCAGCCTCGCCTTTGTGCTTGTTTGCAAATAACACTGGAGCTGTTTTCTCAGTACCTGGCTCATTTGGCCCCGCTTACCATTATCTACCACAGTCCAGGGCGTCTGGTGCTGAAATATATGCCACCAATTGTGAAAACGAAAATAAGGAAAATATTTATCAGTCTGTTTATTCATAAATACCCCAAGTTCTGGTTCACTCTACTCATCTTTTTAACAACTTCCAAGAAAACTTGTTGTTCTATGGAATTTGGAACTGTAGGCTTGGGGTCAGACTCAACATTGTCTGTTCTTTTGACTGACATCTCCTTTTCAGAAGGTATAGCCTTGATTTTATCAAGAATCACGGAAAATTACCCAGTTCAAGAGAGAGAAGAAGAGAAGTCTTAACTGCATTTGGAATCAGAAGAGCAGGTCTTAAGAATCAAACACTCAAGAAGCAAACACTACCTCAAGTTGGTAGTATAAAGGCATTCTTACTCCTGTTCCCTCAAAAGTCACTGAAAAAAAAGTTAAGGGTATTAACAGTGGAAAGCGAGAGGGAAACATACTCCATCTTGAATGAAGCAAGGCAATGATCACGACCCATGGAATGGCTTTGGGAGACTAGGGAATGTCTTTGTGGAGGCCCAGTGTAGACAGAATGTAGAAAGTAGAAGCAGAGTTGACTGAAGGTTTGCTACCGATAGTTCGTATGATCTTGACCTCACCTTGCACAAGCGAAGCTTTCCAGATGGAAAACAGAGTTAGTAGAAGAGAGGAGACAATGATTACCAGATCACAACACATCCAGTCACAGAAGGCCTGTGTTTTAAAGGGCTTTGCTGGGGCACCTGGGTGGCTCAGTTGGTTAAGTGGCTGACTCTTGGTTTCAGCTTGGGTCGTGATCTCGGGGTCGTGAGATCGAGCCCCGAGTCAGGCTGAGTGCTTAGTGGGGAGTCTGCTTGAGATTCTCTCTCTGCCCTTCCCCCCCAAATAAATAAATCTTTAAAAAAAAAAATAAAATAAAGGGCTTTGTTCTGTGCCCCACAGACGTTGAATGCCACAAACCGAAGAGTGAGGGTGACACACTTTTAGGGCAAAGCAAGTAACATATTTTTGTGGAGAGGGCATTGGATGTCACAAACCAGAGACGAGGGTGCGAGCTGCCTCTGCTGATTCCTCCCTTGCTCGTTTTCAGTAGCTAGCCAGCCCCATTTAAATGGGAGTCGTAATATGAAAGAAGCCAATAGGAGATGTATACTTTTTTTTAATTATGTTATGTTAATCACCATACATTACATTATTAGTTTTTGATGTAGTGTTCCATGATTCATTATTTGCGTATAACACCCAGTGCTCCATGCAGAACGTGCCTTTTTTAATACCCATCACCAGACTAACCCATCCTCCCACGCCCCTCCCCTCTAGAACCCTCAGTTTGTTTTTCAGAGTCCATTGTCTCTCATGGTTCATCTCCCCCTCTGATTTCCCCCTCTTCGTTCTTCCCCTCCTGCTATCTTCTTCTTCTTCTTTTTTTTTTTTATTTTGTTAACATATAATGTATTATTTATTTCAGAGGTACAGGTCTGTGATTCAACAGTCTTGCACAATTCACAGAGCTCACCATAGCACATACCCTCCCCAATGTCTATCACCCAGCTGCCCTATCCCTCCCACCCCCCACCACTCCAGCGGAGATGTATACTTTTAAACTGATATATTAGTCAGGATGGTTGTGATTATGCTGCAGAACGAATAAGCCCTGTGGGGCTTTTTGTGCCATGACACAAAAATGTTTCATTTCTCACACATGCAGTGTTGGTTGTTTTGGCAACTCTCCGGACAAGCTGTCCTGACAGTGACTTAGTGATTCGGGCTACCTCCATCATGTGATGATGCCATCTTAACACATAGATTCCAAGTCTCCAGGCATGGGAGAAAGCGTGAATAGTTTTGCACAGGCTCTTAAATATGTTGGCCCATATGTCACTGCCCTTTATTCTAGCATCTTGGTCCTACTGAGATGTTTGATTTACCCAGATTTTGGACGTGGAATCTAGTTTAGGAAGGAAATTTCCCCGTTTTCTTATATCCGCTTTCCCAAATGGCTTTATCGGCACACAGTACATCTGTACATAGCACTTTATACTTCTCTGTGCGATAGCATCGGTCACATTTATATCTCATACAAATGTATTAACACATATTTACACCTATATGTAGTGGCATTTTTTGACTTCTGATGAACTTCATTGTATTATAGTAGAGTCTCAATCACACTGGATTACTCCTCATGCAGTAGATCTCAGGGTATCAGTGGATGCCTTGGGAAATTGATGTAGTCCCTCCATCATGTATGAAAACTCCAAAGTATTCAGATTTTATTCTTTTTTTTTAAAGATTTTATTTTTTATTTATTTATTTTTTTAAAAATATTTTATTTATTCATTTGAGACACAGAGATACAGAGAGAGAGAGAAAGCATGAGCAGGGAGAGAGGCAGAGGGAGAGGGAGAAGCAGGCTCCCCACTGAGTCAGGAGCCCGATGTGGGGCTCGATCCCAGGACCCCGGGATCATGACCTGAGCCGAAGGCAGACGCTTAACCATCTGAGCCACCCAGGCGCCCCTAAAGATTTTATTTTTAAGTAATCTCTGCACCCAGTGTGGGGCTCAAACTCACAACCCCGAAATCAAGAGTCACATGTTCTAAAGACTAAGCCAGCCGGGCATCCCAGTCAGATTTTTTTTCTATCACATTTGTTCTAACCCAATCACCCTATGTAGGTGAAATGTTTGAAATTCCCAAATATGCATCTCCTTTCATGGATATGTGTGTCAGTGAAGCCTGGAAAGTGAGGGGAATTAGAATTAAAGGTGCACTAAGACCATAGACCGTCGTTGGTGGAAGCCTTTGGCCATGGTGAACGTGTGGATAGGAGGCTACAGTTGTAGAGGGGGCAGGTTTTAACAATTACACATGTTTGGTAAATAGGTAAATACATAAATGAAAGATTTATAGATTATCCTAAAGTAATAGACCTAGCTAAGAAATTCCTCTTTAGAGCTATTAATTTATTCTGATCCCAAAAGGAAAATGGTAACAGTATAGCCACGTTCAGTAGCAAGAACCAGTTAGCTGTTTGAACCAATGACGGAGTATGCATTTACAGACCAATTTCTTGCCTAAACCTTAAGGGAAAGGAAACAATTCCTCGGCAGTTAAGAAATCTGATACAATATATACGGAGCAAGTACTCACAACAAGCCACAGTAGGATGGGGGCAGAAACGCCCTTACGCAGATGGCCGTGAACGTGGAGAGTGTTAGCTAGATGTTCAGCATTTCTTTAGCACTGTTTTCTCAAGCACTATTTATAGTGGTGAAAAAGTGGAAAAGGCTGCAAGGAGAACATATTATTGGCATTAGCTAAAACTGTGACACTCTTG
>NC_138373.1:57165464-57333041 GCF_054177405.1 Leptonychotes weddellii | reverse complement strand
TTTTACCTCCAGGTCACACCATCTCTCTGATGAATGGCAGAACTGAAGGACATTTATATAAAATGTTGAGGAAGATGGGGAAGGACTAGAATGGGGAGACCAGTTTGGCCCAGTGGCAGGAAGTATATGATATTTGGTGGTGATCCTAGAATGGCTGAGATGCCTGCCTCCTAATTAGATTGTTCTTCAGTAATTCCAGGAAGAAAAGGCATTTGGCACCAAAGAAACAATGAGGTAAATAGTGATAAGGATCTGTGCCACGTAAATGTTGAGAAGATGTTACTACTGGGAGAGCCACACCTCCGAATGGAAGGATCATGGCGTAGTAAGAAAGTTACAAGTTGCCTTTAGAGGATTTATATTAGTCTATCTGTGAGTGTGTGTTTAATGAAATGCTAGAGTCTGTGAATAAAGACCATGGTAAGATTGAAAGAATCGGTATAAAAAAATCGTCCTCAGAAGTTCCAAATCTTCGCTACGTCTAAGAGAAGTCAGAATAGGATCAGAAACAATAGTCATCTGAATTTGGGCGTGATGAAAAACAATGGGAAAAAAATAAGCAGAAAGAACAGTCTAATACTTAACAGATGATGTTACTCAAGGGACCAGATGAAGGAGCTAGCTGGAAATGTTTCCCAGAGATCTGATATTTTGAATTTGTGTCTTAAAGGGGAGGGAGGTGCGTTTCGGAAGATTTGGAATATTACATAGTAGGACATCTTGTTGGCGGGGGGCACTCCGTGATCAAAAAGACTAAATTCAAGGGGTTGCAGTTTACTTGCAGAATTGACTTGAAGTTGACATTAATCATAGAGGATACAGAAAAAGAGAAAAAGAATCCTAAATGGGGATCATTCATAACACATGGCTTTTGATCCATGTTTAATTGGGTGCCACCAACCTCTGCATTAGCTTTCATTTTAATTAGTATTATGGAAGAGCAGGAGAACAGTGCTATATTAAGAGGAGCTCTGAAAAAAAAATCAAAATAAAATTCTGCTGGAAAACCTGTTAAGGAGTGTCTGGGAGTAGGTGGACAGCAAAGGGAGTCAGAAACCAAAGTGTAGTCATGCGGTGGCAGGAGACATCTGGATCAGCAGAACCGAAGAAAACTGCCACCTGATTAGATGGAAATTTTCAGGATTGAGGAATCCAAAAAAGACCAGTGCGATTCAGTCCAGGACATTGATGCAGAACTCATATTGCAAGTGTCTAAATTGTCCTTCCGCTTCTCACGATTCAAGCTTACGTCTTTGCCATTAATCATCCTTCCTGCAGGTGTTTTCTTGCATTAATTCAATCGGATGGTAGTTTATCATCGACCGACACTATGAGCTCGACATCAGGCGATATGTATAGAGTGCACAATACCTGGCCAGCCAAGGATACATCTGTTTAGTGGGAAGAGTACCAACTTTGGGTTCCGATATAACTGAGTTTTTTATATGCTGGGACACTCTTAGCTGTGGAGTGTAGGTGAATCATCTGTTTTCCGGAGGCTTTTTCGTAACTGCAGAAATGAGACCGGCAATACTATTGTGGTGAGGATTACATGAGATGATACATCCTATCAAATAGAGAGCAGCTGTGGAATGCCTGTCAAAGCCCTTTTCATTAAGGAAAGCCTTATCACTGAGAAATGAGGGCCGTACCCATTAGGGCAGCATGAAACAGGGTCCGTTCTAACTGGCAATGATCTAGACCAGCATTTTGTAAAAATATGCTCCGTGGAATCCTAGGTCCCCAGGCTGTTAGTAGCTGGTTGGGAAATGGAGAGACGGTTTCTGATTTGGGGATATTTTTGGTTAACCAAAGTTAAATGAATTTGTACACTGTAGGGCCAGTCAGATCTTTTAATATGATAAATAAGGCATTGTAAATC
This sequence comes from Leptonychotes weddellii, assembly GCF_054177405.1. Lineage (NCBI taxonomy): Eukaryota > Metazoa > Chordata > Mammalia > Carnivora > Phocidae > Leptonychotes > Leptonychotes weddellii. Next base: position 57,331,159 of record NC_138373.1, on the reverse strand, counting down.
TCACTTGGAGATTTGGGAGCAGGTGGGTGAGGAATGAAAAGTGTAATGCTTCCCAAGCCTATTTGGCCGCAGAATTATTGTTCTGGGGACTCTTCTTTTGTGAGACACACTAGGAAATGGCAGTATGTACCTCAGAACCTTGCTGGAGTTCAGGGGAGCCTGGGTGGCTCCTTTAGTTAAGCATCTGTCTTCGGCTCCTGTACGATTTCAGGATCCTGGGATTCAGGATCCTGGGATCGAGCCCAGCGTCCAACTCCCTGCTTGGTGGGGAGTCCACTTTTCCCTCTCCCTTTGCCCACCCCACACCCCGCCCCGCGCTCTAGCTTTCACTCTCTCGCTCTCAAAATAAATAAATAAAATCTTGAAGAAGAGGAAGAAACATCTTGCTGGAGCCCAGAGCATTGGGAGAGCAGAGAGGGAAGATCTCACATGGAGATCAAAATTCAAATGGTGTCTCTTGGAAAGATAGAGGTCTCCTGGAGGCAGGAGACTTGTCCTGATGATCTATTTCCTCGTTGCCCAGGGCACAGTAAGTGTTCAGCGAGGCTATTGATGGATTATGATTTGAATGAATAGGATGAAGCCATGGATGCATTGTGATGGAGGAGGGGGGACAGGCAATGTGGAGACAAGGATAGGGTCCCTTGTGAATCAGTGGGCCGGCCAGGGGAAGTGAGGTGGCAGTGTCATTCGGAGGAGGGGGAGGTCAGTGACCAGTGATGTCAGGTGGAGGAAGGCTAGGTTGTGTTGGACCTTGAAAGTCAGCAGAGAGCTTGGACTGGCAGATGCAGAGCAGCCTTGTAGGCTTGAGTTCAGAAGCAGAGTAACAGCAAAGTCGAAAGGCTAGCTAGCTGCTCCGTGCTGTGTAGGAGGGACTACGAGGAAGAGCCTGGGTACCAGCCTGGAAGTGGTTGCCGAGTCCAGGACGCAGGGCTGAGGCCCAGGGTAGTGGCTTCGGGAATGGAGCTCAGCCAGCGTTGAAGGATGCCCCCTCAGATATTCAAAAGAAGAATGCGAATGAGGGGTGGGTGCCTGGGTGACTCAGTCGGTTAAGCATCTGTCTGCCTTCGGCTCCTGTCATGGTCCCGGGGTCCTGGGATCGAGCCCCACGCTGGTGGACTCTCTGCTCAGCGGGGCATTTGCTTCTCCCTCTCTCTCTGCTTGTGCTCGCTGTCTCTCTCTGTCAAATAAATAAATAAATAAAATCTTACAAAAAAAAAAAAAGAAGAAGAAGAATGGGAAGGACTTGGTGTCTGATTGGAAAGGGACGAAGGTACAAAGGGCTGCAGCTGGGGTAGTGGGAAAGGCGAGGATACCCAGTGAGCACCCCACGTACTCACTCAGTTCCTCCCTGCACCCGGACCTTGAGCAAGTCACTAAGCTCTCTGTGTCATCTGTCCGTCTGTGTGGAACTCCTCAAAGACTAGTGGACGGCCACGGAAGCACATGAGTCATTGTCGCAAGAGGAGTGGGTAGAAAGGGGCACCACGGTGTTAACTGTTGGGATCAGCTGATAGGGATGGAACTAGGAGGAAAAAAATCTGGTGTGGAGCTCAGTGGGTTTTCCAACAAAATTCTGTAGGGTCTTCCTTTTGAAATGCTCTCAGAGGTTAGCACCAGTGTCCTTTTGCATTCCCCTCCTGGCATCTTTGTTTTGTCAGGCCTGTCCTTTCCTCTTCCTTCCCCTAATCCCAGGTATATGCTACAGCTGCTGTGCAGGTGCGGAGGTGGGTCGTGAACAGGGGGTCACGTTCAGGGGCTGTCGCCTGGAACTTTGAACTGAGGCGTTGATTTTGACATCGTGGGGACGGACGCAGCTTACTGCAGTTAGTTGGTGTCATGCTTGCACCCAAGGAGTATTTTTGGGTTAATGGAATATGCGAGCACTTCCTGAGGTCACAGCTGGGGCAGTCACAGATCTTAAACAACACCAGGATGCTGAAGGGAGAGAACCATGTGGATGCGGTGGTGCGGGGATAGCGTGTGGTCTGGAGACACGAACGGGCTCTATGCGCTGTCATTACTCCTGACTGATTCCATCGTTGGGGTCCTTTGTCTTCCCTCTGTGCCTCCCCCCCCCAACTTTGTTCCTTCTTCCTTTCCTTCTTTTTTATGATTTTATTTGTGAGAGAGAGAGAGTGCACAAGCAGGGGGAGGGAGCGGGGCTCGATCCCAGGACCCTGGGATCATGACCTGAGCTGAAGGCAGATGCTTAACCCAGGTGCCCCAGCGCTGTTCAGTTTTAAAGAAAGTATCACAAAGTCTCTCACTATCAACATATTTTTGTCCCGTTCTTGCATTCCTAAGAATTTTTCTTTATAGTTTTTTAGTTGTTTTATTTGTTGCAAACAAATTTATGATGATCATTCCTTTTTCATAAATTGTCTTTTTATACTACCAAATGACCTCTGTATTCCGTTTAGTGTTTTTTTTAACTTCTCGTATTATTAATATTGTCACTTTTGCTCTATGTTTGTTTGCATTTGTCTGGTATGTCTTACTCATGTATTTTCAAGTTTTCTTTATTAATGAATATGTTGATTAGAAATTACATATAAGTTGGTTTTGCTTTTTTTAGCCCAATTTATTTGTCTCTTAATGGAGGAATTCAGTCCATTGGTATTTAGTGTAATACTCAGTGAACTGGATTATATTTCTTCATCTTAATTTGACAGCAAGTATGTTTCAGTTAATGCTCAGTAAAATCTAAACAGTTACTCAAGTTTCAGTCTTGACAAGCAATATTTGAAATGACAGTGGGTGCTCCAAGTAAAAATGAGTGTCAGACAACAATATGGAGGTAGGAGAAGACTGGAGATACGTATTGGCGTTACCTGGTCTGTTAGTTGGGGCTGTCCAGAGAAACAGAACCAATAGGTTGGAAAGAGCAAGAGCAGGAGTGAGAGAGAGACTTTTAGTTTACTTTAAAGAATTGGTTTACACAATTGTGGGAATTGGCAAGTCTGAAGTCTGTAGGGCCAGGCCATCAGCCTGGAAATTCAGGGGAGAGTTGATGTTGCAGCCTTGAGTCCAAGATCTGATCCACAGGCTGGAAACTCGGGCGGGGTTTCTATGTTATGGTCTTGAGGCAGATTTTTTTTTGGGGACTCTCAGTTTTTGTTCTTAAGGCCCTCAACTGGTTGAATGAGGCCCACCCACGCACTCTGGTCAGAGTGTGCTGACTCAGAGCCTGCTGATTTAAATGTTAATGACTTCTAAAAGAAATACCTCCACAGCAACATTCAGACAGGTGTTTGACCAAACAGCTGGGTACCCACAAGCCTAGCCAGGCTGACACATGAAATTAACCAGCACCGTAGCAAAAGCTGACCAAATGTAGATGGGTAATTTCTAAAGCAAACAATGACTACAAACAAAAATAGAGCCAAAGTTCAAGCTTTAGGGAATTACCGCAGTTGGTCTTCATTGTTTCATTCAGAAATCAAAATGCCCTTATTCTTTTGGTGATGCATCCAGTCTGTGCTTGACTTGTGAAATGGGCACTTGATTTTTTTTTTCTTTTTAATGTTTGTCAGTTTTTCTTTAGACCAGAGCTTTAGGTTGCAGATCCTTCTTGAGAGTCTGCTGTTTCATTAGCCTTATCTGCGTGCTAGTGGTCTGTTTGTCCTGGGGTCGACAAGTTGTGGTCCATTAATCCTGCTCTGGGCAGCCTGAAGCTAAATAAATGCATCTCTCTACCAATGCTGCTGTGTTGATGAGCCATCCAGTCTGGACCCTTCCAGCGCCCAGCCGGTGTATCTGGGAGGATCTGCAGAAGGTCTCTGTCTACCCTTTGTGGTCCAATATGTACCTTCAGGTCAGTCTACTAAAAAAAATCCTCTTAGCATGGCTTAGGTTAGTTAGGATTTTAGGATGCTAATTAACCATTAGGTTGCTAAATTTTATTAAACCAGGATGACAGTGCCTAGCAGTTAGGCACATGTGTTTTGGATTCCGATTTTGGGTCTGCCTGCTTGGATTAAAATGGACACTCCCACACTTAGTAGGCGTGTAAACTTACTCAGATTACTTAAACTCTTGAGGCTCCCTTTCTCCATTCATTAAATGGGGCTAATAACCATTCTTATATCATCTTTTGTCATGAGATTTAAATGAGGTAACGATTGCTTATTTTAATGATAAAAGTATTGCTTTTTCTACCTAGAGAAGCATCCCTTTTCCAAGTGAAACTAATCTGGTTTTTTAAGAAACAAAAACTCAGGCCATAACCCAACCTCTTCCACCTGTATTCTTATATTTTCATGGCCTTTTTCAGCAAGCAGTTTCTATATCTATTATAAAAGTTTTCTTGAAACAAATTCAAGAGAAAGAATCTTATTTGCTATCCAAATGAATCATGGGTACCTCTGATGTGGCTAAATTTAGAAACAGAATAGCCCCTCTCCATGCCTTTACTGAGCTCTGACTGGGTCGGTGTGGTGCTGGGTTGCTGTTGGGCAAATCATGATGCTTTTCCAGTCCAGCTGGACATTTTCCTCATTTGGGGACAGTAGGAAAAATCATTTCTGGATTGGTCACCTCTAAGCAAGCCTTGGCATTTCTGCCCAGCCCTTGTTGTCCTTATTGCCGAGAGTATTGTGTTCCAAACTTTACCCGCCCTAAATCTGTCACGATTCCCCATGATCGTGAGGATGTCGTTGCTGGTTACAGATTCTTCTTTCGGTGCTGACCTCTGCCTGCCTGCGGACCCTTGGGTTAACCAGGTTGCTTTCACATCTGAGTTATTTCTGTAACTGTCTTCATTTGCCTGACTCTCAGATTCCAACTCTTCTCACTCACTCGCTTTTCTAAGCTTGAACTCAGTAAGTAAAAGCTGAGATATTGTAATTTCCTAAATAACCCAAAGGGAAGCTTTGGCATAATTTAGAACCTCTCTGACTGACGGTCCCCTCTCTAATGGAACTTTGAGGAATGACTGATTGAATAGTGCCTCCATCCCATCCCGTCTGCGGATTTCACCAAATAGAGCCTCTATCTGGTTATATTTCGGTTTTGTTTGTTTCACGTTGTGTTTGTGCCCTGCTGGGTAGAGCACAGGCATGGGCTTCATCTGGAGGTATTTTCATCTTACAGAGGCAATAATTGAATCTCTGACAATAGTCTTGCCTCCAAGGGGTGTTGCAGCTCAGCCTGCTATATTAAACTGGGGTAGCTCTTGGTTCACTTGGAAGGTAATGTCCCATCTGTTGACTGTCAACTATGGCAATGCAAAACTCTCAGAATATTCAGAGGAGCGGATCGGGAGCATTTACAATTCTTTCTAGGAAAAGAACCATTTGGAGTGCTTTTACCTATGAATGCTCTCTCTGCAAACATCTGGGTAGGCTCAGCCATGTGTGGGGGTTAAAGTATGCTCTCTGACCTTTCAAAGATGCTGCTGATTTTCTTGTACCTTGCAGCAGGCTCTGTGGCAGGTTAAAGCAGGCTGCACTTTCTTCCCTCTGCTGCTGCTTATGGGATTCTGCAGTGTGGTAGGGGATTCTGCTGGAGGCCACCTTCGGATGCTTCCCAGCTCCCTGCCCAGCCCCGCTGAGGAACTCTCTGTGGTAGCATCTGACCTCCATCTGGTAACATCATTGTGAAGTGTCATAGGTTTGGACCAAGTCCCATTCAAACCTTTCTGGCACCTCAGGGTCAGCAATCTTAGACTTGGGATTTCAAGGTGTGTCTACAGTAAAGTTAGAGGTGAGAAGAGTGCTGAGCCCAGGTCACCAAGAGGGCTGGGCACAAATTGGGCAGAAATTTTTCCAGAGCTTTATGCGAACGTTATGGATTCTATAAAATTTGATTTCATCGATTTCGATGTTATTCTGGTAACTTATGTAAATTAGAACAAATAGATGAAAGATACGAGTATGTTACCAAAGAGTTAAAAAATGCTCAACACCTCCTACCTCCTCTGCAAACATGGAGGCCAAGAGAAAATGCAAACACACACACACACACACACACACACACATTCCAGCAAGGAACCTGTTTTGCAAGTTTTGCTGGTAAAAATTAGGAAGGGGGTTGCTGGAGAGTGGAAAAACCTTAGAAGTATCAGTTGAAAGTGTTTCAAACCCTCCGTTTTCAGCCTAACTGCATTCTGCAGAGAGAGGTATATGGGCCACTGTAGGTTTTTCTTTAACCGATTAAGTGCATTGTTAGACAGGGAGGGGCAGATTAACGAATGCCTATAATTTTGATCATTGTTTTCTGCAAAACAGCTCAGGCTTTGAAAATGAAGCCATCATTCTTGGCTGAGTTTCTGCCAACAGCACAAATTATACTGTGCAGAGATCCAAAGCCCCTAAAAAGGTTTCATTAATGAACAATTTCGGAGGATTGTTTAAGTCTTTGCCTGACAGGTAACGTTGGCATGTAGGCAGGTGGGGTTAAGGTTTCCATGGAGATTTATGATGTCATGCTTGAAAGAGCATGTCAAGACAACCAATTTAACAAGTAGCTACTCAAAAAGTCCTATAGGCTAGAAGTAGGCTTTATGCAAATGACAAGAGTTTCACTGGGAAAAACTGCAAAAGAAAACAGAGACATGGAGGGGGGTTTACCTGACAGCTCAGAAGGGTGACTCTGGAGTCCATTAGAGACGGAAGCTTCCAGAAGACGAATTAGATATTTTTACTTTAACTGCTGCTTCACCTGTGGAGCTCTGGGTACAGGTAAATATGAGGTTGTTTTGTTTTTGTTTTGTTTTCTTCGGAGTTATTGCCAAAAATTATTTGGAAGCACCTAGCTCTATTTCTCTGCATTGTTCTCTTGGCAGGGAGAACTAAACCAGTAAGTGCAGCTTTCCCACACTGAATTTTCGTGTTTCAGGGCTGTGTTTTCAGGACATTTTTATTGAATGAACTGAGGTTTTTGAAGAGGTCTGAAAAACAAGTGATGCATTATGCATTATGCTGATTGTGACCTGCAAATAATGCTATAAAGTCTGTAGATAAGGGTTAGAAGGACGATCGGAGGTACTCTCTATTTGTGGATTAGTCCCAGATGTTGGTTTCTTTTCTTTTTTTTTTTCTTGTTTAACTCTTAGACCAGACCTGAAATTGGGATTATGTGTATTTCTGCATTTTCAAGTTGTAAAATGCCAAAGATAAAACCTATGGAATATTACAGAACTTTTCACGAACATTGCACTTTTTCATTTTAAGGGTGTCTGTGTACCTTTCGCGCAGAGGCGTTTTACAAGACTAGAAAAATATCCTGTTTGAGATATCAGAGTTTCTGGACTTCAGAGAAGCAGGATTTGTAAATTTTAAGAAGACAGGTAAAGGTTTCCATGGTAGGGGGAATGGTTGATAAAAGTAGTTTTGAAAGCATGCTTTCAAAAGGCAGCCTCGCTCTGGTGGGACGGGGCTTTCTGTTTGCATCGGTTCCTAGTGAGACAGAGTCAACAGTCTTGCCAGAGATACGGATGTGATAGTGATCGCTAAAGGTAGCTGGATTCCTGCAAAGTTGACCTACAGGGTTTAGTCTGGGGACACCAGGCTGCGATGTGAGTAGTCTGGTCCACCAAGCTCAAAAAGAAATGCAAAACAATTTTGAAGGTTCAGGTGCAGAGTTGAGAATAAGTGAAAGATACCTGTGATTTGGGAATTTGGGCTTTTGAAACCCAGACTACTTAGGAGCAGATGGGCAGGCAAAATCTTTTTCTAAATGCCAACCTCTTGAGAGTTTGCAGCCCGATCATGTGGATTAGACCTGGAGCTGCTCTTGGCGGTGGATGGTGGATGGAATCCCTTGACAAAGAGCTGTGCCCCTCACATTGGAACGCCTGGCTTTTGACTCCTGGCTTTACCACTTACTCCCCATGTTAACTTTGGGAAAGTAAATTCATGTCGTTCAGCCTCAGTTTTCTCCTCCGTAAAATGGGGGCGATAACAGCGGCGTTGTGAGGACTGACTGACAAAATATGTAGTATGGTTCTCAAAATTCCCGCTCCACGTGTTAGCTGTGGTTTTTAGTCACTGCTTATGTGGAACCTGAGTGTTCATTAAGTGTTTTTATAGCCTTCATCGTATTGCAACAGTCCAGGAAGATTAGCAGAATCTTTCTAGTCCTACTTCACTGACGAAGAGATCACAGCTCAGAGAGGTACGGGCATCTACAACACAATGAACTATCCTTCTACGTTTTCTGCTATTTTTTTTTTTTTCTCATCCAAGGGGTTTAGGAAAAAGTTAATGTGCTACTGAGATAAGCCCCAGATGCAACAATTATTTCTATAAATGAATTAAAGTAGAAAATGTGAACATATCAGAGGAGTTGGGATATTCATGTTTTTGTATTAGTTATGCTTGTGACACTTTTTCTAGCCAGGCTAGAGGAGTTATATTGATTTACTTTTTGCTGGCACCTGTTGATGGGAGCTCAGGTCATTTTGAAGACTTACAGTTGTAACTCTTACCTGCTCCAAGAAGAGTCAGGTTTTGCTGTCACAGGTATATCCTGAGCAGGAAACCAAGTCACCAAGGGGCTGTGGGAATCGCCACAGGGAGCGAGGGGTTGGACACAATGTCTTTTCTCCTTTTGTATTCTAGACTTTGGCAGCTCCCTCCCTTGCCTATATCCCAGACCAGAACAGCCCATAATTATGTTCTACATCCATTGTATGTTAAGAGACAAATATGTTTTTCATTGTGTTATTTTTAGCAGCAGTGTTTCTAGCCAGGGAAAACACTCTATTAGTTCCAGGGTTTTCCTAATGACTTTTCCAATTTTTCCAAATTTTCCACATCAGACTGCTCAGGATTGTTCAGGTCCCACACTCCTGGAAGAGGGTTCTTAGCAGGAATGTTGGGTAGCTCATCCAGTGGGATTCTAAAGGCGTTCTGATCTCTGAGCTGCTGAGGCTGAGCTCATTCTGTGCCAGACAATGAGTAAATTAATTAAATGTGGTCATCAGACTGCATTGTGGCCTGCAGTTCCCAGCACTGGTTTGGGGCATCCGGAAAAGCTCTGGTTATCTCAAGGGCAGATTTGTGAGTCTGAAAGCAAATATTTATTTCATTCAAAGTTTGTACCACAAAGCAGCAAGATGAAGGTAGAAAAGAGTCATGAAATCACACAGCTGTAGGGTGCCAAAATTCCAAATAGCCTCAGAATCACGAATACATATTTTTCTACCTATTTTTAATGAACTTTAAAAAGTCAATTAAAGCTTTTTATTACACTTAATAGTTGTATTGTTCAGAGATTGTCTGTTGATTAAGAAGCAGTGATTACATCTAGAAGTGTGTTTTACATCTCGCGGGTTTAGTAAAGGTCTGTTGAGTCAGAGGGGCTGGGTGAACAGGGATTCAAAAGCCACGTTGCCTGGATTCGAGTCCTGCCTCCATTACTTATTAGTAGCACAGATTTCCCTCTGAAGAACATACATGGGCCTATTCATATTCCAAATAAAGTATAGCACCCAAACTTAAAAATCCTCTTAGTAAAGGAATTAGTGGTCTTTCAATAATGTTTTTCTCTTAAAAAAATTTTTTTGGAATTTCCATGGAAAGCATTTGTTCAGAAAGAAAGACACTGCAAGCTCCCAGTTCAGGAAATGGAGGTAGAACTTCCTTCAGCCCTGATCCGTCCTAGAGTTCTCCTCAGTGAAAGGGAAACCCTATCCAGAAGCTGTTTAAAGCTCAGGCTTTTGTCACTGCTGTATGTCAATATAACGTCATTGGAAATGCTCCTGTTTGAAACTAGCCAGGAGCAGTTTTCAAGCATCTGTTTTTCAAAAACCTCAACCTGAGAAATGGTGCCCTCTCAGATGACGTGGCTTCTCTTCAGATGTGTGGCTGCTGAGAGGTGAGCACGTGGAATGGGAAAGATGCTTCCCTCTTCCAGCAACCAAGCTCCCCTTTTGGTTGTCTTTTCTTAACTTTCTCTTAGGCAGGTAGAAATGTAATTTAATGGAAGCTGAAATTCCTCAGAGAACCTGAGTTTGGGATCTCTTTTGGTACCCCCCCCCCGGCCGCCAAATTTTAGTGTGCATGAGAGAGAGTGTGTGCATGTATTTAGTTATTTATTGAAGTATAGTTGACACAGGATGTTCCGTTCGTTTCAGGCGTGCAACGTAGTGATTTGACACCTCTATCTGTTATGCTGTGCTCACCACACCACAAGTGTAGCCGCCATCTGTCTTTATTTATGTTTTTTTATTATGAGTGGTGAAGCAGCATGGCTGGACTCTGCCTACGAATTTTGGCCATTCCGTACTTCAGGGTGGAATTTCCTGCGCGCTCATTCCAATATCAATCACCTTCTGAGAGCAGGATTTTTGTTTTTGCTTTTGCTTTTTTTTTTCTTTTTGAAGTCTGAGGTTACTAAATCTGCCATCCCCTATAAAACCAAAATGAGTTCTCCTTGGTTTGTGATGACCACTGTGTGGCATCTGAACAACCAGAGGCCGTGGTACCTGTGGAATTCAGGGCAAGCGTAGATAGGGGGAAGGACCAGGGAGGAACAAAAGATGGAGCCTGGGATGAACCTAATCCTAATGACAGGGAGCTCTGCTGCGTTAGCTTCCAGACAACAAATGTACAGGTAGCAGGAAGAATTTTGAACGACTTACCTGCCTGAAAAGAGCGCACGTAGAGTATTATCCATGTAGAGAATAGAGATCATCTGGAAAGGAATGCACAGATGATTTTTTGTGAGGGCATGAGTACAGTCAGTCCAAAGTGAAGGGAAGTGGTGCTAGCTTTTGTGACCTCCAGCCCCAGGAGTCTGCAGTGTGGTTTTACTTCACACCCCTGTGCGCCTTTGCCCGGTACTCCTCCGCTCCTGTCCGTCCGCTGGCTCATGATTAAGTAGCAGAAGTGAAAATGCTGTTTCCCACCATTGGTTTTAGAGGTTCATAAATGCACGTGCTCACGTTGCCGCCATAAACCCAGTGGTGGGACTGTCCTCAGAGCCGTGGATCTTCCCTGCCTGTTTGCCTTCCTCTGCGCTTGGCTCGGGTGGTACGAGACGGAGCCAAGTCCCCCCGCACGAGATGTTGTTATTGGTCCATCGGTGGCACTGCACACTTTGCAGAAAGGACCTTCTTTGTCTTACTTCTTGCCACTCCAGCAAAGCAGGCTGCTGCCCCACGTATTTTTTGGAATAGCTAGGAAAACAGCTATTTGGGTGGATCCTTGGGCATTTTCCGTCTTTGACATGAAAAAGCTTTGTCAACGCCCCTCACAGTGACACTTGGATGTCAGGTCACCTTTCCACAGTTGTCCCCAGTACGGTACACGTGCCGCCGCCATCATTCAGCCTCCTGTTTGTTCCAGAAGAACGATTTTTTTCTTTTTTAAATCATCTGCTTGAATTTTGTGCAAGGATAGGTTGCATGGGCCCCCTCCACCTTTGTCGCTTTATTCGAATCCCTTTTCAGCGTAAGTTTGAAGACCGCAGAAGAAGGCAACCCTGGCCGACCGCCTCGTAAAGGACAATTTTCCATTTGTTCTTCGTGGAGTGTGTGTGTGTCTGTGTGTCTCTGTGTTTGTGATGAGAATAGCACAAACTCTGGTTTAAAACTCTTCTCTTCAGAGCAAAGATAGTAGTGGCCCCGTAATACGTTAACTTGACCCCTTTTAGCAGCTGTTCCGGTTGCTTATTTTTTTCTCTCTCCCTTTGATGAACAGTGCTGCAGTGGTCTTCTCTGTATCTGTGCACATGCCAGCAAATATGAAGAACATACTCCTACCTGTCAAATTACTGATTTACTACTGCTAGTTTACCAGGATTACTAGCATTGAAAGGTATTGTCTAATCTTCTCTCAAAAAGACTCACCAGTTTATTCTGTCAATCGGAGTCTTTGAGAGTATGTTACGGCACATTCAGATACTACAACCCACTGTACTCGTGACAGTATGTGAGATAGACCCTATGTGCGAGTGTGAACATGTTACCAGGTCACGTTAAATAAGCCGTATAGTTTACAGAGCAGTACAGAGAGCATGATCCCTTTTATTTTAAAAAGGCTGGATCCCATTTGTGTGAAAAAGCATATGCATTTCCTGTGTACTTGTCTATACATTAACAGTTTCTAGAATGATGCCCAATAAATCAGAGAGGGCACCTAGTGGGAGGGGGGAAACTTTTATTATTTATTTAAAGTTTTTTTTTTTTTAATTTGAGAGAGAGAGAGCGAGCACACGTGTAGGAGCAGGGAGAGGGGTGGAGAGAGAGAGAAACACAAGCAGACTCCACGCTGAATGGGGAGCCTGACGAGGGGCTCGATCTCACTCGCGACCCTGAGATCCTGACCTGAGCTGAAATCAAGAGTCAGATGCTTAACTGACTGTGCCACCCAGGCACCCAAAGAAGCTTTTATTTTGAATTTCTGGACCTCCCTACTATTCATATTTTTATCATACACATGTATCACACTTTACAATTTAAAAACCAGTTTCCAACAGAAGCAGGGTTGCCCCACAGCGTAACTTGTGTTCTCCCAGAGGCAGTCGGCAGTTTCCATGTAGTCTGAGAAAGTGACCTTTTGCGTCTCATACACCAGCCCAGGAGCATATTTGTGTTTTGATGTAGTTGTCCCTTGAAGAAGGAAGTGATTTCTCTTTTTTTTCCTTCTTTATGGGAAAAGGTCTCATTTCTAGCGGAATCTTCCCTAAACGAGTTTATTCCAGTCAGGATCCCACCTTTCTAAATAAATGCTATTTTGGGTTCTGAGCTGTCAGGTGTATTTGGATTAAATATATTTAAGTTGCCTAAACTTTTCTTTTCAGAGTATATTTATTTATTATGTTCAGTTAGCCAGCATACAGTACATCATTAGTTTTTGATGTAGTGTTCAACCATTCGTTAGTTGCATATAGCTGAGCATAATACAAAATAAATAAATAAATAACACATGTTTGGGGAGCCTCGGTGGCTCAGTCGTTAAGCGTCTGCCTTCGGCTCAGCTCATGATCCCAGGGTCCTGGGATCAAGTGCTGCATCGGGCTCCCTGCTCAGCGGGAAGCCTGCTTCTCCCTCTCCCATTCCCCCTGCTTGTGTTCCCTCTCTCGCTGTGTCTCTCTCTGTCAAATAAATAAATAAAATCTTTTTTAAAAAAATAAATAAATAACATATGTTTATTTAAGTAATCTCTACACCCACCATGGGACTCGAACTCAAAACCCTGAGATCAAGAATCAAGTCACATGCTCTTCCAACTGAGCCAGCCAGGCGCTCTTGAATTTTTCAACAAAAGCAGTAAATTCACACTCCTGGGTCAGGCCATCCTCAGATCCATTGTCTAAAACATTCACTTCAAGTTCACATGAGTGTACTCTATAACTAAACCTCACCCCTAGCCGAGTTGCTGGGGATCAGTTTTGGATAAAGGGTATTTCAGCTTTCATGCTAAGTCTGTAACTATAGAACTATAATTCAGTTTCCTAAGTGAAAAATCTACCGAATATGTAGATTTGTAAAGACTTCTTTTACCGCAAGACAAGACTAGAAGAAATACTGTCACAGGATACCTTTTGAAAGAAAAGGAATGACACTTTTTATACTCTCAAATCATTGAAGAAAACTTTAGACATTAAACTCCAAATCCTTTTTAATTCAGATGCACACAATGCATTTAAGCCACAAGGGTGGTAGATTTATGTGTTCCTTTTGCACAAATTGGTGCATATCTTTGGTAATTAGATTTTTTTCTTCCTTTCTCCTTCTCAAAAGCTGCTTTTGAAACTTCACTTTTTCCCTAGATACAATCTTTTTTTTAAATTCATGAAATATCTCAGTTCTGTAGCTAACAGCAAATGTTTGCAAAAGGGAACCAATATAAAACAAATGCCTCTTTTTTTTTTTTTAAAGATTTTATTTATTTATTTGACAGAGAGAGACACAGCGAGAGAGGGAACACAAGCAGGGGGAGTTGGAGAGGGAGAAGCAGACTCCCTGCCGAGCAGGGAGCCCGATGCGGGGCTCGATCCCAGGACCCTGGGATCATGACCTGAGCCGAAGGCAGACGCCCAACGACTGAGCCACCCAGGCGCCCCAACAAATGCCTCTTAATGTGGTATTTTGTGAATAAACAAACATCTGACATTAGTTGGTTAACCTAAAAAAAAAAATAGAAATAACTATGCTAGGAAAAAAAGTAAAGAGTAGGATCATGGCTGTGATGTGTAAAACAAGGAAAGCTGTGATTTAAGCAATTTCTTTTTTTTCTTTTAAGCAATTTCTTTATAGGTAATATAATTATTATAGCCTCCAGGTGGTGGCACGTCACTTATAAGGCTAATTGAACTTTTTCTATAGCATTAGAAAAACGGACCAAACTTCCTATATCATGGGGTAAATACAGTATTCCCTTCCTCCCCAAATTTAATACCCATGGCTTTTTAAGACATACATGGTACCTCCAAGTCCCAAATGTCATCACGTATCCTGACACAGTGCAATAAACCATTTGTCTGTATGCCTTCAGAACCACTGCAGATAAGAACTAGAATGCCCACAAGTGTGATTACTTGCTATCTGCTGGAAACTTTCACACAAATTATCTCATATAATCCTCCCAAAAATCCCTTAGGAAAGCATGCCTAGAAATAAGGAAACCAAAGCTCAGAAGATTCTAGAAGCTTGGCTCTCCAGGCAGCAGAGCACTCATGACTCAGGCCGACGGCATTTTCCTGGGATCCCTGAGGTGATCACTATGAAAACTGTTGTTCATTTTATGAGGGTGGATTTCCAAACAACATAATCATGCAGGGAGTGATTTACTTCTTACTTCTGTCGCCTTAGGTCCTCGTATGTACTTCCTCCCTTTCTTTCTTTCTTTTCTTTTTTTTGCCATTTCAGTGTTACCCCAAAGGGTGGACTCGAGGACATGGAGGAGGCTGGAACAGCAGGTTTGCTCCTCGGGAGCAATACCTCTTAAGTCAGGCCTGGAGCTAACTTGTCAGGAATGCATTTATTAAGCAACCTTCTTCTAGCATCAGGAAAAAAGCTGCATGCCTTGATCAAATCTCTTCCCTCAGTGTGCTCTGGGAGCAGACCTTTAGAATTCACCCCAGAGAAAGAATACTTAGTGGTTCACAGAAAATGCTTCACAAAATGCTGTTCTGCATAATAGCCCCCAAACGCACTGCACTCCTGTTGCCGTTATTTTTCCGTGTGACTGCAAAAGATCTTACGAGAATTGAAGGGACAGATTAGGCAACTTTCATAGGTAATTCCTTGTGCCGGCCAGAGTAAGTATAGATCAGAGGCGCCAGACCTGGGCGCCCACTCTCCAGAGAGACCTGCACCGTGGCCTCTGCATCTCTTGATAAGCCACCAGAACTTTGTAGAATCGGGAGTTTTTACAGAAGAATCAAATTTCTTACATTTTGAGGGAGGAAAAAAAATCAGATGACCAAGAAACACTGGGCTCCAGGTTCTTCGGTAAAAGTTGTATGAGAGATAAGTTGCAGCTGCCCCATTAAGATGGCGGGGTTCTGGTTCTCAGGTTCCCCTCGGCCCCCCCACTGCCTATCCCACACCTGCCTCCCTTACCCGCCTGACTCCTGTGGGAGCTGGCCCGGCCTTGTGTGTAGGCCTGCTCTCCATGAGGCACTGTGGTGAGGAGGCCGCCATCTGGCCTTTGTTGTTGGACAGACTTAACGTTCCCGAACTGGTTCTACCACTTACTATTTCTGTGGTCATTGGGCAAGTCACTCAGTCTAAAGAATCTTCCATTTCTGTAGCCAGGTAGTTTACAGGTTGGGGACAGAATATGAGAAGTACTTAACCCACTATCTGGCTTGGTATGCTCCTTACATGGAAGCAGCTATCATGGAAACATCTCCTAAAGCATTTTGTGAGAAAGGATCAGTGTCTGCCAAGCAGGGTCTTAAATGTTCGTGGTTGTTCAAGGTGGGAGGGGCCTTGGACCTGCGGCTGGAAACACCCTCGTTTTCTGGAAGAGCAATCAAAAGCCAGGAGTTGACGAGTCCAGGCTTACTCAGTGACTTAAAGGCAAACGGGTCCAGAGCCAGAGACTTTGCAGCAACCCACGAAAAGGCGTCAGAGTGTAGTTTTGAAGGTTAAGTCTGTGAAAGTGCTATTTGAATTAAGTGTGAGCAGAAGGTAATTTCGGTTAGCATAAGGGGTGTACAGCTGCATGGGGTCACCAGAGTTAGAGAGAAGGAACTGCCGTTCATCACTGAGCCCCGAGAGGCTCTGGTCTGGACGGGTCCTGGCGGGGCACTGGGGGGGCAGCCCTGGGCCAGATTCACAGCCCCGCCGCCTTCACGGAGCTCGGGCGCTAGTTGGGGAAACCAGGAGAAAACTGACGTCCAGATGACTTCGGACTGAAACACGTGCCATGAAGGCAATGAAGAGGATTTCGTGAGAGGCAGCCAGTCTCAAACAGCCAGGCAAACAAAGCGGAGGCAGCATGCTTTCAGGAAGAGGAGCAGTTAAGCGCAGGGAGCCCAAGGGCAGGAAGGGGCTTGTCCGCTGAAGGACTAAGACCCAGGTGGCCTGGGAGAGGTGGTGGGGAGGGGGAGGGGGGTGCTTAGTAAGCCACTAAAAGGAATTTGGATTTTATTCTTAGTGTAATGCGAAGGGGTTTAGAACATTTTAGAATATTTTTAGCTTTTGTTGAAACATTGTTTTACACGGAAGCCCCTTTGCAGGGGTGAGGCAGGGGGGCTTTTAACTGAGCCCTCAGGCTTCCTTCCCTCCCTCCTGGTGACCGTCCCCAAAGTGTCCTTTGTCACTCCAGGGCTAGATGGTCACTGTGGAAACCCCCAGTACAGGCAGTTTACAGAATCCTGAGAATCTGTGACTTGCTCACCAGGGGTCCCACTCCTGGGGTCCAGAAAAATCCATTGTGCTTGTCATTAACCCAAAGGCCAAATGCTGGTATTTTTCTTCTTTTTGGTTTGTTGTTTTTTTTTTTTCCTAATTTTTAACACTTCCATTAGGTCTCAGGTGTTCAGAGTATCCACTAAAATGTTTCATCTTGACCACAAAAAAAGGTCTAAGTCGATGCAACAGTGTCTGAAATGGGATAAGCATGTCTTAAGTCCCCAAGTTGGGCTTTTCCCAGCGGCATTGTGATACATGTAACCTTTGCTTTTCATCTGCTCACAACTCACAAAAAGAAATCATTGATTTATATTTCAGTACAACCCAGTGTTTTTCATTTTGTGGTCGTTGATTCGAGGTCAGATATTGTCAGCAGGTGAATCCAGCAGCTCCCATGGGGAGCCCACCGGAAGCTCCCCCCTTGCTCGGAGCTCGGGCTGGGTCTCCCCATCACACCCGGCTGAGGTTGGCTGCCCGTGGCGTGTACAGGATGCTGGTCCCCCCAGCACCTTTAATGCTGGGCATTTGTTCAGTGTGGGCTTGCTTGCAAAAAACTTCGAAAATGCCGGAGAGGTCAGTGGATAGCACTCTCCTCCCTCTTTTTGCCAGTGAGAAAACTGAGCTTCAGAGAGAGGCTGTGCTTTGGGTCAGCCTCACAGCTTATGAGGTCCAGGGCCGCTCTGCAATCCAGGCTTCTGAGTCCCGGTGACCCAGTGACCTTTGCATACCAGCACGTGTTCTTTGGAGCCCAGGCTCTGAGGGCAGTCCCGTGGGGCAGGTAGACACAGGCTGTGCCATCAGGAAATTGGAGGCATGTTCTCTGGGTGGTTCTCAAGCACTCGGATATCGTAGCCCCACTCCCACCCCTTTCTTTCTTCTTCTGTTCTAGAAGCTCGGGCCTGGTGGGTTATGGGGCAGAGAGGCATTCACCATGACTTCACTCTGTTCAGGATGAAGCAATTTGAGCAAACACTGGTGTTGAGCCAGCAGGCCGTTTGGTCTTTGCCTCATGATGTGAGAAATAAGTTTTGGTATGAACTAAGCGGAGATCGGTATCTTTTTAATCTGCAAGTGTACGGGGACGTCAGCCACCCAAATGTCTGCTGGCCCCTTCTCACCCAGGGCGACTCGAGTTTCCTCTAATGAGAGGTGCGGGGGGCCGCGTGGAATACACGGGAAAGAGGAGCATTCTTGCCCTCCTTTTCAGTGTCCACATCCGGATTTACCTAAACCCCACCCAGGCTGCATTTGCGTAGCAGTGAAAAACCGGTATTTTCTATCCATGAATCACACTGCACATCCTGGGCCTGTGTCCTTTGGGTGCGCCAGGCCAGCTTCGGGGAAGGATGGGCCCAGCTGAAGGCAAGCTGAGCATGGAGGAGAAAGGTCCCTCCACCTGGGGGCCGAGCAGGTGACTGCTGATGTCCACCTGCCCATCTGGACATGGAGCTGTCTGTCTGCCCTCCTGGAGAAAGACCAGGAAAGGAAGGTGGAGCCCTGAGTTTCTGCTGTCGGGGGCTCTGTAGCGCAGCAGAGAAGACCAAGGTATAGCACTGGCATGATTCTGGGGGTTGCCGTTCCTCCCTGGGGTCTCTCACCTGCTGGCCACCTGCCCCAGCAGCTCCTGGCCACCGATTGCCAAGTGAGGGCTAGAGAGGGCTGTGGGTCACTGTGGTTTCTGTTAAGTTAAATTATGCTTCAGTGCAGAGGATGATTGCCCCCAGCAGTTAAACGTTGTTTAATGATAATTAAATTGCTTTTCTTTATTCTGAAAGACCTCTTCATTTTCTGGACAAAGGCAGGAAGCATTTTTTTTTTTGGTTATACAGAACGTCTCTAGGTAAGGTATAATCCGTCTTACTGCGCCGGGCCCTCAAATAATGAGTCCCGGGGATCCTGATTTGGAAGGGGCACAAAGATTAGAAAACAAAAGTGCTTCCAAGTTTAAGAGTCTTGTCAGAAACCAAAAAAAGCTGCCTTCCCCTCTTGCCTCCCCCTTAACACGTTGGTTAGGAGTCTCTTAACAACACGCAGGGCTGCTTCTGAACCAGTCTGGATCACCTTTTCAAAGCGTGGAGGAGGTTTGGCATGTCCTGTCGTGTTCCTTCCTGGCTTAGTTCCTCCTCAGAGACAGCGGGCCTGCCCAGGGAGTCTGCAGCGCTTTGCCGGGAGAAAGCTCCACTCTTCTCAGGGCTTGAGATGTTGACCAGCTTTCTTCCCTGGGAGGAAGACATTTTCAGACAGTGCGGGGAGCATAGAGACGTGGGCTGGAGCCCACTGAAAGAAAAAAGGCTTTAGAAATGAAAAGCCCTAGGACAGGATATTCATTTGATGAGTCTTTGTATCTGATCTATTATTTCATGTGCTGATGTCCTGCCGCCAGAATTAGGATGTTTTAAAAAGAGACCTTAGGGAGTGTATCACAGTGATTGAGTTTGGTGTAGGAATAAAATGGAGGGGAGAAAGGAATTTTCCTGAAAGAACTGAACCAACTGTGATTGCAGAAAGCCTGCGCTTTAAATTTTAATAGAAATGATGGGCAATATGAGGATTTGGGGTGTGTGTGTGTGTGTATTGTTTTGTGTGTGAGCCTTGGAACATTTCGGCTTAGACTGCTTCTGCTTTCTCAGTCTTGGACGTCGACTCCCTGGCCTGGCGTGCTTCATTCAGACTTCTTTGGGCTGAGGTGATACGGAGCTGACAGCAGGTCAAGGTTTGGGTCGGTGGAGAATCACTACAGGACGAGACACACAAGCTCCCAGGCAGGAGAAAACAGATGCTGGTCATTTACATGAAGTAAAATTTGGACTGGGCAGAACAGAGGTGTCTGGGTACATATAAGTGTATTTAACCAAGATGGTCAGCAAAAACTTTTTTTCAAAGAGGGTGTGAGTGGAGGAAGGTGAGGAAGGGCACAGTCATGACATTGGTGGCAAGATAAGGAAGGACAGGGTAATGACCTCCACGTGGAGACTTTAGTTCTGTCCCTCCCAGAAGAGAGGATGTAAGAGCATTACATTTTGGAGAGGCTCCTTCAGTTTCTACCTGGTTTTCTTTTCTTCCTTTTTTTTTTTTTAAGATTTTATTTGAGAGGGAGAGAGAGAGAGCACGCATGCGTGAGCATGAGCAAGGGAAGGGGCAGAGGGAGAGGAAGAAGCAGACTCCTCGCTGAGCAGGGAGCTCAGTGCAGGGCTTGGGTCTGGGGCTCGATCCAAGGACCCTGAGATCATGACCTGAGCCAAAGGCAGACGCTTAACCAACTGAGCCACCCAGGCGCCCCTCTACCTGGTTTTCTAGTGGCTTCTTAAAACTTGGGTCTAGGAGGAAGTGAAAAGGAAGATCTCATTTATTGGAGAAGTGGCTGGCAAGCAGTTGCTAGGCTCATTCTTAGGGAGGACGGCGTGGCATGGGGTGGGGAGCACCTGGAGCCACACCCTGAAAATCCCCTGAGCCAGTCAGAGCCTGGACTGGGTTCCTGATGCCCTCACACATTCCCAAGACCCTTTCCTCTTGAGTTACCACCTGGTTAATCTCCCTAGTCTTGAGCTGCAAATCAAAACTAACTCAGATCAAAATGTAACTCAGACTCAGAGAACACAGGAACCGCGGGGTATATCCAGCCATCCTCAAAGGACACATGAGATCCCTTGGGCCAGAAAACGTAGGTGACTTATTCAGGGTCACGTCAGTCTTCCTGAGAGTAGCCTCCCCGCTGCTGGTTTATGCTGCTTTTTTGAGGAAGAGCAGAAGGCTCTGGGTAAGGCAGGGTAAGTTAGGAGTTCTGGGTAGCTTGGGCACACACCCTGACAGCGCTCCTACATCCCGGTGTCCTGATTTCCAACATGCCCAGCCTGGCTGGGCTCCTGACTCGTCTTCTTGCTCTTCCTACAGTGGACCACGCCAGGTAGCCTAGAGGAGATGAGTGGTGTTCCTTCCCAGGCAGCATGTGGCCCAGAAAGCACTCCATTAAAAACTCCAGTGATGAGTATTACTTCTGACAAGTGCTATATGCTAGACAGTTTCGGGATGGGGAAAGGAAAGTGATTATCGGTGAAAAGGAGAATGTTATACCTGATTATTTACTGTGCTGTCCAAACTCCAGATGCAGAGACCCACACAAACACATCATAGACAACCATGGGACAAGATATTTGAAATCCTGACTGGCTTTGAAAAGCTGGGGCCAACAGTGGTACTAAGTGAAAGCCAGTTGAGAAAAAGCTAATTTGGGAAAGATCCAGGCTGACACTGGGGACCTGTGCCTTAAGTATGGTCTGTTGAAATCGGGCATTCTGGAGACTAATATTGGAACCAGCCCAGGTTGCAAACAATGCTCAAAAGCATTTCCTGTCATCCGGGGGCTTACATTTTAATGAGCCTGTAGATGCCTCTCAGCACTGTGTCATCATGAAGGTGATAGCTTTTTCTGGCAAGCTGTTTTCCCCCTTAAAGCCCAGGGCTCAGGGGCACCTCTTAAAGATGAACCACTGTCTGTTTCTAGCAGATGCACACGGGGGAGGGGGATGTTAAGCTCTCTCTGCCATGTTCAATTGCGATGAGATTTCCAGCTTAAGTCAGTAATCAAGGTACTGTGCTTGCAAGAGATGCCGGTATTTTTTTTTTTTTTTTAAGATTTTATTTATTTATTTGACAGAGAGAGACACAGCGAGAGAGGGTACACAAGCATGGGGAGTGGAGAGGGAGAAGCAGGCTTCCTATGGAGCAGGGAGCCTGATGTGGGGCTCGATCTCAGGACCTTGGGATCATGACCTGAGCTGAAGGCAGATGCTTAACAACTGAGCCACCCAGGTGCCCCGAGATGCTGCTATTTTTTAAAAATACAGTAGTCTTTCTGTGTGTGTTTGCGAGTATGTCTTTCAATAGGAAAGCGAGAGTGCAGATTTTTTTCACAAATTAAACTTTGGCTGTTCCATAGCCCTTCTTAACTGAAAGCATGCTTGCCAAATCACTTGGAATTACCCTAATAGGAACTTGGTCAAACTACTTAGTGCTAAAAATGGGCCCCACTTGGGGGCCTCTTCTGGAAAGTCCTGGAGTCTGGAACTCAACTCTCTGTTACCCTCACTCCCTTCTTCCAAGAGCCCGCGCACCCCTGAAGATGGTAGCCTCACGGGGTAGCCTGGTGATGGCCCACTTGCTGGGGTCCCACCTCCAACTGCCCTGTATACAGAGGGGTCACTTCCAGGCATAAGGCAGAATGTTCTCAGTGCTTCCCACTGCCCTCAACATGAGAGGAATGAGAGCAGGGGAGGAAAAGCAGACAAACCTCCACTTCTTTCCCTGCCCCAGGCCCAACCCCCAGCACACGTACACACACACTCACACCCCGGTGTTGAGATTCTTTCTCCTGTGAAACTGGATTCTGAAACGCTGAACCATTCTGTCTGTTTTGGCTCAGTTGCTCAGCAGGGCTCAGGTGTCTAAATTCAGAATTTTCCCATGGCTTTAAGATTCAACCTGCAGCTCTGTCCCCTGCAGGAAATCGAGGGGCCTTCCTCGGGTTTGTTTTTCTCACCCGGTAAAGAAAGCTGAAGGGTTTAGGCCTCATTGGCTGTGAGGGCTGGAGCAGGAAGGAACGGTAATTTAAATCAAAGTGCTCTTATTGTGGAATCCTAGGCCTGGATTTCACATGTGTGCTGTGCGAGCTGCAAAAATGAAGATGAGAGTCGTTTCTCTGAAGGATTAGGAGGGAGATGCAAAGAGGAGCAGTTACATTTTAGGCAGCATGTTTGCATACATGTTCCTCAAAAAGGCTCCCCAAAAGGAGTCAGGAAGCCTCGGACTAGGAAAGATACCATGAAAAACAAAGTCCTCGTTAGCTCCAGTAATATTCATTCAAGCCACAATCAGCATTTGACTTGCATAGTCAGCACGCACAAAAGACACGAGCATATTTAATTTTTTAAAAAATTTTTGTGATATAGGGGCGCCTGGGTGGCTCAGTCCATTAAGCATCTGCCTTCAGCTCAGATCATGATCCCAGGGTCCTGGGATCGAGCCCCGCATCGGGCTCTCTGCTCAATGGGGAGCCTGCTTCTCCCTCTCCCTCTGCCCCTCCCTGTGCTCGTGTGTGCACTCGTTCTCTCTCTCTCAAATAAAGAAGTAAAATCTTAAAAAAAATTTTTTTGAGATATAGAATAGTCCGCCATCAGTTTTATCTAGACTACTACCTTCCTCTAGACTCGCCAGAAATTGTTGAATACTGGAATATCCTATTATTTATCTTGCCTCACCTGTTCCGTGAATAGAGATGTCCACCCTTTATGTAGTTTGCAGGACTCTCATGAGGAAAGATGAGGTAATAATAGATTTATAGTATTGGAGGTGGGGGCGTCAAAATGCATCTTCAAAAAAGAGAGTTACAGGTCATATGAAGTAATTGTTTAATATCATCAGTTCCAAATGGTGGTTCTCAGGGCCACGGAAACCATCTATCAATACCTTCCTGCCACTGTACGTATGTCCTATCCCAAATGACTGTTTATGGCTGTAAACATTTATCTTCTAAGCTGGTTCTATGGAATTTGGCACCCACGTTCTACAGAGTCCTACAGAAGTTCCTTTAATCTGGGAATTTGCTGACCTACTGTGCTCTGATTTTTCTGTTGTTTCAATGGGAAATGGGTTCTGGGTTCTAAATCTGTTTCGGGACTTAGTGAGTACTTGTCTCCCAGGCCATGATGGCCTGAGAGAGCTTTCTTTCGCCTGTGCTGTGGGTGGAGAGGCTGTGTTCCTAGCAAGGGCTTTCCTGGGATGTACAATGGGGCAGGAAGAAGTTTCTCAAGTGGTCTGTGAGGGATTGGGGGGAGGGGTCGCAGACTCTGCCAGTGAGAAGGGATAGGTGGAGCTGTTGTGTGGAGGTTGGGGTGCTGTGGAAACCTGGTTACTGTAACCAAGACCCTGAAGATCGACTGGGGGGCAGTTGGTGGCCGGGAAGAGTTGAAGGTTCTGCTACCATGCATACTGCATGGAAAGGATGTTTGCCTGAACTAAGCCATGGGAAAAATCTAAATTTAGAGACCTGAGCTCCTTCTGGCAACTGAGCCTAGACACAGCAGATAGAATGGTTTGGCCCTTGAGAATCCAGTTTTTGACACACAAGGATCCAGGTTCATGGGAGAATGAAGCTCCCCGAACTCTTGTGTGTTTATGGGGGAAAAATCAACATACAAAATCATTAGAACGTATTAGATCTTTGTCACTGTCTTCAAGCCCATTGTAGTTACCACAGAGGATTCAGGGAGGAAAAGGTGACAAACACTAGAGTAACAGTAGGGTGAAAGAAATGGGTTGATGCTGAAGAGAAGGCTGACGGTGGTGGGTTTGTTGTCTGGAACTACATAAAGGGTTGCCCTGAAGAGGATTCTGACATTATTTCACAGTACAGAGCCACGCAAAGAGAACAAGACCTTAAGGCAAAATATTGGTTGACCAAGTTGTGACGAAACAGTGACCTCTGTTACCAATTAGTAGGTAGGTGACTGGGTCGTTATCTCTCTTAAGAGTACATGTTCGCGGAAGCCCTAATTGAAGGGGCTAGGGAAAGTGGGAGCTCTTCCTGTGGCGTCCTTAAAGATAAAACACCTTACGAAAGTACTCTTGAGTAACTTCCCATATCGTGGACCAGGGCAGAGATCCACCCACATAAAAAGTGCTCCCGAGAGGAAGACTCTCTGTCTGTGTCTCGGCACCTCCTTGTGCTGAGGTCACCCATTCTGGTCTTCCTGCTTCTCTGCCCCAGACATACGTGATACGCGAGTGTACGCGTGTGCGTGCAAGGGCTTCACCCAAAGCTGAGAATTGAAAATGTGCAAAATGCTAGGCCATTTGGGGGGAGGGGGGCACAGCTTGGGTCATTCCACTGTGCTTAGCTCTTGTGGGACACGCTTGCCGCATCAGGCTACTGCATCGCCTCCTGCTTGGGTTTCGGTCCCTCTGGGAGAGCCTGGATGGCGTCTTCAATGTCATATAGGAGGGATTCTGGGTTTTTGAAGACCAGAGTCCTGCCACTTCTGCCATCACTGACTCGTCTTGACTCTGATAAGCCATTTTAATCTCTCAATACCTTGTTTGCCAGCCAAAGATAGTTCGTTTTTTGTTTCCCATGTGTGTTTGTGAGACTAACGACTACTGAAGTGCATTTAGTTCTTGAGGTTTGAAAGGCTGTTTCTCTCTGAGATTGGAGCTGCTGACTGCCCTTGCCTAACTGAATGAACGTATGTTTACATTTCTGTGTGGAGTCTCTAACATTTTTATTATGAAAATATTTCCCTTTTTTTGTCCACTGAATAGTAGGTTTGGGGGGAGTATTTATAATTTTGTAGGGTAATTATAGATCTAGTGCTAGATGTACTCTCAATCACGCACCTCAGATCCATAGGGCAAGTATAGAGTGATTTTTCTTTCTTTGCTCTGAGGCCAGGTAGAACATACACAATAAAGCTCTGGGCCGGGTAGAACATACACGATAAAGGTCAAAACTGTGTTGGAGTGCTTGAAATTCAGTCTCTCCCTATTTTGTTATATTTCTGAGGCATAGAGAGGGACAGGAAAAAGCTGCCTTGTGGAAGGACCTGCTAGTGAACACAAACCCAAAGGGTAATTTGGGAAGGGAATAGTCAAGAAGGAACCAAAGCAGACAGATTCAGATTTTATCAGATTTCCACAGTTGTATAAGATGAAAGTTGAGGTTTGTATTAGTGTGTTGAACTAGTAATACCAGCTTTAGAGTTCAAAGAAGAAGAAGGGGAGGGGGCGGAAGAAGGGGGCTGAAGGGGGGAGGAGGGGAAGAGGAGGAGGAAAAGGAAGAAGAGGAAGAAGAAGAAGAAGGAGGAGGAGAAGAGAAAAGCACACACAAAAAAGGAGTGCCACAGAACATTCCAGGAAATCACTGAACTGTGGGTGATAACATGTTTCCTTCTCTTCCTTCAAAGGTTTATTTCACAGAATAGCTGGGACAGGACTTGTAGTATGAAAACAATGTGGGGGGGTTGTAAAGAAGAGGGAAAGTGGCAGGGCACCTGAGTGGCTCAGTCGGTTAAGCGTCTGCCTTCGGCTCAGGTCGTGATCCCAGGGTCCTGGGATCGAGTCCCATGTCAGGCTCCCTGCTCAGTGAAGAGTCTGCTTCTCCCTCTGCCACCCCACCCCCCACTCATGCTCTCTCTCTCTCTCTGTCTGAAATAAATAAATAAAATCTTAAAAAAAAAAACATGGAAAGCGGATATCTGACACATGTATCATCAAAGTTTTTCTGAAGTTATTTTAATCTGGACTTATTACTGTGTTCTTGATAATTTAAAATAAAGACATGTGCCATGGCCTTCATAATTTATCTAAACTTGAAGACTTCATGTCTTTGACCATAAGTAATGCTTAAATTGGTCCTATACATGGTCTCAGATCCACCTGCATTGCATTCGGGTCAAATAACCGTCATCCTGGTAAAGCCACTATGTGTGAGTACGGTCCTTTAGAAAATACTTAAAAAATCTTTTCTAACTGACAACACCATGACCTTCCTTCTCATATTAGCCCACACTCCTTAATCCCACAACATGCACTGCTGCATATTCAGCCTTCCCCTTAGCTTTCTTTCTTAAGCTCTAGTCTTTATCCCAAGACTCTCTGAACAAAGACTTCTTTGGTGAAGCAGCTCAGAGTCGGAAGAGTGGAAGGTGAAGAGACACTGGCCCACCAGCGTAGCCGTCTGTTTCCCATCTTAATGTCTTTGTCTCACCTATCTTCCTCCCTCTGAAAGGTATCTTTTCCCTCCTTCCCCTTTTCCCTGCATTCACTGAACAGAGAGATTGAGTATGTACTTTTTACTGGGTACGGTGAGAGGCGTGGACATACCACAGTGAGCAAGATGGTTTCCATCTTCTTAGGGGGGAATCAAATATGAAATAATTACAACTGTGGTGAGTGTTAAGGAAAGATTAGGGAGGTTAAACGCGGGGGACTGACATTGTCCGTGCATGGGATAAGGAGTTGGGCAAGTATGAATAAGCAAAGCCAGAGAGGAAATCAAAGGACTCTAGAGTTATCTTTAGAGAACAGGAAGGAGAAAGTACAAATCCAAAGGGAAAAGGGCAAAAGATGCTTTGTTTCATGCAGAACCTTGGAAGCCACATTATATTCAGTTCTGAATCTGTGGATATGTGAAGACTTGAATTTTTTTTTGGAAAAAATATTTTTATTATGTTTTTAATTTTAGTTCACATACAGTGTTATGTTAGTTTCAGGTGTACAATGAAGTGATTCAACAATTCTATACGTTACTCAGCTCATCAGGATACTTGTACTGGTTATTTATTTTTTATTTTTAAAGATTTTATTTACTTGACAGAGAGACACAAGAGAGGGAACACAAGCAGGGGGAGTGGGAGAGGGAGAAGCAGGCTTCCCGCCGAGCAGGGAGCCCGATGTGGGGTTCGATCCCAGGACATCTGGATCACAACCTGAGCTGAAGGCAGACGCTTAACAACTGAGCCACCCGGGCGCCCCCAAGTTTTATTCTTATTATTGAGATTGCATTGCTATTTGTAACATCATGCTCCTTCACTTGGTTTTAAACCGTAGCACCCAAGGGACTCCTCAGTTCTGAGCAGTCTCAGCCTCAGCTTCCTCATCTGGAGAATGATGCCAATACACGGCCCACATCTGTGGGTGTTCAAACTTGGTCCCAGCTTGAGTTGTCTGGGGCCTTTCTTCTTTCGGAGAATTTCAGAGCAGAATGGTCACTTGACTGTCTCCCCTTCCTTTGTGCAGATGAGGATGATGAAACTTGCTGCAGAGGGGATGGGGAGGAGGTTCCTCACTGCGGGGAAGGAGGGTGGAGGCAGGTATGCCAGCAGGCAGGGAGGGCCGGCTCAGAGCGTCACCCTGACTGCTGGTCACTTTAGATAACCCCACATTATTAACACTGCATCCGACAATAAAGGGGTTTGTTTATAATGAACACCAACCTAAAAGTGATTTCCTACCTTATTAATAGGATCAAGGACTGATCATTTTTTATTGATTGTCCAAATATTTCCTTTATCTTTTCTCTTCTTCTGATACCATTACTTTAGTGGATTATGCTGTCCATCGACAACTCCCCGCCCCGGGGCTGGATGACAGGAATCAAAACAAACAAAGGAAAACCCTGGTAGGATGCTACTGTGATCACGTAACTAGGTGTATTTGGAGGTGAGAAATTTGGAGTAGAAATTGTCAGTTTTGATTACAATGACATTGAATTATTTAAACTTTATGCTCTTCCTTTTCTTTATAAATACAATAATCAGTTCTCATTAAGCATCCACTAAGAGCCAGGAATTCACGAAGCTCATGGGAACATAAAGATTAATAAAGATGGTTTGTGTTCTTAAAGATCTCCAGTCTAGTGACACACACACACACACACACACGACAGATGGAATAAATCTGCGGGGAATATGGCTAAGGCATTATAGGAACCCAGAGGAGGAGAATTCTCCCCGGGTGAGAGAACCTGGAAGCGCTTCAGGGAGCAGGAGTATTTGAATTGATCTTAAAAGCATGATAGACTGCTAATATAGCTAAGTAGGCTTTTTTAAACAGTCCAAATTATTTTCGTAGTTAATGCTTAATATGCTTGAGAACGATTTAAAGAGAGAAAAAGCACCTGTTGAAGCAGACCTGTTTTCCTTTCATCTTGGCATGATACTTGGCATGTGTTGATCTAGAAACAGTATTCAGCCGCTGAATGGTCTGACATTTCGCAATAGAGGGAGCCTTGAAATTTGGATGTAGGTTGAATTTTCACAAATCAGACACAATTCCCATTATCTTACCCTTTAATTAAAGAGGTGGTGTGCTTTCTGGTTACCCTGTAGTTGGCAGTGGTGGCTCAACCCTTTAGCTGTCTTCTCCTGCCCTAAAGCTTCCTTCGCTAGCAGGTAGTTAATCATCAGTGCACTTAGTCTAACAGTGAGTTACCAGGGGAGACACAATTAAAAAAAACAAAAGCAGAGACAAGATGC
The DNA here is from genome assembly GCF_054177405.1 of Leptonychotes weddellii. Lineage (NCBI taxonomy): Eukaryota > Metazoa > Chordata > Mammalia > Carnivora > Phocidae > Leptonychotes > Leptonychotes weddellii. The sequence goes on along the minus strand of NC_138373.1, from coordinate 57,302,317 downwards.
TGTCTGCGAACAGGGAAGGATTCTGGGGCAAATCATCACTCCCTAGTTCATTTGGGAAGAAAGGTCCAATTTCCTATATTGGATTTTCATGAAACTGGGCGGACTAACAGTTCCCTGTGTACAATATGTCAACAACCTGTTATAATTGAAATTCCTCTTTAAAATGAGGTGTAAAACTGCACTACACTTTCTCCCTGCCAATTAATTGACTCACTAACCTCCTGCCAAGATTCATCCATTTATAAAAAGGACTGCTTTAAACATTCATCAAAAAAGCGTATAGCAAATTGTACTTTGGCAGAAATATGAAGGCTAATACTTGGGTCTGAGCACCCACTCACTCAGGGATTATCACACTGAAGGCAAAATGCATGGTGTTGGTTTTCTCTCAAAGAAATTAGGACAAAGAGCCCTTGGTCTTTTTGTTCTGTGCAACCTACCACCAGAGGTTATGTTTAGTTACCTCACGTTCTGTGATATGTTCAGACAATGCAGATACTTATCAAGGGGCCCTTTTAGGAGTAGCAGACTGCCAAACCATCCCCCCCCCAAAGTTTGGGGCCCCAAGCTATGTAAAATACCAAATAAATCTCACTTCTGTGGTCATAAGAGATGGTGAGAGTAGCCCTTGTCTCTTCCCTTCATTTCATGATCTGCCATAGACCCATACCCAAATCAGTGCAAGTAAGGAAGGGTGTCCCCCAGCTTGGGGTGTTGCAGTGGGTGGGGGGGAGGAGAGCAGCGGGTGATGGAAATAGATTGCTGAGCTCTGGTTCCGGGTCTACCCAAGTCACTGGTCTGCTCTGTTTCCTTCACTCCAGAAGGAAGGTGTTGGTAATGGAAAATCCTTAATACATTCCTTCATTTCCAAAAGAGAACAATCAATTTGCATCATCTTTCTGAGTAAATCTTTCACATTTTGAACGGTTATCCTGGATCAATACCCAAGATTGTTGTTGAGGTAAAGAGTACGTGTGGTCGCTGAGCACCGTCTCTTCCAGCTCTGTGACACTTGCATGAATAGGCGGTTCACATTTACCCACTTACCAGGTTCCGACGATGCTCTTCTCCTGTTACAGGCGGGTGCTAAAATACTTACGACTGTTCCTCCATCACTGTGAAGGCAATTCATGCGCACACATTCCATTGAAATAGAATACACTGTCACTAAATTGCACGAAGAATGGCATCTTTGTTATTTTCATCTTTTCGCAAATTAGCAAGCATGAAAAATAAAGGGGATAAATGAAGCTACTGCATTGAGAAGTGTAGCTTAGATTTCTTTCTTTCTTTCTTTTTTTTTGATGGTATGCAAAAGAATCCTGGCATGTGCCACCCGCCCCCCCCACCGCCCATCTCCATTTTAAAGCCATATGTCTTTGAACTACAAGCCACAACGTATAGCTCTCTATTTATTCTTCTGAGGGAAAATGGGTGAGATTGCCAGATTTCTATGAGAATTATAAGGTTTTCAAATCTTCGTGGAGAAAATGACTGAGGTTCAGTGTCATTGGAAAAAGCATATTCTTAATTTGCCTATCATTTTTCCTTTCATTCGTACTTTGGTTCCACTCAAAGCACTTTGAAGCTTTCTTTTTCAATTTGGTATCAAAATTACAAAAAAAAAAGCCATTTAATTCTAGGATTATTATCTATTTTGATTGACATAAAAATACGTCATTCTGAAGGGAAAAATATTAACACATATTTCCGTGAGGCACTCCAGTTAAATGGGGTTTTGTAATCACTTCTCTAAGAATGATGTTTAGTGGCAATAGATATTGGGAAAATCTCTCAATATAACCAGCACGCTGTCTGAATCTTGGTTGAGATTCCAGATCACAGGTGCTAATTTTGGTGCTAAGGATAACCATTCCATCAGTTATTACTTGATTCTGATTAAGGGAATGAAGAATAGGGATAATGAAATTTTTCGCACAGAGTCCTTTCAACAAACTTTTCCCCATGCATATCTCATTCTAACTGTATATATTCCTTGGATACCTCCCACCTCAGCCTCTTCCATGAAAATTTGTTTCATTCAAAAATGTGACCTGCCCTCATACCAGATAAAATAGTATTCATTGTCAGGTTCATGCAGAGCTCACCTCTGTTTTAGGCTGGCCACGAGAAACAGAGAGAGACCAGGGTTTGTGGGGACACTCACAAGAGCGAAAAATATGGTGGTGATGGGTATGTGGAGGGGTCTGGGGTGGGGAGATAACCTGGCATTTTTCTACCTTAGCCAAGTGGTGACATTAGAAGTTCTCTCCGGCCTCCTACTCCTTTCTCTCCACACGATTAGGGTCCCATTCCTGTAACAGATGCAGTGTGTTTAGGCAGGGAGGAACCACCAGGAAAGTCACTACCACTTTGGGATGGCAGCAATGCTCACTTCAGGCCCAAGATGGCACTAGGAGCCCCAGGCAGGGGGCGGTGGGGGGGCCCCTCCAGTCTAGCCCAATCCTATTTCCAACTCGATGTGTGACCTCAGTCCCTTAATTTTTTTGGTTTTGGTAATCTTATCTTTTGGAAAAGATGCTCAGGTTGTATGCAGGATGAAACGATGTCTGAGATTTATTTAACTCCAAAATTCCTTGAGTGAGCAACCCATTGAGAAGAACATGAATTTCCAGGGCCACGTTCTGGGAAACCCTGCCTTCACCAAGTCGCTCCATCGTTGTTGAGAATAAAATGCTGAGGTTGACTGTCCAATTCCAGTCAAATTGAATGTACATCCACAAGGTCTCGCCACATTCTAGCCAAATTGAGATAGCTGTTACGATAGTAATGGATTTATTTAGTAATTGTCTTTGAAATTTTTTTACTTATTTTTTTTTTTCAAGGCAACCATTAACAGCCACCTGGAATTTCATCAGAGATCTGTTTCCACACCCTCCTCAGTGATCCCTGTGAAATAAATCATGTTGAAGGGTTTTTTTTTACCCTTATGAGTTATTTGCCTGGAGGAAAAAATCTTAACTTTCCTCTTCTTCTAAATGCACATTCAAATAAAGGGTTCTTTGAAAAGTCTTAATGAAAAGAGCAAACATGGGAATAGCTTTCAGTGTGAGTCTTTCTCTGGGATGAGGGCTCTGAGAAAGAAGTCTCTGACTGCTGGAGGAATGTCAGGGGACTCCCATTGTGTAAAAAGTCTACACCCTTCTGCCCCTTAGACAATTGGTCTGTTGACTATTTATGGAGAGCAGCCTTTGTGAAGCAAGAAATATTAAAAATTATTTCATGTTCAGTGAGTTATTTTAGCCACACACTAAATACATAAGAGAGAGAAGCTGGTATTTTTGTGTGTGTAAGATGCCTTGTTTTGCCCAATTCAAGGGAGCGAGACAGTAAGAATTATGCTGAGAGACTGGTAAAGTTCCCTGTGGTTCCTATCAAGAGATCAGACTCTTATTAACTTTTGCAAAGTGTGAACAGGGAAGAACACTTGAAAAATAAACATCAAATTAAGTATTTTTCTTTCTCCCATTCCCCTTTCTCTAGAGGCATTCTTAGGCGAGGGGAGGCATTAACCATCTATACCCTTGCAACTTCCCTTTCGTGATTGCTTTTAAGTTCTTCCTTTTGGAGTCCTTGAGGCGAATGACACGGCAGAATCTCTCACATCCAGCTTGCTATCCCAGTGCAATGAGGATCCCACATAAAGACCCTTTGCTTTTCTCTGGGTACTACTGTCCCACACCACATCCTTAATTAGAACCCCACATTGTCTTTGAGGGTGACATGGGGTGTCTCTTCCTTATCTCAATTTAAGAATGTAGATAATACTCCCAAACATAAAAATGTAAGATCTTGAGCTCAGTTGGAGCAGGCACTTAGTGCAGCAAAATTTCCAATACAGTACAAATGAATTAGAAATATGTATCCTAAACCAAAAAAATATATATATTGAAATCTCATAAATAATAAGGTAATGGCTTGTGTGCCACATAGCATCAAGAGTAATTCTGACAGCTCACATATCTGTGAATTAATCTTATGTAAATAACTAGAAACTTTAAAGTCAGGAGAAGACCTGAGGTGACTGATGCTTATTTTCAGATTGGTCCAATATAATTGGGTAATTTGGGGGGAGTAACTAATGTTTTCTAAGACGTGGTGATAAGAAAATCCAACTATTGCTTTCTTTTAAAAACCTTGGAAATCGATTGAACAAAGCGGTACCCAAATCAGACAAAAGTAAATGGCGACAAAGGTGTTAACATTGTGTTAAAGAACTGATCCTTAGTCTACATCAAGAGGATTTGTCTGTTTTCTTCTAATAGCCTGGTTGTTGAAGTTTAGATTTCCATGAAAAAATAGGCCTTGGATCACAAAGGCCATATGGCCTAGACTGGATAATAGATGGAATAAGCATAATGCTCCTGGTTGAAGCAGCGGCCTAAGAACATTTCCTATTGCTTTAGGTAAAGAGCAGCTTTGCAGAGTGAGCATGTCCTAGTCTTCATCTGCAGAGCAGGTAAGACTGGATTTGAGGTCTGGAAGCCTTAACTCCCCAGGGACTATGAGTAACACACCTGTGAAATTCTCATTTCGAGGAAGTCCATTTTACAGGTGGTTTAAGATGAAAATATACTTTATGTCTAGGCGTTAATCATAACAATTATGACTGATTTCTAATAAAACATCACAGTTTAGAGTATCCAACATAAGCCAGTGGTCAGCAATTGTCAAATTCATTAATCTGCAAAAAAGTAAAAAAATGACCCTGCTACCTGTAAATATCCTTGGCTTTTCTCCCTCCAAAAAGAGCTATCTTATATATTGGTGATATTTTTGCTATAATTTTTTTTTTTAAAGATTTCATTTATTTATTTGAGACAGAGAGAATGAGAGAGAGAGAGAGCACATGAGAGGGGGGAGGGTCGCAGGGAGAAGCAGACTCCCTGCCGAGCAGGGAGCCCGACGCGGGACTCGATCCCGGGACTCCAGGATCATGACCTGAGCCGAAGGCAGTCGCTCAACCAACTGAGCCACCCAGGCGCCCCTATTTTTGCTATAATTTGAAGACACAGTGGATTCTCGTTATTTGCAGTAATTATGTTATCTTGTTATCTGCAGTGGTTAGTTTTATAAATGGCTGAAAACACTGAATAGGTGAATACTGAATTTATTAGAGAATACTGGATTTCCTAGGGGGAAATACAAGGTTAGGTTCCTATGAGCCTCTGGTCGCAACATTCTTGTCAACCAGTCGACACAAAGCCTTGTTTTTTATGTATTTCTGTTTAAAACCATCTTATGTCATATGCATTGGTGATTCATTAACATTGAACCTGTGGCTGACAGCACTATAAATCATGCCCGAACAAAGCTTATCGAAGACAACTTTCTTGTCTGTATACACATCACAAGCCTTCTTGCACGTAGGAACCCAGACAGAGCTGCAGCACGTTTGGGGGCCATTTTAAATAGTGAAATCGCCAAAAAAAAAAAAAAAAGTGGGAAACATGACACTAAATGGTCTGGGGGAAGGATTTTTTTACAGTATGAGAGCTAAAACAAGAAGGCGGAATGTGGCCTCGTTGGACGTCAGCTAGGGGCGTGCTCATTCTTTGCATGCCAGCGAATGACTGCAGAGGTGCTGGGGTTATTAATGTAGGGAGGGTACAAATAAATTTCAGCAAGTGGGTGACTTTGCAAATATGGAATCTGTGAATAATGAGGATTGATTGTATAATAATATAGTAGTTTCTAGTAGCTTTCCTTCCCATTAAGCCTTTGCTTATGATGCTTATGATGAATGATGTATACATTTTAAATATCTTAAAATTTTATTTGTCAATTATACCTCAGTAAAAAAATTTTTCTTGACCAGAAGAAAAAAAATACAGGTGAGATTGATGCTATTGGTCTTGTTGATTTTTAGCATCAGTGTAATTTGGTTTTTGATTGAATTTTCCAAAGTAGAGTTTATTTGCAATTATGATGTGACGGGACCAGACTACAGCAGGAGCCTTGCCCATCACTTCTGCCTTCTTGGCTTTTTTGGGTATCCTTTTCTAACCTCTTCTTCCAGATTCAACCCTCTGGTGAACTTGACAGTGTTGCCATGAATATTAAGGGGGAGGCAAATGCTGCCCCAGTCCTCACCATTTCTCTGTCCACCCAGGACCTGCTCCAGTATGGAGGAGAGGTTGAATCTAATTCATAAATTCCACAGCTTGAGTGCTGTCGATTTTGCTCTCCTTTAGTGAAACTGTGATTGAATTGGGCTTCAAGGTCATTGGAATCAGGGCTGTTTCATTTCATATGATTTTACATGTTATTCTAATAATAGTACAAAGGGAGTTAGATGCTATTTGCTGATCATCCATCTTATTGATGTCATTGAACAGATCGCAGAAACACAAAGGAAATCACATGGCATTTCAGCTTTGATATCCTTTGAAAAAAGAAGGTCTTTTCAGAAATGTAAAAGACAGCACGACTTAAAATTTCATCTAGTTCTGCTTGGTTTGAGAGCATCCCTTACTGTTCCTGAGATAGCTACTAAATCCTATGGAAATCTGGGTTTGAATTGTTCAAAAACTTTTTTTTTTTTTAAGATTTTATTTATTTATTTGACAGAGAGAGACAGTGAGAGAGGGAACACAAGCAGGCAGAGTGGGAGAGAGAGAAGCAGGCTCCCCGCTGAACAGAGAGCCCGATGTAGGGCTCGATCCCAGGACCCTGGGATCATGACCTGAGCCGAAGGCAGACGCGTAACGACTGAGCCACCCAGGCGCCCCCAAAAACTTTTTAAACCAATATTCAAACGTATTGTTTCCTTACAAACCCATCCCTAGTTTTGTGGATTGGGAATCTTTGTTTCCCCCAAACCAAGGCTTAACTCTAACCTGATTAAAAGGGGGTGACTTTTCAAATAGAGGCTACGTCCAGTCTTAGCCTGGATTTGTTCATTCCAGGAAATGGCCTTTTCCGGATTGCGGAATTTATTTATTTATTTTTAAGGAAGCCCTACGCCCAGCGTGGGGCTCGAACTCATGACCCCAAGATCAAAAGTCACATGCTCTCCGGACTGAGCCAGCCAGGCGCCACTGAATTTATGACTTTTCGTATGTTTCTGAGGTAGACCTGGAGTGCATCCCATCTGCAATGGAGCCAGCCCGTCTGTAGCAGGTCTCCCTTCTAGAGGGAAGCCTCATCAGCAGAGTAGGGGAGGCACTGCACTCGGCAGGCGGAAGCCTATCTACTGTCTCTGTGGCTTTCTGTGGTTTCTGCCTTTTGTCCCGTTGATGCATGGTCTTGGCGGTCAAGGAAGCTGACATGGGTGAGATGCTTTAAAGCGTGGTGATGCTGTCTCTTCGGCTCTGTGTGAAAACAGCCAGGAGAAGCGGGACCCTGATGAGCCATTCTGGGGAGGGCTGCAGGCACCATGGAGAAGCGTGGGGGTTCAAGCCACAATGGGGGTGCGAAGGGTCAGCCTAACCGGCAGCTTTTGGGAAGTCTTCATTTGTGAACGACTGTCAGGTAGAAGATGGATTAGAATGACCCCGGGAGGCCCAAAGCATAGAACTCTGGTCATTGTGCATGGGCTACAGGGAGAGGCAGTGTTTGCAGGGAGATAAGCAGGAATTTTTGAAACTGTGCAGACCTGGTTTGCAATTCACTTAGGAGCTACGTGACTTAGAGAAAGCTGTTTAATTCCGCTGACCTTCATGTGTAAAACTTTCAAAAATAATACAGAGCTTGCAGAGTCATGTGGATGAGAGATAATCTATTCAGAGCATTTGGCAGGTTGCCGCCATGCAGTGGGCATTAGGTAAATGGCAGCACCCTTATATTAGGTCTCATTCATCCTTTCAGTGAATGTTTGGCTGCTGACTCTGGTCTGGGTGTTATGTTAGGCACTAGGGAGACAAAAAGAATAAAAGAGACAGGGTAACCTGGTGTTTACAGTCTAGTGGGACAACAAACAAACAGGTAGTTAAAGTAGACTGTGAGAAGTTCTGGGATAAAAGAAGAAGTTGGCAACATGAGGGCACATAGAAGGGGTTTCTAAGCCATACTTGTGGGGTAGGAAACTTTTCCTTGAAAGAGAAACATCTCCACCGAGCTGAGAAAGATGGGGTAGCCAGGTGAGGAGAGAGAGGGCTGGGCTTCTAGGGACACAGGCACATAATGCAGAGGCCTGGAGGGAAAAAAACGGGGGTCTTCAGTGGAACTGAACAAGGTTCAAGGCACTGAGCACAGGTGTAACAGGATGTGATGGGTATCAGGGCTCTGTTGGAAGTAGGTAAAGAGAGAATGGAGGTGAGGGAAGAAAGAGAAAGAGGAGTCAGGTGACTCCAGTTTCTAGCATAGACATCAGGATGGATGATGGTGTCTTTCACAAATGAGGGAATGGTTTGAGAGGTTGAAGTAGAAAAGGAATTTGGTTTGGGGATTGCATAGGACATTGGAGGAGAGATGTCTGTTAGGCAGTTCCACAGCACAGGGTAAATGCCAGGAGACAGATGTGAGCTAGAGGGATTGATTTGAGAGTCACCTACATATAGATCATCTGAAGTCCAGGGGGAGTGGATGGGATAGCTGAGGGGAATGGGCAGAGCAAGGAGATATGGTCGTAGGACAGACCCTGTACACAGCGAGGCACCACCAGAAAAGTTGAAAACTTTCTCAGAGATCTCTGCATTCTGCCAGTTCTGCTTAGTTATATTGATCAGCCAGGAAGGGTAAATAGAAAGGTTAGGGAATTTTCTACATTTTTTTGTTGGCTAGTGAAAAACCAAAAACTATATTTCAGTAAAGCAAATTTTCATGAGTAGAAACATAGTGAGGAGGACTTTATAGAGACAGAATATTCTAAGAAAGTAAGACATTTCTGAGGGAAATTATTTGCATAGATCAAGGCCCAGCAATAGCAAATCTAATGTCTAAATGCCGAAGAACTTGGCGATCAAACATTGTTCTTTAGGGGATTGTGAAATTTATCTCTCAGGGTGTATAGTTTGAGCTCTCCTAGTCAAGCCTCACTTGCATCTCTTACTTTGCAAATAAAATAGAACCAAAAGGGCTTTATTCTGTAGGTAAATACAGTTGTTTTTGATTGTATAAATGTTCTCTTCGATAATATGAAGGACATTTTAATTTAAACCTCTGAGCTCTCCAGGTTTGCAGAAAGGGTACAGGAACCAAAATTAGTGTTTGGGATTCTTGGCATTTATGTTCACCTCTCAGCTTTGCAAAGATTTCCTGTATGATTAGCAACGAGGATACGTTCTCTGTGTGCACAAGAAAGGAGACTTCTTAGCATTCACTGGTGTTCAGTTTAACATTTTTAAAAGGCTGCGCTTCAGTCCCTGGGTCAGGAAAGGCTATACAGAGCCATTCAAAATGCACATTGGGAAAGCTATGTTCCGTCTTTGGAAAACTGACTCTTACCTTATTATCTCCAAATTGCATTTCTATTTGAGACACTTTATTTAAAGTAGTTTCTGCAGAGGAAATTGGCACAGTTAATGATCTAGATCTCACAGAGAAAGCCAAGAATATACAATGAATGCTGTGTCCAACACACCCTTTAATTTCTTAGCAAGGTAACTGAGGCTAGAGGGCCCTGTGCCCAAATCCCCCACTGTGCCTCAGTTTCCAAGTTAACGGCACCATGACACGAGGGGATTTAACATCTTGCTAATTTACAGTGCCTGTGTTGGTTATACAATTAGAGATTAATAAACAGGTTGGAGATGAGGTGCTGCTACATCCTTTACTTATGTTTGAGGCTCTGGTGACTAAGAGGCCATGCACACTCTTTCTAGAGCCTTAGGCAGCTTCGTGGCCTTCTCTAGGATATCTGTGCTCGTACATCATAGATGGGAGCAATTCGCCAGTTCCGTCTGTTTGGACAGAATACTGAAATGCCGTGGGCTTTCTTGAAAGCCATCAGTCCTCTTACCAGCATCTGCCTGTGCTGTGGATGTGAGGGTTGGCATTTTGACCCTCCCACACTCTGTATCTAAGTGTGCATCCTTTCTATTCCGATCCATCCTGCCTAACATAATATGCCTTTCAAAGGGAATTACACTAAATCCAAAGGGTCAGTTTTGTTAGGGGGGCACATCACTGGGTTTTGTGGAATGGCATAAATAACCAATTTTTAAAATTTTCTTTATTCTGGTTAAAATGTTGGAAAAATAGGAAAACTATTCCCTCCTAGTCCCATCCCCAAGAAATAATCCGCTTTAACATCTTTCTTTGTAATTTTCAGTATTTTATCTATGCACAGGTATTTTTAGACAAAAGTGGGATCTTTTGGCACACTCTAACCTTTTAAATTTATTGACATTTTGGGACGCCTGCGTGGCTCAGTTGGTTAAGCAACTGCCTTCGGCTCAGGTCATGATCCTGGAGTCCCGGGATCGAGTCCCGCATCGGGCTCCCTGCTTGGCAGGGAGTCTGCTTCTCCCTCTGACCCTCCCCCCTCTCATGCTCTCTCTCTCTCATTCTCTCTCTCAAATAAAAAAAAAATTTTAAATTTGTTGACATTTCTTAAGCACATCCTCAAGTCATCAAAATAAAGGATACACTGTTTTAACTTCATTCATATCCTCTTAAAACAAAGTTCATTGTATTTCAGCTTATATCTCTTTGCTGGTGCCTAGCAAACTCCAACTTTAGAGACTGTCTTCGAGTAATGACTATACAATAACCTTGCCATAACACCTTTAAGAACAATTATAATTCTTTTATTTCACTTACACTAGAGATGCCAGGTTAACTTGTGATGGACAACTACATTGTTTGTTTCCATTCAGTTCAGAATCCCAGCTGGATATGTAGCCTGTCGTAACTGTCACCATCTCCATCAGAAAGCATTGATTAGGCACGTAATTTATAAAGTACCCATGATCCCCTGATCAATAGGAAAACTACTGCATAATCTCTGCCTTCAAGGATTTACCACTATAGGTGAATGAGCTCCTGGTTTTACTCCCTCAAATATATGACTTTGATGTAACAGGAACCCGTGCAACACTTGGCTCCATCACACATAGGTGGCCACTGGCTAATGTAAAACACGAATGCTAGCTCAAGCTATGACATATGTTCTAGAAGATCGGGATTGAACCAGAGGGCAATGATTTTTGAGTCTGCTAATTCCAACAGCCAGAGTTTCCTTGTAAAATGAATTGGGTGTTAACCACCAGCATGCTTTACAATGTCATCCTAGATAGATACTCACTTCCATCAATTGGCCACCAACCTATTTGTTTATAAATTAAAAAAAAAAAAAGAGGTTGGAGATTGCTGCATGCAAAGGCATCACTAATGAAGAGTTGAGACAGTTGAATCTGCTAGGGATGGGCTCAAATTCATGGGGATGATTGGGGAAAAGACAGTGTTGGAATTAGGGACTTAACCTTTCTCCTTCTGGTCCCTTATATCTGTGTTTTGTAGATGGGCCAAAATAAATTTGCAGTGTCCATTATATAGTTTGCTGGAACCCAGAGCATAGTAGCATCCTTGATTTCAAAGTCCTTTGGCATCGGTGGTGTCTGATTCAGTCATAATTGTCTTTAACACATCACTATACAATCTACAATATTAATCAAGTGGAGCTGTTACCATTCAACCGGGAGGAATTGCTGATTAATGACTATGTGGAAAATTTTATCTAGAAAATTAAGTGTCTGTGAAAGGAATGAAGGATTTTTGCAAAACAGCATATGAGAAAGATATTCCGAACCAAAGGCTTATGAATTCTGCATATTAAATATAAATAGCTATTAAAATATTTACTTTATTACAATTAGACAGTCATTAAATTAGAGTCTATCATTAAGAATCTGAAATTTATGTGAAAACTCATAAAACTAAAATGCAATAAATCTAAAATAGAAAAAAAATGAAATGTCACCAATTAACTCCAGTTAAAGCCTTTTGCTTCTTTTTTTAGTGCCAGAGGGAAAAAGTTGTGTGCTAAACATGTTATTATGGTAAAAAAAAGGGAAAATAATATTATTAGTGGACAGAAAAAATGGTAAGAGGTATTAGAAGGCTCAAGTTCATCTGGTGATTGCAGCCCTCATGTTCTAAGGAAAGTCTGTCATTTGAGTCTCCAGGTTTGATGTTTGATTTTTTAAAATCTAAGTTGAAAATTCATGGTATGCAAGGCTCAGTGAAGACTCATCTTGGTGAAGAAATGACTCCCTGAGATAAAATGGACACGTGGGCCCTTATCGTTTTTTACATGATGGAGAGTTTGGGCTCACGGGGATAGGTTTGAGGAGGTAGATGTGGTTTCTCTGTGCTCAGGTTGATCATATTGACGCTTCTCTAGAAAGGAATGCTTTTTTTGTTTGTTTTTAACTTATTGGATTACTAGTTTAGCACAGAGTATATTAAAAGCTATGGATCAACAGCCAGATGAAGAGATCTGGAACAAAGAAGCTCTGTCCCCATGGAGTTTGGAGCCCTGCACAGGGACAAGGGGAAGGGTTCTGGTTCACCAACCCGGAAGCTCTCTGGACCCCCTCCTTTTGGGTTTTTATGATTTGATTTTCTTAGGGAGGCTTTGTTAAATGGCATGAGCGATTAAATCATTGGCCACTGGTGACTGACTTGGAATGTTGAAGTCGTTTACATGGACGTTTACACATGTCAAAAACAGGCAAATATCTCTAGTTGCATGTGGTTCGTGCTAATGAATTTTTTTTTTTAAGATTTTATTTATTTGAGAGAGAAAGCGAGCGAGAGAGAGAGCACAAGGTGAGGGAGGAGGGAGAAGGAGAAGCAGACTCCCTGCTGAGCGGGGAGCCCAGTGCAGGACTCTATCCCAGGACCCCGGGATCATGACCTGAGCTGAAGACAGACACTTAACTGACTGAGCCACCCAGGCGTCGCATCATGCTAATGAATTCTGAACAGGACTAAGACCATGACTTGCCTGAGTTGGCAAGTAATGAGGTTCCATGTTTTAAGGACAAAACAATGTCTGCAAAAAGGTAACAAAATCAAAAGAAGCAAAATATTTTTGCTTTGCTGCCATTTCTGGAATAGTCTGGGGTGCAAAGTTGGACTTCGGTTGATCATGATATGTCAGTGTAGATTCATCAATTGTAACAAATACACCTCTCTGGGGGGGTGCTATAAAGTGACAGGATGCTATGAAATAAAAGGAAAGGTACTGAACTCACCCCTTAAGTTGAAATTTGCCTGCTTTCTGGGTTGAAAATGACCCCCCCATGAACTATTTCAATAGAAGAATGAATCTAATTATAATCTTTCAATTTAGATGTATATTTTTCTGTTTAGGAAAACAAAGTTATCAAATATTTGAGAGAAATTTGTGTATAAATTCAAATAGGATAATCTCAATACATGTGAAGGACAATATTCCTTAGATTGGTATATTGATAGCTTATTTCAAATCAACATTTTTAATTTATTAAAACTAGACTGCCAATAAGCAATATTTGGTAGGAAACAAGTAATATTCAAAACTTGATTTCTATATATTTTTAGAAGATTTTATTTATTTATTTATTTATTTATTTATTTATTTATTTATTTGAGGGGGGAGGGGCAGAGGCAGAGGGAGAGAGAGAATCTCAAGCAGAGTCCCCACTGAGCATGGAGCCTGATGCTGGGCTCCATCCCACAACCCTGAAATCATGACCTGAGCCAAAATCAAGAGTCAGACACTTAACCAACTGAGCCACCCAGGTGCCCCTGAACTTGATTTCTATATTTTTTAAAAACTTTTTTACTTTAGAATAATTTTGGATTTACAGAAAAAATTACAAAGTACTACAGCTCCCATATGCCTCCCACATGGTTCCCCTTATTATTAACATCTCACATTGTACGTTTGTCACAACTGATGAGCCAGTGTTGATATATTATTATTATATTATTATCTGTAGTCTACAGTTTATTCAACTTTCCATAGTTTTTACCTAACATCCTATTTCTGTTCCAGGGTCCCGCATTACGGTTAGTTGTCATGTCTCTTTAGTTTGTTCGTGGGGTGTGACAGTTTCTCAGACTTTCCTTGTTCTTAATGACTTTGGTGATTTGGAGGAGTACTGGTTAGGTATTTTGTGTACTCTCCCTCAAACAAGGCTTGTTTGATGCATTAAAAAAAAATTTTTTTTTAAGACTTATTTATTTATTTGAGTGGGGGAACAAGGAGCAGAAGCAGGAGAGAGAGAGAATCTCAAATAGACTCCCAGCTGAGCATGGAGCCTATGGGGCTTGAACGGCCCTGAGACCATGACTTGAGCTGAAATCAGGAGTTGGGCGCTTAACCAACTGAGCCACCCAGGCATCCCAAAATTTGTTTTTTTCTTATGAAGACAATTCTTGGAGCAGTTTTAGGTTCACAGCAAAATCGAGAGTAAGGTACAGAGATTTCCCACATCTCCCTCACCCCCACATATGCACAGCATCCCCCAGTGTTGTCAACATCCCCCACCAGAGTGGTACATTTGTTACAGTTAATGTACCTATAGAGACACATCATAATCACCCAAAGTCCACACCTTACATTATGGTTTGCTTTTGGTGTTGTACATTGTAAGGGTTTGGGCAAATATATAATGAAATGTATTCACTATTACAGGATAATATAGAGTATTTTCCCTGCTCTAAAAATCCTCTGTCCTCTGCCCAATCATTGTCCTCCCTACTTCCAACCCCTGGTAACCATTGATCTTTTTGCTGTCCCCATAGCATTGCCTTTTCTAGAATGTCATATATTTGTAATTATACAGTATGTAGCCTTTTCAGATTGGCTTTTTTCACTTAGTAATATGTATTTAAGTTTCCTTCATGTCTTTTCGTAGCTTGATAGCTCAGTTTTTTTTAGTGCTGGATAATATTCCATTGTCTGGATGTCCCCTGGCTCACTAATTCATTCACCCACTGAAAGACATCTTAATTACTTCAAAGTTTTGGCTTCTGTATGTGTCCATAACCAGGGGTTTTTTTTAGGTTTTATTTATTTATTTGAGCGAGACAGAGAGAGAGCGCACACGAGTGGGTAGCAGGTAGGGCAGAAGGAGAGGGTGAAGCAGACTCCCCGCTGAGCAGGGAGCCCAATGTGGGGCTCCATCCCAGGACTCTAAGACAGTGACCTGAGCCCAAGGCAGGCGTTTGACTGACTGAGCCACCCAGGCGCCCCATAAGCAGGTTTTTCTGTAGACATAAGTCTTCAACTCCTTGGGGTAAATATCAAGAGGTACTCTTGCTATATAGTGTATTCTAAGAGTCTGTTGAGTTTTATAAGAAACCACCAAACTGTTCTTCCAAAGTGGCTGTACCGTTTTGCATTTTCACCAGCAATGAATGAGAGTTCCTGTTGCTCCACATCCTCACCAGCACTTGATGACATCAGTGTTGAGATTTCTGCCATTCTCATAGATGTGTCATGGTATCTCATTGTTGTTTCAAATTGCATTTCTCTGATGACACATGAGGGGGCATTTTCTCACAGGCTATTTGCCATGTGTGTCATTTCTTTGGTGAGATGTCTGTCTAAGTCTTTGGCTCATTTTTTATTGGGTTATCTGTTTTCTTACTGTTGTTTTAGAAGTTCTTTGTATATTTTGGATAATAAGTACTTGATTCAGATGTGTCTTTTGCAAATATTTTCTTCTGGTCTGTGGCTTGTGTTCTTATTCTCTTGACATTGTTTTTCACAGAGCAAAAGTTTTTCATTTTAATGAAGTCCAGGTTGTCAGTTATTTCTTTCATATATCATGCCTTTGGTGTTACATCTAAGAAGCCATCACCATGCCCGAGGTCATCTGATTTATCTATATAAATTATTTGTATTTCTTCTGCATGAGAACTTTGTCTCTTCTTCCTCATTTATTTAGTCATTTATTTATATCCATTTAGACTCATGGATATTTATTTATACTTTGGGTTTTTTTCTAATACTACCTTGTGTTGCTGAAATTGTTCCAACTTTGGCCACTGGGAGCTCTTTCAGTTGGTCTCTGCGTTCCCTTGATAGACTCTTATCTGTGTGTGTGTGTGTGTGTGTGTGTGTGTGCTTTGAGAACTTCTTTATATTATGGCACTAAAAGATGCTCCAGATTCATCTTATATGTTTGCTGCCACAGTCCTGGAACCAGCTAAGGAATTCTGGTTCCTTTTATTGGAACATAGTATTAGAGACCAAGATCTGCTTCTTTGCTCCTGGGGGGTTGCTTCTTTTAGGGTTTCTTCATGACATAGCAGGGAATTATATGTGTGGATATTAACCCATGAATATACACATATCGCTGACATTTCTGTATGTAATCACCTATGTAGATATTAAGGTAAACATGAGTTCATACTGATGTTTCCAGCTGTCATCCATTACCACATGGATTATTCTTCCCCTTGATCATCTATAAACCTCCCACTCCAACAGGGAGAAACCCTCCTCCCACCATCTGTCATTCATTTACTTGAACATTCACTTCCAGTATACATGACTAATGGTATCAGAATGTTAGCCAGTGCCCTAGGGAAGGGAATTTATCAACCAGAGTACAGTGCTTATGTACAGTTTCTTCTGTCTTTAGTTTTGTGGATTTCACTCTTTCCCAAAGTTAATTAGGTTAGCACCTCCCCTCCCCCTCCCCCACTCCCTCAGTGAGATTGTTTCCTGCATTTGTAATGCAGTTAGATTGTTTTGTCACATTCTGTATTTTATCCTGGGGTCTCCCAAACTCCTAAATGATGTTTTTAAAGTTTGTACACATTAAAGTTTACCCTTTGTGCTTTAAAGTTTTGTGGGTTTTGACAAATGTGTAGGGTAATGTACCCATTATTATAGTATCCTACAGAGTAGTTTTACCATCTTAAAAAAATCCCCAGTGCTTTACCTGTTCTGCTCCCCTCCCTCCTGGCCAAACTCCCAGCAGCCACTGGTCTTTTTTATCATCTCTATAGTTTTGCCTTTTCTGAAATGTCATATAATTGGAATCATACCCCATGTAGCCTTTTCATCTTGGCTTCTTTCACTTGCCAGTATACATTTGAGATTCATCCATGTCTTTTTGTTGCTTTGATAGCTTTTTATTGGTAAATAATAGTTTATTGTTTAAGTGTACACAGTATCATTGACATACTAAAGGATAACTTTGTTGCTTCCAGTTTTGGAGATTATGAATAAAGCTCTATCATCGATATTAGTGAGGAGTTGTTTGTACAGTTGTTTGTAAGTTGACAGATCATTTGTGTAAATGCCTAGGATCGAGATTGCTGGATTGTATGGTAAGACTGTGTCTAGCTTCATAAAAAACTGACAGACTGTCCTCCAACATGGCTGTACCATTTTGAATTCATGAATGAGAGTTTTTGTTGCTCTGCATCCCCTTGCTAGCAGTCGGTATTGTCAGATTTTTGTGTGTTAGCCATTCTAATAAGTGCATGGTAGTATCTCATTGTTGTTTTAATTTGCAGTTCCCTGATGACAGATGTTGTTGAGTGTAATTTCAATATGCTCATTTGGCATCTGTGTGCTCTTTGGTGAGATGTCTGTGCGGATCTTTCCCCCATTTTTAATTGTTTTTCCTTAGTGTTGAATTTTAAGAGTTCTCTGTATAATTTTACTTATTTTTTACAACCAAAATACCCTGTGTATTTTAAGAGACCTTAAGTTCTATCATCAGCTTCTTAATTTTACAAGATTTCTTACCAATTTAGAATAAGGTTTACCCTTCTTCCATTAGTACAGGTTAGAAGATTTATTCACTTAGTTTCAACCTTAGTTTCAACAAATATATATATTTGCACACATCAAATGGGCCAGACAATGACCCTACTTGTAGAAGTTTACAATTCAGGAAGGAAGATTCAGTGGGAGGTATTATTATAGATTTAATTTGATGGGAAATGAGGCAGAAAGTTTCAAGGACATTATCCCCTTAATATCCTCTTCACCCTTTGCTGATTCTGGCTTTAGAGACTTTAGAAGTCTTTCTGAGACAGTTTTGCATTCTCCGAGGGAATGTTAAAAAAATCTTAATTTGGGGTAATTTTTTGTTACTCCAGACTCTGAGCACTAAGGTTCTGTTATGTAGTTTCTCACCTAGTCATTCTGTTCTCTCCAGGAAGGGAAGCACTGATGAATAAAAACCACCCACGCTCTCTCGATTTTTCTACCTACCACCAGTTGAAAGACCTACCTGGTCAGCCTATTTATTTCACTTTACGCTAAAGATCGGGGATTGTATTTGATTCAATCAAATAATGCAAAATTCCCCAGTCTGTGCCTATGGATTTGGATTTAATAGCAGCCTGCACTTTACCTCTCCGAAGGTTTTCTTACTTGGTTTCGCTTAGGATGCTTAGGTCACTAACAACTTTTGTGAGTCAAAAACGACCACATTCATATTTGAGAAGACTTTGGCTGACAAATCAAGTTTTTAATTACAGGAAATAATCACAACTACTGTAGATGCAATTAAAGGCATTTTTCTTTGGGGGAAGCTTGTTTGTCTTCTTTATTTTTCCCCAAGCTCATTATAAAAAAAAATTACTATACTCTTCCATGCTCATAGCCTGAACTCTGTAACTTCCTGCTGTGAATATGGAAATGGATTTTGTTGAAATCAAAGAAATTAGTTAATAGGATTTTTTAGTCTGTTAGTAGAAGTGGCTTAATGTTTTTCAGGAAAATATTTGCTTTGTTCATGATTTAACTGAATAAGACATCTGACCTCTGATACCTGTCATCTCACATCTCTCTTTCTGTCATCAGTGAATTGCTTTAAATTTTACGAGTAGCGAATTTATGAAATAAAACCATAATTCGATTCTCCGAACTGTTTAGAATTCAAATGTATAAAGTGTATCTCAGTAATGTGAGAAGTTTTTTGTTTGTTTATTTGTTTGCTTTTCTTTTTAAATGTGACCTCTGGCATTTAGTAGCCATCAGAGAAATACCAGGTTTGGAGGGGTATTTCAGGTCAACTTTGAACACCCGCAGAAGAAGTGAGTTGGCAGAATATAATCCTGCCAGTTGAAATTTAGCCAGCCTTTGGCATTTATTCTCATCTAGAAAATAGTGCAGGAGTTTTAAATAATATAATAGGCATGTTACTTAGGAGCCCAGTCCCCATATTCCTCTCATTACTTATTTGCCAAGTTGACTTGTTTATTTGGAAGATACTGGGTTGGGGTCTGGGTAGCTCAATCGGTTAAGCGTCCAACTCTTGATTTCAGCTCAGATCATGGCCTCAGGGTCGTGAGATCAAGCCCCGAGTCGGGCTTCCCTCTCAGTGGGAGTGTGCTGGGATTCTGTCTCTCCCTCTCTCTCTCTGCCCTCCTCTGCTTCCCACCCCCACCCTGGTCTCTTTCAAATAAATAAATAAATAAATAAATCTTTAAAAAAAAGAAAAGAAAGATACTGGGATGGAGGTTGGACCACATATATTGGTCCCTTTTTTCCCTGTGTATTATTTCCTTTGAAAATGTCAAAGTATATTACCAAGTGTTTTCTTATTTCACAGATTTGTAAACTGAGGGACATGATTTTGATGGGCTTAACTCCCCGGGTTAGGTCACCATTTAGCTTTACCTTCTAATATTCACTGCAATCCGTACAAGGCAGCTGACTCTACAGCGTTTTCTCCAAGTCGTATTTCTGTTTACCATTCCTTCAACAAATGTATATATTGGACAGCAACCACGGCCCAGCAAATGGAACTGCAGATATGGACAGGGATCAGCGTGTGGGAGAGAGAGCACAAGATTGTTATGTAGGACATGGTGCTGACTCAGGGCACAGAACGTGCAGCAACACCCGAGAGGTAGGGCACCTAACCCAGGAAGGAGCAAGGAGATGGGAGGCAATTTGGATCAGGGAAGGTTGCCCAGAGGAGCTGACCCTGAAGCTGACTGTTGAAGAATGAGTCAGGGTTTGCCAGACACAAAAGAGTGAGTTGGAAGCAAAGAGATCATGGTGTGTCCAAGGGGCCTGTAGTTTAATGAGCAGTAGTTTACTGGGACGTGAAGGAGCAGGGGCTGGGTCAGTGAAGTACAAGTTATGTCAGGTTAAGAATCTTGGACTTCATCCTGTGGACAATGGGAAACAATGAAAGATTATCATTAAGAAAGTGACATGATCAAATTTGCATTTTAGGCAAGTCCATGATGAGGGTTTGAGGTTCATTTTACAAAAATTGCTTCTAATGCTCTTCACACTTACATAGCTGCCATGTATTAATCCCCTCCTGTTTGCCTAGGCATGTCTATATACTCTTTTTTTTACTCTTGACCCCTTTCTCTCCACTGGCTCTTATTTCCCTCATCCCTTTCCAAGTTTATAAACAGGATTAAGCCTGGCATTAATTTATTTATTACAAATATAAATTAATATTTAATAAAGTGAGTTACTTATAAATTAATATTTGTTAACATAAATAAAATATTACAGCGTTAAGGTGAGGATATTGCCATCACTGTTGGGTTCAGCGCTGGTGAAGTCATGCAACCGTGGGAAGAGCCATTTTAGTTGAGGGACAGGGGCAGTGGGTCAGGAATTGATGGACATCTCCAGGGGAAGGTGAAGTGGGGAATATAGTTGCTCTCTCTGGATGCCTCACTGTGAAAGGAAGGAGTTCACCAAAGGAGACAGGAGAAGTGTGTGGTCCCCAAGGAAGCCTGGGAAGAGAGAGACTGAAGGCCTGGAGAAAGTTGGCAGGTGGACCTGCTTTCAGGGGCGGAAGGAGGAGGAGGAGGGATGCAAAGATCTTTTCCACTGTCAGTGAAAGAAGACTGGAGGTTGGGGCTGAATATAGATGAGATGGTCTGTGGCAGTGTGGTGAGTTGGAGAAGGCTTGCTGCCTGCCTTGGATTTTTCCATGAAGATCTTCTCCTGAGAGTGATAGAGGATGTCGGTGAGGAAGGAGCTTGAAGAGAATGGACAAGGTTTGAGTGGGGTGTGTGTGTGAAGGAGAGAGGAATGTGGAGAAGGATTATCACCAAGGCGCCGGGTGAGCCCAGCCAAGGTTAGAGACCACAGGTAGGTGGTGGCACCTTGCAGCAAGCTGAGGAATTTTTTTTGGCAGTGGCCAGGAACAGAGGAGGTCGATCTAGAACTGAGTGGAGGCAGAGCTGTAGTTGTGTTGCTTTGGGAAAGGATAAGAGGTCAGAGGAGATGAAGGTTTAGAGAGAAGTGTGGGGAAGTGATAGATCATGACACGTGATCTGCTTGGGAATGGGCAGGTGACAGCAAGGGGACAGAAAGACAAGATGTGGGTAGAGTCGGGGTTGTGAGAACTGGAAGGTTGTGACCGGAAGTGAGGAGTAGGGCTGAAGGTTTCAGACGTGGAGCAGCACTTGTGAGCAATGCCAAGCTCCAGGGGATGGCTGTTAATGCCGGTGGAGTGCAGGCAAGGATACTCTGAGGTAAGCGGCCAAAGGAGGAGTGAAAGGCACGTCCTCAGGTCCCTGAAGCTGGGTGGTGGCAGAAATCAGAGTAAAGACAGAGGGTAGGAGGGGAGCTCCCAGGTCATCTGTGAACAGTGGAGTCAAGATCAGTGTAACGTGTGGAATGTGCTCCTCTATAGAAGAAAACTTCTTACTTAATCACAATTTCTTGGCATGGATTTGAGGATCTTGGAAAAGGTCGAAAGTGCCCCAAAATAAGAGCCTATTGGAATTCTTAAAGTATCCTGAAAACTATCCCTGTAAATATTCTGTCATTCATCTCTCAGGTGGGGTTTTATAAATTCAAAAACAAAAACAAAAAAAGAGATGGTTCATTCTCCTTTGCTGAGTTTCAGCTTACCACCATAATATAGCAGAAAGAAAGCTTTAACCAAGCATAATATGAATAGGTATCTATCTCTCCTAAGATGTTTTTTTGGGGGGTAGGGGGAGTACAATATATCTAACAGGGATAGCAAATTGTTTTCTCTTTTTAAAGCTTGTTTTCCATCTGTCACCTATTTAGGTTCTTCTGTTATATATTAAGTTTTGTCATACCCTTCCTCCTGCATTGACTACAGTGGTTGTTGGGATAGGAAGTATAGCCCCCTGAGGTGGTCTTGTGGACAAGGAGACCCAGTCTACTTTTTCTTGCCATATACCGTGGGCACTTTCCAGAGCCTCATCTCCCATGGGAGATTCCCACCAGCTTTTATCTTAGAGAACTTTGGCCAGCTATTTCACTTCTGCTCCTCCCGTTCCTCTTTGGCGTGTGGGTACATTTCTAGGGCAATCTGTGGGGACAGTGGCTTGTGTCCCTGTCCACTTATAAGCTTTTATCAGAAGCATACTTTTGGTCAAACGGCACCATTTCCGTGTCCTACCACAGAATTGACAAACAGTATTAACCTATTGCATCCGGCTTTTTGACAACAATTTGAAAAAGAATCCTATTAAGGATTATGTTTCCTTTGCAGATTTTTCAAATGAAGAGCTATTATTTAAACACAAGAGATCCCAAAAGTCTAAGACTCTGGCTACATGTCAGATTCCCCCGCACACACACGCAGGGCCTTGGGTAAAACAGTAAATACGTGATCTCTACCTCTATGGCATGCCTGGAGAGTCTATATCCTGAAATCAACTGAAACAACATTGGAGGATTTTGTTTAATGACTTAAATAATACTTGAATCACTGTCCAGATCTGTCACAGAGATGCTTTGATGAGTTCTCTGGCGCTTTTCTAATCACAAACAGCTCACTGGAAAATTAAAGGAGACACGTGTGAACAAATAAAACAGTCAAAACAATGCAAAATTGTTCTGGATTATTATGATGATATCTAAAAAGGGGGATCTCAAAGGAGTAAACTGATTAGTTTGGAGTTAGGGCTGAAATGTCACCAGGGTTAGCTATAGACGTTGTTTAAACTGATGGAAAACTCCAGAAGATGGGCCCAGGAACTTAACTGGACCAGTCTGTATCAATAATAACCTGAAGTTCAGTATCAGCCACTGTATTCCTCTGGTCACAAACTCTGCCGGTGCCCAAACCCCTTCCTCTGCTCTGGTAGCTCAGGCTGGTTGCAAGCCCCTGTGGTTCTGGCTCTAAAGGAAGTCCAGTGCCCTGACTTGTCAAAAGTAAAAGGAGTTTATTCTGTGTAACTGTGAACAGGTTAGGGAGAAGGGAGGGAGGCGGTGAGTGTTCTTACATTCTACCAAGAGTTAAACATACCCTGTTAATGTCTTAAAACCCTGGCAGTGGGGCGCCTGGGTGGCTCAGTCGGTTAAGCATCTGCCTTTGGCTCAGGTCATGATGTCAGGGTCCTAGGATCAAGTCCCGCATGGGGCTCTCTGCTCTGCGGAGAGCCTGTTTCTCCCTCTCCCCCGGCTCTTCTCTCTCTGTCAAATAAATGAAATCTTTAAAAAAAAAAAAAAAAAAAACCAACCCTGGCAGCATTTGCCCCAGACTATTTATGGCGCCCTTGATATCTACTACAGAATTTGCTTTGTAGCTAATGTGCTGACTCCAAAAATAGGGAAACCCATTGCACTGCTTTATTTTTTCTTTTTTTTTTTTTAAGATTTTATTTGTAAGTAATGTCTACACCCAACATGAGACCCGAACTTAAAACCCTGAGATCAAGAGTCGCATGCTCCACCGACTGAGCCAGCCAGGCATCCGTGCTCTATCTTCTTGATAAGGAAAAACTATGGCTCGTGGTTGAGGCGGACTGTTTAAAGAGATCAAAGTCTGAGTCAAGTTAAACATTTAGGATTTGCAGCCTGAGTGTGAGACACTGCCTAGTGCAACCACTTCTCAAAGTTCTTCGTGGTGGAAGAAGAGGGGATGCATGGGACGTCCTTGGGTTGAAAAACAAAACAAAAAAAGGTGGTCTAAGATACTCTTATTTAAGGAATCTCTGGAAATATACAGACATCTAGGTCTTCAGTTGTAGCATCTTATGAATCAGAAATCTGACTCCTACTTGCTTCAAGCTGTCCTTCAGAATGCACCCGACTGTAGATGCTCAGGAAGTCTTTTGTAATGGCGGCAGCCGGATGAACTCTCTTGCCTTGGCTAACCCTGAACTCACAGCCTCCTTGCCCCCCTTCTCCTCCCATTCCTGCCCACACATCAGAGGAAAGCACCTGGCATTTTGCATCTTTTGTTCTATACCCAGGAAATGACAGACATACTCAGGGACTTTTTCTCTAACTTGTAACTAAGTGTGTTTGCCGGGCTTGGCAGCCATCAGGAGCAGCTTAGCCTGAAAGCTTCTGTCATTGGTCTCCACTCCCAGCGTGTGCCACCGGGCTTAGAGCTCCAGAAAGTTTTATGTGTGTGCTTCAAACTCCGAAGCCCTCTGTTGTCCACTCTTCGGTTAGACTGCATCATCATCAGCAGTGTCTTCAATTAAAAACTTAATGAAACTAACATCTGGGACACAGAAGCCCATGTGAGATCTGTTTTGCCAGCATTACTGGCCTGTCGTGGCAAGAAGAGTCCCCCACAGCTGCCCTTGCTATAATCCCCTTCCACCAAAGGAGAGGTGGGACTGGCCACGTTGGGGCTCCACATTTGCCAACTTGGCCCATGTACATTTCACTCTTTGCCTCCACTAGTTTCCCTCAGCTCAGGTCTTAATGTGATTGCCTCCTCAGCGCTATACTTCTTTTAATAGTCAATCAGCTAAAGACTCCAGTTTTCTTGTTTTTTCTTTATATCAATGAGATCAAGACTGAGTAACTGACTTGGCACATTCCCCATCCGTTAAGGGGGTGTGACGTTTGCTGTGCACGTTAATGGCCGTTATCGACACGCACCCCGAGGAGAAAATAGACTACTGAATATGTATTTCGTAAACAGAAATGCAGTCGGTGCATCTGTTTCCTTAACAGAACAAAGTTCTGCTGCAGTGTACAATTCACCAAACTGCTTTGGAGTGAAATTATTCCTTAGAAGAATTTTCACTTAATTAGGATTCAGAAAGGAACATGGAAACTTTAAGACCTTCCATTTCGTCTGCTGCATATACTTCAGGGGCTTCTGCTGTCTCCCACTGAGATGGGGAGAGGCAGGGGTCTGAAACTTTTAAGATTCAAAAGGTAGGCACAAATTGGATGTGGCCCACAGTATTAGGGTATCAGATCACTTAGATCCTGCCTGATCCCCTACCTGCATTGGGGTATTTAAACTTGTACTATTTTCCACCTTGGAACACCTTGCATTCTACCACTCTGTAAACTAATGTCTTGGAGGCTGCCTCTGGTAATCTGTTTCAGAGCCAGATATTTTCCTCTGGAAATAGATGTCTTTCTGGGGTGACCTAAAACTGACACAGCACCCAGAACTGGAGGAAGAGGAAAGGTGGCTAATGACGCTAAGACCACCTCTTCTGAAAATGAAGAATGAGTATTTTGTGTAAGGTGGGACATTATTCATTTACAGCGAACTTAAATTCAATCTAACGTCTCTGAAACAAATTACAACAGAATTCCAGAAGTGAGCACTCCGAGAGCATCATGTTGTAACTTTTAATTACTATATCAGTTTTTTTCCAAACCTTTTAAGAAATGTGTGTACCTTTGTACACACATTGTCAAATTTCTGATTGTCAAATCAGAAAGTAGATCATTATTCAAAGTAAAACCCAATCTAGGTAATTAAGGTATAAATGGTTCAGCTTTCTTTCTTTTTTTTTTCTTATCAAAGATTTATGACTGTCTCTATTTCAGGCTTTCATGTTCTCTATCCTGGACTCTTCTAGTAGCCTCTTCAGTGGTCTGTCAGCCTGTTTCTCTTCCTCTGCCTCTTCTTTCTGTCCCTCCTGCTGCTCTGTGGGTAGTTGGCCTAAGCTCAGTTCTCCATTTCCTGACTGGGTATTGTAGGGAAGGAAGAAAATTTTACTCTACCCTTCTGGATTCTTTTGGCCGGTCTATTAATTAAATCGACATAAGAAAGATTAACAGGAAAAAACCAATTTAATAATGAATGTACGGGAGCCCCGTGAAAAGTATGAGACCCCAGGGCAAGTTAGGCAATGGAGGCTTGTATGCCATCCTGAGCTAAAAAATGAGATAGGGGCTCTGGCCTTCAAAGTGCGGATGGGTGATTCACAGGACGATAAGAAGAGCAGATGTTTGGTAATGAGATGTTTGTCCTGCCATACAGATAGGTCATTCAGATTAAAAAAAACAATTATCTCTGGTAATAGCTCCTTTCTGGTACAGGTCCCCTATCTGAATTCTTTTAGGTAGTTAAGGGAGGGGTAGAAATTTTTTCTGAGTCTGCTGGGTCTTGATTGCCTTCAGCTTAAACTAGTCCACATGCCAAAGTGGCGAATTTTGGGGTCACATATTCTCTCCCCTCAGTGTCTTGGGTGCTTCCCAGACTTCTCTCAGGCCAACTTCTAAACCCCGTCTGCCACTGTTTTATTCACATCTATGGTCGTTCCTTCCAAATGAGACTTCTCCTCTTCACCTGAGCAGGGCACACTTTTTAATTCTTTCCATTAGTTGACACTGGTCCGTCTCCCTCCCTCTGGCTACATGTCCAGTCTGCCCTCCCTAAGGAAGCAGCCAAAAAGTCACCTTCATCATGTCTTCCTAGACACCCACCCACCCCCCCAGCCAAGAGTCAGTCTTTGATCTTGAATCACACTTTATCTGTTACATTGGTCTTAACAACACATAACTCTTCTGTTTATTTGAAAGGCATATATCCCGTTATCTAAACTGTAAGTTCTTTGAGGGCAGAGTCCATGTTTAATTTAATTATTTTATTCTCTGAAGTGCCTCGTTACTCAAAATATGGTCTGACCAGCAGCATCAACGTCACGTTGGGAGCTTGTTAGAAATCCAGAATCTCACTACACATCCCAGAGCTGATGAATTAGAACCCACATTGTAACAAGGCCCCAAGGTGGTTACAATGCACATGAAAATTCCAGAAGCCCTGCTATGTTACGTGGATATCTGTTGAATGACTAGTAAATGAATAACATTAAGAGCTGACGTTATTATCATTGAGTTATGGGAAGATTATCGCATAACCTGACATAGAAAATGTAACCTGGCATACATTGTTTTTCTGTGACCATTTTCAGTCTTAAATCAATGGAGACCCTTTTCTCCTTTTAAAATCTTTGATTTGCTACTTCCAGGTCATCTTCTGTAGTTTTTTTCTTTTCGTTTTTGTTTTTGTTTTGTTCCATCCCCTCGTAGGTCAGTATTGGGCCTTAAGGGTAGAAGTACAGAGGAGAAGCTTGCTAATTGGGTCCAAATATAGATTATGTGCAAAAAACAATTGCTAGCTTCTAAAAATAAGCACTTGTATGGCATGTAGCTTTTGTTATCTTAGCAGCTATGATCTTTGGGACCAAGTAAGTGGCAGCTACAGGCTAAGAGGATGTTCTCTGTCATTTCCTGGAAAGCTGAGTGATCCAGTTCACACATACTTGCTAATAAACACAGAAGGAGATGACAGTATAATATGCTGGGAGTATTCAAGCACTAGAAGACTTGATTCTACAGTATCCTTAGCTGTCCAGGAATAAAAGGGGAGTAGGGAGACCATGTAAAGGAAGGAGTCGTCTCACCTACAGCTTAGAGCAGTTGGAAGTACCACCCACTGTGGCGTGGGGTAGAAATTTGCTGGGCCACCATTGTTTGTCAGAATAATTGGGGGGTAACACTGTCACAGGAGTACAAGCGAGGGATGCTGGGTGCCCTGCAACGAAGTGCGTTGTCTCACACTGGGAAGAGTGGTCTTGTAGGAGGCCACAACTTCAGAGCATCCAGCTAGACATTTTTGGGGTAAAAAAAGATTTACATTCCTAGAATCTAACTAAACACACATACATATATATGGTTTCCTTTCTTTTTTTTTAAATACATGCTGAATTTTCCAGGAATGCAACCATCATATTAATTGAGAGAATATCGTTTCTTTTTGTTTTGTTTAGAACTTTACCGTATGTTTATTTCAGAAAAATAATGTCATCGCTCCTATCAGTCTGCCTGTGTAGCTGTTGAATTTGCTCTGATCTTACCTAGAGGTTCAAGCATCTTCCTTCTTAAGTCTTCTGGTGTAGTTGTATCTGAGTATTCGTGTATCGAAGTGCATCTTATTTGTTATAAATTTCCCTTTTGTTTCTCCTTTATATAACAGTTAGGACATGATCTTGATTTTTTTTTAAATGTATGTGACTAGGCAAGTTTTTTATTAATTACATCTCAGGATATTAAAAGAGGTGTCAGATCGGATAGGTTTGAGAACCAGCCTTGTTAGTTTTTGTCTAAAGATAGGAAAAGTAAAGGCTCAGGCTCAGGGTGTATGCATAGGAAGAGTCACAACCCATGTGATGAGAAGCGTGGATTGGGGCTACTGTGCAGGGGATGCATGTGTTGGGCTGGGCAGAAGGGATGGAGTTTGAGCTCTAAGGTGACCACACTTGAGCACCAAGCTCTCCCCTGCCACTTACTACTGGGTGGCTTTGGTCAACCTTCTGAACTCAGGCTTCTGGGGATCCTTGCAGGGTCGGAGTGGACATTAGCGATAATGACCTTGAAACACTTGGCATAGAGGTGCAAACGTGTTCAAATTATAAATAATATTTTATATTTATATATATTATTTATAGATAATTTTATTTATATTTGTAAATATATATGCATTTGTAATTTTTATATAAGTATGTATAATATACATAACCCTAATATATGAAAATGGAGTAATAAAGAAGCCATATCACTGGCTTCCAGAGAATTTGGCCAGGTTTTTTATGATTCCTCAGGGCTTGATTGGGCCGGGGCTCGCAAATCCAGGTCCTTTAGGATATTAGGACACTACCAGCCAACTGCAGGCAAAACTCCTGATTTGAACCACTCTCTCCCCCGAAAATCCCCTAGACTCTTGCTTTGTTCATGTGGGACCCTTCTCTCAAATTCCAGCAAACATCACACAAATCCTACAAGCCCTCAAGAAATCCTGTGACTTCCAGGGCAGCTTCCATGTCTTCGGCACAAGTTAGTTGTTTGTTTTGTTTTGTTTTGTATGGTTTTGTTTTGTTTTACCAGTCCCTGCAGTTGTATGCAGGAGAAGATGAGAAAAAGTAGTTTCCGCCCCGGCGGTCTCTCTGGCAGCCCTCAATCATCCCAGAACCCCCTGGGTGCCCACGCTCCATCCTGCAGCTCAGCTTGCTTTGTCTTTGGATTCCACCGGTCAGCTCCTTAGGAGATGCTTCCTCCCATCCCAGCTTCCCTCCCCCACCAAGTCCTTTCTGTGTCCCTTCTTTTTATGCCCCCAGAACCTATGCAAACTTTGAATACAGTGCCAACTTTTCTTATAGGGTTCTTCACTACTTTAATGTCAGGTACAAGAAGGATGGACTTCCCAACTATTTCAGGTCTTTTTAAGAATGGATTTATTTTTAACAGGGTGGGGGTGGGTGGGGGAGGGTAGTCACCAGCTCTTTACTGAGGCCACGCAAATAGGAATCTGTCACCACCTATTCACCTTCCTCCCTAGGACATGGTGGGGGGAGGTTAATGGAGAATCTTTGTAAGACCATGTGAGTTAGGTATTTTGCATTAAAACTCCTTTTAAATGGTAAGACTGAACGGAATCCTTGCTCTGTAGTGCAAAGGTCTCGCTGCTTAGTCAGTTTACTTTTGAAAGAATTAATTCAGATTTCTTTTGAACGTTAAATGCTTGTCATTAAAAAAAGTGACCTTGTGGCCACTTGAGTCTATTCTGACCTTTTTGTCCATCTTCCCTCTCTTCTTCTCTGCCTCCTTATTCATTTGTCCCAAAGTGGTTGCAGAAGTTCCTCCCATTCTTGTCTTTGGCATAATTGTCTTTAAGTGTGCTAGAAATACATCCCTCTTCTGTTCTGATGAAGGCCACTCTTAGCATTTTGTGCATGGTTCCCTTAAGCTGTTGTGTGCGTTTTGGGAGGCATCTACCTTCTTGAGGCTGCTTCTAAGCTTCAGCATCTTGGACAGTAACATCCAGTGCATCTGGGGCAGACAGTGCCCTCTACTCTGACATTTTGCTTTGGTCTTGGTGTGTTAAAGTTAGACCCAGGTCATTATTTTTTTGTCAGTGACGTTTTCATAATGCACTAAATAATAAAGTGTTAAGAACACCAGAAAAAAAAAAGGGCCCTAAAAATGACCAGAACATTTCCCAAAGCATTTAATATTAAGGGTATTAACCTTTCACATCTCTTTCTTAATATAAATTGGTTGTAAAGCAGATTGAGTGACTCTAGATCTAGGTATTCAGTATCTGGAAAATTGGAATTTAATTGCAGTCTGCACCAGAGCAACACGTGCCCAGCTGAGCCCTCAGTGCTGTAAGCACCTTCCACTCCCACTCCCCAGATAGTCCTGGGTCTTCTCCACACTGCTCCCCAAAGCCCTGCCCTCTCCACTGCGGAAAATGGAGCCAGCCGGAGATCACCCCAGCCGGAAGTGATTTGCCCTTTTCTGAATTCCCAGAAGTCTTTTTTGCTTGCAAAAAAGGCAACAAAGTTTCCACATTCAATCCTTTATATTCATGCTTTATCTTCCTGAATATAATGCAGTATAGACTTCTTGAAGGCAGAGGAGGACTGGTTGGTTGATCTTTCCCTCCACTGCGTGCCTCGTGCACTGCCTGTCAGATACTACAGAGACTTTGGAATGATTAATCAGGTATCACTCATGCACGCGCTACTTACGGAGTTGCACGTGAGTTCTACGAGAGAAAGAGACATAAAGAGCGACACAGAAGAGAGAGAGAGGTAATTATTATTGTTATTTTATTTTAAAGAAACTTCCAGGGGAGGCAAAGGATTTTTTTTTTTTTAAGGACACGTGTAGGTGCGGACACGACAAAGTACCTGCCCTCTTAGCACTAACATTTCAGTGAAGACAGGCAGACAATAAACAAATCTAAAATGGTACGTGTGGTCTCAGGGCTGTGAACAGAAATAAGGCGGGGATAAAGAATGTAGAGAAATTGGGCTGCTTGCCTAGAGAAGATCTGAGCAGAGCCCAGGGAGAAGGGAAAGAGGCAGGCGGGCGTGGGGATGCCCAGGCAGAGAAAGAGACCATTCTGCAGAGGAGATGGCAAAGGCCTGGAGGTGGACGTTCCCCGGGGGCATCTGGGGAACAGGGTGCCGGAAGGCAGTGTGGTTGGAGCAGACCGAGGAACCGCTTTGGGGCAGGGCTGGGGACTTAGCTGGGCAAGGTCAGGGAGGGCCTGCAGGCAGGGGCAGATACTTGAGTTTTTACTTAAAGAGGGGAGGTCATTGGCGGTTTTGAGGCCCTGCGTACTGTTTTTGAAAAGAATGACTGTGTAGCAGGTAGGGAAGCCTGGAAGCAGGAAGACCCATGAGGAAGCTCCTCAGTAGCCCAGTGAGAGGCAGCAGGGTTCCTGACTAGGGTGGTGGTCTCAGGGGCGAGAAGCAGTCGCGGATCTTGTTCATGGAGTTGGTGGGATTTGGTGCTGCCCTGACCATAAAGGGCCTTGAGAGAAAAAGGGCATCAAGAACGATTGTAACCAAGGTTTGTGGCCTCGGCAGCTGACAGGTGTTGTCACTTAGGGAGATGGGGAGGACTGAGCGGGGACTCGAGTGTGAGGGGACAGGCTCCAGCTGGGTTTTGGACGTGCTACCTATGAAGTGCCTGTTGGACCCCCAAAGCTATTGGCTGCGAGCCTCCCTTTCAGAACCACGAGTCCTTGAGTTTAGGGTCATGGCTGGCTCATCTCTGTCTTCTCCGCTTAGTTGGTGGAGGTTCTTGCTCACAAGACACCCCGCGCTCGTGTTTGATTGAACAGAATTCAGATTCGAATGCGGGGGCTTTTCAGAAAGTGGCCTTCGGTCTCGCTGAGTCTCCATGTGCTCGTTCATTGTCATCCGTAGAAGCGGAGAAAAGACGACTGGGGAAAAAATGCTGGATGAAAGTCACTGAAAATGGATAGGACCAGAAATGATGCTGACGGGAGGTTTGGAAGAGCGAACTGGAGAGTACTCAGACCAAATACAAGAAAATTGGCCTAAATCATCGTTCCCTGATTTTCATGTCTCTCTCGCCCGAATTGGCTGACTCCACAGCTGCTTCTGTGGGCTACAGCTGTGTCATCCTCCCCCACCCCCCGTTCATGCACGGGAGACGTACTGCAGTTTGCCACGGCCCCAGCACTTGCGATTTTATATTAGGTTCCAGTTTTTTTTTTTTTTTTTTTTTTTGGTTTTTGGCCTGGCCATATGGTTAAGAAAAGTCTTGCAACTGTCATCCATTCTGTTCACTCTTTCGTTTGTCTTCATGTAGGGTTTTGTTTTAGGTCCACTTGGGGTTTTAGTATCAGCTTTGGGGCCCTCCAGGCAGCTCCTCATAGAAGTTTGGAGATGCTTCTCTCAGGAGATTTTTTTATACCAGGTTGAGCCGCACAGGATGGAGGGGGTCCCGGGTGAAGAAAGACCTCATGGGTGAAAGGAAGAGAAGGCAGGTGGCCGCTGGGAGGGCAGGTGTCTAGCGTGGTGTGGCTGCAGCATTGGGCTCCAGGGAGAGCGTGTGAGAGCTGGGGCAGAGCGAATGGGTGACAGGCAGGTAGTAAAGGTCGCCATGGGCTATGCCAAGTAGTCTAGAAAATGGAGAGTGTCAAAAGGGTCTGAAGTACTGTGACGAGATAGGTTTTTTAGGCAAAGTTGCTATGGCTGCCATAGGAAGAACAGATGGAAGGTGAGGGATACTGGTGAGAGGGTTCTTGATGATGAAGGCAAAAGATGATGAAGGTCTCATTAAGTTCTTAGAACAGTGACTGGCCCAGTCAGCGCTATATCAGTGTTTATAAAATAAAATTAAATGAAAGCAGAAACATTCGTGACGGAGAGGAGAACCCCATATTAGAGAGATATCTTACAGGTAAGATTCCAGCATCTACTTGGATGAATGACGATATCATTCCCAGGTGAGGAGCAGGTGGGGTTAGGTGGAGGTTGACTAGGGGCCATCATTCTGTCTGGACATGTCCTCCTTGTGGAGCCCATGGAGCATCCCTTAGGCAGCTGGAAATACAGCTCTGGGGCTCAGCTGAGACCTGTGGGAATACATTTGGAGTGTGTTTAAAAGTCTTCAGCATCTAGATAGGAATGAAAGAGATCACCCCAGGAAAGGAAAAAGCAAAACGAGGACATAGTCAAAGATGGCGTCCCAGGGAAGCCCTCTACATGGACTTGAGAGTTTGTGGTGCCCTGGTTTTACCAGTGATGTTGAATTTCACAAAGAGAAGAGAGTTACCTTCAAATTCTGGCTGTTTTAGTTGGTCGTTAAAATTTTCTGGCTAACCAACTCGTGACTGTTCCAGGAAAGTACTATGTTAGTTGTGTTTTATTAAGAAAAAAAAAAAAAAACACCAGCTTTGCTCACCCTTCACGCAATGCAGCTGGCATCCTGTCGCAGGGGTTATTCTCTGAAGCCACAGAATGGGTCAGGGAAGGCTGGGCGCACATCACCTATGTGATAGAACTTTCGGCGGCAGCATCTTCCAAGTGATAAAAATAACTCGGCCTTAGTCAGTCGCCTTGATGCCAAGTTTCCCCTTTCACTTCCTGTTCTCTGCTGGTATCCTACAAAGGAACATCTTGTCTTCCACAGTTCGGAATGTGACGTTTCTGGTCTCGCTAATCCAGCTGACTGTCAGTCTGTCCCTTGTCGAAATGTTCTGAGCGTCCTCGCCCCTTTGTGCACTTGGTTTTGTGTTCCTCCTGCTTGTTGTCCAAACAGCGGGAGTTTGTCAGCCACCTGCCAGGTACCAGCCGGCATAGATCTTATCGTTTGATTTCTGTTGTTCCCCTCCCTTTTAGGCCCACGCTGTCTAATTGCTGGGCAACAACTTTCATGTCAACGATTCTCTTAAAAGTCTCACTTTATTTTATTCCTTTGTCAGTGGAAAGTTATTTCAGGTTCAGTGTTCTGATAATAGATGCATGTCCTACAAAATATCAGATCACCTTTTAGATTTTAGAAGTTCTTCGCAAGTCTCCTACGTGAAACCTTTACTGACTAGTGAATGTAAGTTCTTTCTCATTAGCCTGAGGTGGAGCTCCTTCCCGAGCGCTTACGTTATAAAGCCTACATCCGTGAGCGTGCAGGGGTGGATGGTGGGTGCTATTAATCATTGAAAGATGTGGCTGCCCGTGGTGTTACTTCCTGTGTTAAGCTTCCCACTGTCAGACCTGGCCAAGAGCTGAAGCG
Organism: Leptonychotes weddellii; assembly: GCF_054177405.1. Classification (NCBI taxonomy): domain Eukaryota; kingdom Metazoa; phylum Chordata; class Mammalia; order Carnivora; family Phocidae; genus Leptonychotes; species Leptonychotes weddellii. The sequence goes on along the minus strand of NC_138373.1, from coordinate 57,268,164 downwards.
CTGTGGGGACCGCCTTCGTGGAAACACTGCATGACCCCACACTCCCTTCTCCCCGCCGTGACAGAATGGCGTACATCCGTGCCCAGCACGCCGGGGTAGGCGGGCTTTCTCCCTCACAGCAGAGACACACCTCCCGTGTACCTGACGGAGTAACTACTGAGTGGTTTGATAGTGAGGGAAACAAAGCAACGTTAAGTCACCTCCTGAGCCATCGGAAGGCCTTCTTGCTCTCGGCAGCCATATTTCACTGTCCAATTACTTCTAAAATCGTCAGAGAAAACTATAGCCTAAGATAATTGGGTACAACAAACCAATTTATTGTATGTGTTATTAAATGTAAAAACTGTTGTTTGGGGACTATGTTCTTTGTTGCTAGGCAGTGAGGAGCCTTCCTTTTGAACTCTTGGCGCTTCTTCCCCATCATTTCCCCCACCATGTCCCTTCACAGCCTCCTGTGCTAACTGATAGCATGTGTGGTTCAGAAGGGAACCTGGAGAAGGAATGTGTATGGCCCTTGTATGGAAATACCATTCCAGATTCCATACGCTGTGAGATAATACACTGGCTAGACCGTCCTGAGTCTCCCCAGAAAGGGGGAATTTAGATTGGAAAGGAATCAAAGGAATTGCGAAGCTAATATAATTGACTCAGTGAAGCCATAATAGGGTGGTCTGGACAACTGGACGAAGGCCAAGTTCAAAATCACAGGCAGTTCCCCCTACCCTTTTAGAATGAGGTGAGGTCTACTGAATGGAGAACAGGGCAGGTCATCAACTTTCTTAGGGTTTAATCCACACATGGGCCCTGAGCTTTGTCTTTTGTTCTCTGAAAAGGGTAAAGATATTGAATCCAGCCAGAAACACCTGTGCTTATCCATCATAAACATCCACACGGTGACTTCTTTTATCCCTCTTGCCCTTCTCTTTCAGAAACAGGGTTCTGAAATAGTTCTTGGTTGTGTCTGATAAATGTCAGTTGATGCCTGTGACTCCTTCATTTCCTTTGTCTTAGGTGTAGTGTCTAGGATAATGTATTTGTTGAATGAATGAGTCAATGAGGGAATGAGTAACAGCGGTGTCAAAAAAAACAGGGAATATGTTAGTTATTGGAGGTTGTGGGGTGGAGTCTGACATCGGGTTTGCTTGGGATTCTCTCTTTTCTTCTCTCTCTCTCTCTCAAAAAAAAAAAAAAAAAAAAAAGAGTATGCCCTCAGTGCCCTGGGGAAATCGGTATGGTCTGAGTGTGGGGTTACCAAACTCTGTATGATCCCCTAGAGCAGTGGACCACGACAGATTCCACACAAACACATGCACACACAGGCTTCTGTGATCTGACAGGTGTTACACTCTATATCACAGGTGATCTGACAGGTGTTACACACTGTATCACACTGTGCGATCCGCAGTGTACATGTATATACACACACACATAACTTGTATAGAAATATGCATATATTCTAGCCTGAAGACCAGCAGGCTTGAGACCCAGGAAGAGCTGATGTTTCAGTTCAAGTCCAAAGGCAGGAAAGACCAATGTCCTGGCTCAAGCAGTCACGCAGGAAGTAATTCTTTCTTACTTAGGGGTGGGTCAGCCCTTTTGTTCTGTTCAGGCCCTCAACTGATTGGAGGAGGCCCACCCACAGTAGAGAGAACAGTGTCTACGGATTCAAATGTAATCCCCCCCGGAAACACCCTGGCAGACACACCCAGAATAATTTTGGAGCAGATATCTGGGCACTTTGTGGCCCAATCATATCAACACACAAAATTAGCTATCACATACCCCAAAGTTACAAATCACAAATTAGGCATGTTCCTCTCTGGTTTCTGTGTTTTCAAGCAAGGTCACCAGAACCCAGTGGAGTATTCCTGAGTTCAGGGACCTCATTCTAAAAGTTCCTCCAAAAGTCAGCCCTTCTCATGAACTAGGGCGTAATTGAATATTGTCAAATATTCACACGTCAGTTACTATTAACAATTTAAATATTTGAAGTCTGAGCAGGGGTCTCTTTGAAGTCAAAAACTGCTGTTTTTCCCAGTGCCAGAAGTCATAACAGGGGACCCCAGGCTCTCTGGGGGTGGTTGTACAGTGAGCCCAAGTTCAGAGCTCTGGGCTCTGTGTGCATAATGTGGTCCCAGGATCAGCTAAGTATTGGGTCCTGGCCTGTGCCCTGTGACAGCTGGGAGAATGAGTGAGACTGGCTTGTACTGGGAGGGGGGACAAAGGAACCTTTCTTTGGCCAGCTATTCTCCGAGCATCTCGAGGGCTGGAAATGGGTCTTGGGTCTCGGACTCCTCTCTGAGCTTCACACTTGGCTGTGCGCGCAGGAGTCCAGCAGGAAGTATTGGAGGAGGGCATGAGCAGATGTTTGAGTAGCCGCTGTGTGCTTTCCGGTGTTTGCTAGGGAACCAGTGATAAGGTGCAGAAAAGACCCAAGGAAGCCGTACGGAGCTGCTCTCTGCGTGGATCAGTGACAATGACTGCAGTACCTTTCTTAGCCCGTGATTTCAGCTCTCTGCAACTGTTTCTGTTTATTACCTGGGATAATTGCCTGCAAACCCTGATAACTCATCCCTTGTTGGGTGGTTCAGCAGGGGTGGCCTCTGTGTTTGAGTTTGGATTCCTTATCTCACTAAGAGATGGACAGATCCAGAGACAGGGTGTCATAAATCACTCGGGGACTTTTTGTCAACTGGCAAAAAAAAAAAATGAAAATAAAATAACAGCGCTTCCAGAAAGTTACAGAAGAAAAAATTCTCTTTACCCTCTGCAGGTGAAAGAGAAATGCGGTTGGGAGAAGCGGGGGCTTCTTGTAGACTAGAAAAGAGAGAGGCTTGACAGGGGGACGCCTGAACTCGGCTCGGCGGCAGAGACGGGGGGAAGAGAGCAACTCCACAGCTGGTTTTGTGAGACTCTCGGGCCCTGTGACCCCCGGATAGGAAGCTCCCTGCCCAGCACAGTGGACTCTTTGGCAGCAGGATTTTGTTTTCCTCCTGGGCTGGTGTTAGGTTCTCTGGATACATAAGGTGACACGAGGAGAAGCAGATGACGCCAGCATGACAGTTTATTTGTGGAATCTGGGCCCCCTCTTCAAGGACACTTACTGATGCCCAAGATGCCTGCTAGCTCTCTGAGCCTTTCTGCACAAAAGCAAGAAGGGGAGGAGCACGGCTTAGTGCGGGGAAAGGGAGGGCATCCATAAGTCACTTCAGGAAAAATGGATGTAAGTAGAAATACCTGGAAGGCTGAATGTGTTTTCTGCTGTAGGAAGATGAAAAAAGAAGCTCAAATCATAGGTTTGATGAAAATTACTATTTTGAGTAGACACCAGGTATGGAAACTGGTGAACAATCCATTGCTTCAAGAACATATGAAGAGGAATTTTGCATCACCATCGCCCCCCCTTTGCTCGCCCCCCTTCCCCTGTGACCTCCTGCGATGAACCTCTTGAGAAAAATCAACAGGAGAGTGGGACATATTTTGCAGTTTTGCTCTGGATGCTTAGGGGACCTGGGAAGGTAGCCTTGTGAATGTTTCTTTGGAGATGGTGACGGGGCCCAGGTTGTCAGCAGAGCTAATGATGAAGTAGTTCTGTTCACTGACAGCCGCTGACATGAATACGAGACAGCGAACTCCCACGGGTAGGTTTTGGGAAGAGTAGCCGGGTGACCAAGTGTTCTTATTTGAGATGGAGCAGTGTGGCTGTGTGCAGAAGAGCCCATTATGTGGAGTGTGAGGCTCATCAACAGTCAAATTAAGAGGAAAGGGAGGGTGTCTGTGGAAATACCAGTGGGTTGTGCTGCTAAAGCTGTCTGGGTTTAGAGCCAAACGGGGCTTTTCAGTATGAAGTCGATATGAAAGTCTTGTGTGTTTTCGTATCAGATGCCCTCCTACAGAGGAGGGTGGTGTTAGATAATGATTGTTTTGCCTCTTTGAGATACCACCTGCAGAAATGTGTTTATTTTGACTGTTTAGAGATAGCAGAAAGCTGGTGTAACTGTCTTGTGAGAGAGGATTCTTTAGATGGGTGTTTTCCCATCTGATGACAGCGCCTGGCTTGGAATTGCTGACAGACTCAAGATAGGCCATGATGTTAGAGCTTGGTGTTGGCTTATAGAATTGCTGGTAACGGTTTTGGTGGGCATCCTTGGGATCAATGGAGTGGATCTTTTTTATTTTATTTTATTTTATTTTATTTTATTTTATTTTATTTTATTTTATTTTATTTTATTTGAATGAAAGAGAGTGTGAGAGAGCACAACCAGGGGGAGCAGCAGAAGGAGAGGGAGAAGCAGACTCCCCGCTGAGCAGGGAGCCTGACTCGGGGCTCGATCCCAGGACCCTGGGATCATGACCTGAGTGGAAGGCAGATGCTTAACAGACTGAGCCACGCAGGCATCCCCATGGATCAAGGGAGCCAATCTTACTCACTTCTGAAAGACAACTTAATCCTCAGAAAGAGAGCTTCCAAAACACCTATGATTCCATTCTTTCATTTAAAAAAGAAATCTGTGTTGCCTTGTTAGTTCTTACGAAGTTCTTAGTGTAATTCTATTGACATGTTGTAAAATGAAGAGAACAAATTCCATGGCTTTGCCGAGGACTAGCCCCATTAAGGCTCTGGCAACAGTTCTGCCTAAAATTTAAGCATCTTCAGAACATGGTGTGGACTCATATAGGAGGGGCCAAGGACCATTTTGCTGAGGAATAACCTTCAGCTCAGCAAAGTTGTGTGCTCTGTCCAAGGCAGCGCTTGAACAGGGGCCGTGAGCATAGGTGTGGCATGAGGAGCTGTCCTAGAGCATCAGATAGTTCCTTTGGATGTGATCTTCGATGATGACTGCTAGCTACCAAATAAACCCCTTGTTGGCCCAAGACCCCATGTATCTTTTGGGTGGCTCTCCACCTAGCCTTCGGGGCTGACAGCCTCTAGCACGGCGGTCTTCCATGGGATCCAGGATGCCCTGAGACATCTCGGGAAGGCTGACACAGAGAAAGGAGGGGCGTGGAAGAGGTCGGGGGGATAATGTACCAGAAGTTTACAAAGAGGAGGTGGTCCATAGCAACCAGGAGCACTGAAATGCGTCTACCTTAAAACAAAGGGAGGATGAAATTTGAGGCCCAAACTGAGTGGAAAGAGCCTAAGAATTTCCCACAGGATTTCCCCCACAAATAGGAGGTCCCTGTCTTTGTCTGATCTTTGGCTTCAGAAATGGAAATCCTCTAGTTCAAGGAGATAGAAACATGGGGCAAGCTACATGACTCTCTGCCTGTTTGCTGGGGAGGGATTCTGAGTGTTGGAAGTTACCTGAAAGGAAAGAGGTGGAGTTTTGACTAATCATGAAAATAGTACTTTTCTCCTTCCAAAGGAGACAGACTCACTCCTGTCCCTGGCTGGTACAGTACATCAGCCAGATCTCCCGCTGCTGGGCTTGAAACATACTTGTTTTCAAGCACAAAGGTCACTGGTGGAAGTGATTGTAATTCTCACTGTTGCCAGAATGAGAGCTAAATATTTTTAAGACGAGAACGGTGAAATGCTATCCGTTTATACTTACATTTTTTTTTGTTATTTATGATGATTCTGACTTTTGATCATTTAAAGTAAGTGGATGGAAGTTTATCTTGATATTATCCAGTTTTGGTGGGGGGTGGATAAAAGCTTATCAAGGGACACCTGGGTGGCTCAGTTGGTTAAGGGTCTGCCTTCGGCTCAGGTCATGATCCCAGGGTCCTCAGCTTGGAGCCTGCTTCTGCCTCTCCCTCTGTCCCTACCCCCCCGCTTATGCACTCTCTCTCTCTCTCTCTCAAATAAATAAATACAATCTTTAAAAAAAAAAAAGAGCTTATCAGAAAAAGATCTGATATAATGAAGATTATAAAGAGGATAGTTAATCTGCTAAGCTAAAATCTCTTTCTTTATATACTTAAGCTGTTCCTTTCTACCTGGAAGATGAACTTGGAGCCCAGTCTACAACACCTTTAGCTGTGTTTTTAATATGTTCACTAAACACCCGGATGATGTTGGAAACACCAGATTTCCTTTCCCTGCATCGGGTGATGTGTCTACCCCCATAGGTATTCCTCACTCTGGGTATTTATCTCTTCCTGGATTACTGTGCTTTGAGTCACTTCAAAGTGAGATCACCTGCCACATATTATAGTCTTATGTGGACGATAGGGTAACCAACTGGCCTGTCTCCATTTGCCAGCACAGAGGGGTTCCAAGACGAGGGACTTCCAGTTTTCAAACTGGGGAGGCAAATGGGGATGAATTGTCACTCTCTGTGGGATAATGGATTTGACCATAAACTTCAGCATCACATTTCAGACTATTAAACGGTTGACATTCTGAATGTTTCTAAACATATCTTACCATTTGGAGTTGACTTGTTTCCAAAATCCTCCATGTCCATGCCTAGGTGACTTTATCAGCTCTTGAAATTCTGCTCCTAGAAAGGAACACCAGAATGGTTTCAGAGTGTGTCTCATTCCCCTTCAGTGGCTCTGTGCTCCTGCAGACCGGTACCGAGGGCGGGCTTAGAAGACAGGGTCCTCACCTCTGTCCCCTGGCCTGCCACCTTCTTGTTTAAGCAGGGTGTCCCCACTTTTATCTATCAGGAGAAAGGCTTTACAACTCAAATTTTAAAAAATAGTATATTTCCAAGCCAGTGACTAGATGCCCGCATACCCCTTTTGGTTCCAACGTTCTGTGGTCTTCCATGGAGAATTGCTAATTTTCTGAAGGCTTTGAATGGCATGAATTTAAAGAAAGCCGCCTGTTCAAATAGTTCTCATGATAGTGAGAGATATTCACTGGGTGGTCCTTTTATTTTTAGCAATAGTGTTGGAAAATTCAGGTTATGTTTATTCTGACTGTGGGGGCTGGTAAGATTGTGTAGTCTAGAAAGTGCTGGAATTAGAAATTATTATAAACGTTGGCCGGTGGGGAAATTCATGTACCAAAATTACAATATATAAGTTAGCCTATAGATTTTCCCCGAGTTCATTGCCCCAAAATGTATACTCTGAGAAAGTACTCTCACAAAGAAATATAAATACATTTAACTGTGCTGTTCTTTTGTCAAATGTATTTTTAGATCAGATTTCTTGCTTGTCCCCAAGCCCCCAATTATGAGTTTATTTATATTTTGTTACCTTCATTGTCAGTCTCATAGCGTGGACTTGTTTTTCTGTTAGATAAATACGTTCAAATCATCATAGTTGCTGGTTTTTAGTATTAACCAGATATTGTATGGACTTTTCCTGAGCTGTCATTTTTTTTTTCTAGCCTCTTGATGTCTGTTTTCACTAGAATCCTGAGTTCTCCGCGGGGCTGCGGACACCCATAGGTACTGGAGGGCTGGTGATAGCAGCATTCACTCAGCTGGAGCTGGAGGCCCCGTGTGAATGGGCTGGCTTCTTTTTATGGCAAAGCAACTGCCCTTAATGAATAACGAGTTTCTTCCTTGAGAGAGAAAAATCACATTGCCTCGGTATCTCAGGAATACAGTTCCATAAATATTATTCTGCATGATGGAGCAGCATCTTTATTCAATAGAGCGGATACTGCCAACAAAAATGAAATAATAGAGGGGAAAAACTTCTAGCAGTTTCCAGCTTTAATTACGAGAAACAAGTGAAAAAGAGAGTTGGCAATCAAAGTGCTTTTGCACAGTGATCGCTGGCTATCTGTTACTCTTAGGGGCATGTGTTCTTGGGGGGAAAATAGATAACGTGAAATTTTTTTTAACATTTTCTGCCTCTGGTTTTTGCTATATAAGGTCAAGGGTACACTTGTCTTTTAAGCCAGCCACACACCCAGCTCTTTGGGTGGGATTGAGCTCATCATTAGGACAGAGGCTGGCTCAAGTTTATTATGATGGGATGGCCCCGTCATATCAAGACTTATTTTAATGCAACGTCTGCCTACAAAACGTTTCATTATAGAAGTGTTGTATTGTTCTGTTTTGTTTTTTTTTTTTCAAATCAAGGAGAATTTCCCTTATCAAAACATACTAATTTATCCATGGGCTGTGTGCTTTTCCTAGCCTATCTTGACTGCTTTTTCTAAATATGAAGACTTGGGAGAAGTTAAAAATAAAAACATTTCCCCCTGAAAAATTATGAACCCGTAATTTGTGACAAGGGCTTTAATCTGTCTACATATAATTTTATTTCCATAATAACATATATCACATGGGTAATAATTATTGTATTATGTTTCAGAGGAGTTCCATGGTAGGGTGGAGGGCAGTGGTTAATGGGGAGGAGGGGTGGGTGAAATTAAAAATACAGTTCTGGAAATCAGATTGAAGTAGGTTCGGTGGAGAAAATAAGAAACTGAGTTTGGAACATTTGAGGGAAGGTAACTGGGAATTTCTCTCTTTGGAATATATTGCATTGGAATATGCATGCATACTGAAATGCATTTAGAATAGATGCATATTGACAAGCATATAGAATGTGCATGTCAAGAATTTGGGAATAAAAAAATAGAAGAGAGAATTTGGGAATACAAGCTGGGCTGCAGTCATCAGTGTATAGGTCAGATGCTCTTAAACTTTTTCTGTTCATGGCCTTCTTAGTGCCTGGCGGCCGAAGGAAATACCTAACAGTTCCATTTATTAAGTAGTAGAGTCCAAACAACTCAATAAATATTTATGTCCTAACAATTTAGTGGCTGATTAACAATACAGTTGTATAAATTGGGAAGAAAAAAATACGTATTTTTCATTCTTAAGTGATGGTTAATTTTAGGAGTCAACTTCGCTCGGCCATAGTAACCAGCTGTTTGATCAAACATCAGTCTGGATGTTGCTGTGAAGGTATTTTTAATTTATTTTTATTTTTTATTTTGTTTTAAAGATTTTTATTTATTTAAGAGAGAGAGAATGAGAGCATGAGCAGGGGGAGGGGCAGACTCCCTGCTGAGCCGGGAGCCTGCCGCCCTCTGGCTCAATCTCAGGACCCTGGGATCATGACCTGAGCCTAAGGCAGACGCTTAAACAACTGAGCCACCCAGCGCCCTGTGAAGGCATTTTTTTTTTTTTTTGATGAGATTGACATTTGAATCTGGACTTTTCAATAAAGCAGGTAACTCCATACAGTGAGTGGCCCTCCTTTAGTCAGCTGAAGGCCGTGAGAGATAACTTCTGAAGTCTGCCAAAGGGGAAGGAATTCTGCCTCCAGATTTTCTTCAGATGCAAGCTGCAAAAATCGGCTCTTCCCTAGGTCCCCAGTCTGCTGGCCTGCCTTGCAGATTTTGGACTTGCCTGTCCCCATTAATGGCACGAAGCATCATCTTCATACCATTATATTGGACCCAAAAGCCCACTGGTTCCAGCCACATGATTCTCAGAATCACTGCTTAAAATCAGTCTCTCTCTGTGAACACACAAACACACACACACACACACACACACACACAGTTGGTTCTGGTTCTCTGGAGAACCCCAGCTGATACACTTACAGAACATGTGGGTTGTACGCACATGCTGGGCACTGCACAACTTCTCGAACCTTAGAACCAGACTGGACCCCATTTCCTGTTCCACCCTGATTTTTGTACAGTATTTTATCATGACTACCTCTGAGAACCCCACTTTGTAAAGGCGATATCTTTCAAAGGAATGTGGGTGGTCTCATGTTGACACTGTGAACTACCTCAAGCTAGTATTTTTCACAGTGTCCAACAAGAATCAAATATGGCCGTGTTTCCCTCAGAAATTTAATATATCCCTCAGTGCCTCTGTGAGTTTGCTGTGGCATCCCAGGGCACCTCGGCACACAGTTTGGGAACCGCAGGCACAAGAGGTGGCAGTTGTCACGGGGATAGATGAACTCGGGCAGAGAGAGCAGAGATGAGCTCCAAGGAGAGGAGGCAGCACAAGAGGAGACTAAAGGGAATCTAGAGACTCGGGGGGAAAAATGGGATACTAGCTGAGCAGAGCAAGGGAAGTATGCTTGCAGCTCAGAACTCAGTCTAGATGAATCTTACATTGTTGGTGGAGTTGGGACGGTGGGGCTGAGGTACTACATTTACCTTTCTCTCTTTCCCAATTTTTAAAAATCTGTATCTCCTCGTTATATATATATATATATATATAAATGCTGTCTAGCTCTCCCCGTGACTCCACACGGCTGATCTTTTTTGTTGGGTTGGTTTTCCTTTTCACACACCATGTTTCTGTTGAGCTCTGGCACTGAGCTGTAGAAGGCAGTAAAGGTAGGGGCAGATACTAAAGCAAGAGTGTGACAGAAAATACGTCTTTCCATGTTTGCTTTTCTTCATGAAACATTCGGTGGAGTTGGGGAGGTATAGCGTGAAGTGGGTTTGCACAAGGCCCTCTCATGAGGCGGTGGAAAGAAGCCAAGGCCGGGAGCCCCGGAGCAGAAGGTGGAAGGGACGTGGGGCTGGAGCGGCCCTGGGGAGGGCGTGAGATTGGCGCAGGTGGGCCGAGCCAGGACGAACACCCCCGTGAGCCTTAGTGCAGTGCTCGGCCAGGACCCGAGCGGCAGGCCCTCAAGAGGGGCCTGCCCTGACGGCGTGTGGCCCTGCTTTCGTTCAGAGCCACAGTTTCTCAAGCCAGCCCCCAGACCCCTGGTGTTGGCCAGAGCCCTGAAGGGGCTTGGCATTTTGAAATTAATTTACCTCCAAGGAAACGGAGATATCCAGCTTTGTTAACTGTACATTCAGGCAAAATGTTTCTGTGTGAAAACTAAAGCCCATATTCGGGATGGAGCGTGACCAAACGAAAAGGCAACACAAGCATATGGAACTCCGGATTCTCTGCAGTTACTGTCATCTCGGATCTGGTTTGTTTCCTCAGGTAGAGGCAGTGATTCTGAGGGTCATGTGGCTGGAACCCGTGGGCTTTTGGGTCCAATCTGAAACACTGTCTGGCATCCATTTTCATTTTAAGGGAAATCTTAAGGACAAGAAAGCATCCTATATTCCAAGTCTCCAAGAAGGTTATGTTTTTAATTCCGCACCACAGCGAATGCAAACAAATTTGTAAGTACACTTTATGCATGGAGCCCTGTAGAGGAAAAATAAATTGGTATCCATCTACCCAAAAGCCATAAATCAGACATAGAATGGCTAATCACGGATATAAATTATATGCTTGGTGCTGATTACTTTCTCCTCAGTCTGTTGTGTACAATTAACAATTTAGATCTTAGGATGGCAGTGCCGTTTTTGAAATATGACTCCAAAAGCAGACGGCTCATTTTAAAATTTTCCCTAATCCTAGTGTACACTTTCTGTTCCATTTTGGGTAAAGTATTGTCTTCAGGAGGCTCATATTAAATGGTAAGTATGCCTTGGGGCAGTTTTCTTTGCACCACAGCACCTGTCCCTTTACTGGAATAACCAGAAGCGCTGGATGACTGAGAAAGCACAGCCATTTTTGCTGTGTAAACACAAAAACACGGAACAGTGGCGAGTCTCCATCCATTGACTGAATGGGGTGGAGATGGTTCCAGTGGACCCAGCACTGGTTCTCTACATTCTCATTCTCGCCGGAGTCATTAAGAATCATCTTAGTTACAGAGGAAACGGTGCAGCTGCTATGAAAACAGTGTGGTGGTTCCTCAGGAGAATTAAAACCAGAATTACCCTCTGACCCAACAATCCCGTTTCTCAGGCTATAACCAAAAGAATTGAAAGCAAGGACTTTTAAAAAAGAAATCGAATGTGTATTTTTATTTTATTTTATCTTGTTTTGTTTTGTGTTTTAAAGTCAACTCTCCGGTGCTCTGCTGACTGAGCCGGCCAGGCATCCCTGAGAGCAGGGACTTGAAGAGATATTTGTAGACCCGTGTTCATGGCAGTATTATTCACGGTCGTCAAGAGGTGGACACAAGCCGTGTGGAAGGGTGGATATGCCAGCGTCCAACATCCCTCCTACGGAATAACATTCCGTCCTAACCAGGAAGGAAGTCCTGTCAAATGCCGCAACACGGTGGCCCTTGAGGACCTTAGGCTAAGGAATAAGCCAGTCACAAAAGGACAAACACTGTATGATCCCACTTACATGAGGTCCCGGGAGTAGTGAAATTCAAAGAGACAGAAAGCGCAATGGTGGTTTCCAGGGCCTGGGGGGGAGTGGGTAAGAGAGAATAATTATTTAATTGGCGTAGAGCTCCAGTGTTGCCACGTGGCAAGAGCTCTAGAGACGGATGGAGGTAATGGCTCTACAGCCATGTGAATGGACTTCATGCCACTGAGGTGGACGATGATGGTGATTGCACATCAAGTGCCTTTTACCCCAGTTGAAAAAGCAAAGCTGTAGAGGAATGGGCTCCACCACAGAAATTCAGTCCCGTTGAATCTGCAGCCAGCGCCAAGTTGCAGTGACTCTGGCCAAGAGCCTGGGGTGATCTCCAGAGCGGTCAGACCCAAGGTGCAGTCAGGGGTGGGAGGCCCACTCGATTGCCAAGCACTGGAAGAGACAAGATGGCAGTGCACGGGGCAGGGAGAAGTTTCCACAACAAATGAGAAGAGCCCGCACCCTGCCCTGGCCAAAGACTCCAGTGAGGGGACTTCCAGGTGGTGTGAATAATTTGTGTCCATGGGCCGAAGGGTCTTTCAGTCACACTTGGGCTGCCATCCTACAAATCACCCAGAGTGTGGAGATGTCCGTCATGCCACCAGGAAGCACCAGCTCCATCTTGGGTCTTGTCTGGCTGGCGTGCTGAAGAATCTCGACCATGGTGGATACGCATCTGCTCTGGAGAAGCAGAGATAGAAGGGAGGCCCCACGTGAACAGGCCATATTGCTTTCCATCTCAGCGATTCGGGACTCCATAAAACGACTTGTTTCGATGCTTGCAAGAGCAACTTGGTGATGTGGCTTATTATAAGTGGTTCTTCCCTCTTTTATTTATGACATGTGGACGTGGTTTCCGTCCTTTTGTTTCTCCATGAGCCTGGACTTCTCCCAGCCCAGCAGCACCTTACTGAACATGGGATTAATGGAGTGACCTGTGTATCCATTGAATTGATACCCCTGTACAGAGAGTTTTATGCATGCTTCGGTGGCTCACCAAGTGAGACAAACCACAGTTCAATTGAGTAAATCCTTCCATGCCCTGAAAAATACCTCACAAGGCGGCTTTTCTTCTTTTGCGAGGAATTTTATGGCAATCAATAATAGCTAGCCCTGTTATCCCTACCTCTTTATCGAATGCAATTCATTTTGAGTGACCTTTACTTTTCAGTAATAGTCCTTTATTTGTGACATACAGATTGCAAACAGTCTAATAACCCTCTGGCTTTTGGTCACTAGCCTTCTATCTGCTTTAGAATGCTATTGTAAAACCCAGCTGTGCGAGGAAGGAGAAAAGTATAGACTGAATGTTTTTCTCTGGAAGAAAAATTTGTGTGGCATCAAGATTGTAAAATAATAATGGCTTTTTTGCTCACTTGCACGTGCACGCGTGTGTGGTACTTCTTAGTACCTAAGAGTTCACGTGCCTTAGTTAATATTAGAATTATGAACAAAAAGTTTCTAAGAACCAAAGGGGGAATAATGGTTTTTGTCATAAAATGTAAATAATTTTATTATGAGTCATAAAATGTCATGAAGTTAAGCATTAGATCTTGGGCTAAGGAGCCACTGAAAATATGGGAAGGAAAATATGGATACTTTGGGGCCCAAAGTGGGAGTGGTAGTAAGAATTCTTGGATTTGACTTCCCAAGCCGTGGCTCATTAGTTGTTTGTTCTGTAGTTCTGCTTCTTCGGTAATCTCTGTGTCTCAGACCCTCACTTCTTAAAAAGATGATGTTGATACTTGTTTGTATGCTGGTCTTGTCAGGTCTTGCAAACTTGTAGTGCTCTTGTGCTAATTTCTTGGAGAGGAGCCTAAGATTATCATGTGTTCATAATAATGCTTACACTTGTTTTTATCACAGGGTTGTTTAAAAGAGCCTTGCCTTCCTGGGATCATGAGCTCGACCCCTGAGATACTGACTGTGTGGAACTTGAGCTAGAGAAGGTATAAGCAGTGACCACTGAGGTGCTGGTCAGCTGTTACCTTCTCAGCTTCAGAATCCCATTTTCATTTATCAAAGAACAATGCCAAAGCCACCTGGAAATAAGCAGTACGTTTAAATTGAAGCTCAGTTTTCTGACTAGTCTTCATTCTTTCAACATGTGCGGGGCAGTGATTTGCAAGTTCTTTGAAGGTGGTGTTTTGTATTGGGGATTTTCTTTTCCCTTTTGGGTTTGGAGCTTAGCTCTTGGATTCAAGGAGGAAAGCTCAGGCAGACTATGGCATCTCAACTCCCTCTCTTGGCATCAGTCCCCGGAGTTTTGGATAAATTGGGAGTTATTAGGGGCAATACATGGAAATAAGATGAGTGGAGAAAGAAGGGTGTGTTTGGTCCCTGGGTGGGCATCTAAGCATGAGAGCAGGAAGGTCATTTCGGTCTCAGCCCTTCAACTTATAGATGAGGCCCTGGAGAGAATAGAGTGCTCTCAGCCAAGGTCTCAGCTAGTTAATGGCAACTTAGCCTCCAGACCTCTTATCAGCCACTGTTTACACTCCAGTATGGATGGATTCTCTTAAACCTCTCAGGCAAAACTAATTATAAGCAGCCAGTAGATCCTATAATTCACTGATTAGTCTGATCTGGCTATAAGATTAGAGAAAATTATGCTCTTGATGCAGAGTGAGGAAAACAGAGTAGAAGGTAATGGGGCGGAAGTTTTGCTTTGCACCTGGGTAAGCAGGGACAGGTATGAACGTGTTTGTACACCTTGGAGGGGTGATGAAGAGAAGACAATGAAGAAATTGGCCAATTTGCCAGTTTCTCTCCTAAATTCAGTTTCGATAATTTGTTGTTTTTCTACCCTGTGCTATTTTCTTACATGAGTTTACACTCTTTGGATTGGGTTCTGTAGGACTAGATTTAGGGTTCTTGTTCCTCAAATCCAGAGTTCATAGAATTATTTGAGCTTAGTGGTAAAGTCTTGTGCCCACTCTAGTTGGTTGCATTGCCGATTTACAACTGTGGCTGTCCGTAACAAGAGTAGGTTATTGCTCACCTCCCTCCCCAGCACACTCTTGGATTAATTCTCGGTACATTGCTTGAGAAAACAGGACCCTTGAAATAAAAAGCAGCATGTAGTAAATAACAGGTGTTATTTGTAGAACTTGTTATACCGAGTTTACATGTGCCTGAAAAACTGGCTCTAAATTTTAGTGATCCTTTTATTAACAAAAGTCATTTATCCTAGCAGTGAACGTTATAATCCCTAAAGTGGAATTTGGAGGAGTTGGCATAAGGATGAATCCCAGGATATGAACTTCTTCCTCTCGTCCCTTGTCTGGACTGCAGGTCTCTTGTCTCTCGTAAGTCATGGGCTGTCGCCTCCAGTCTTCTTTTCAGGCACACTCTGTACACCAGGATCTTCCAGGATTGTCTCTCTCCCAGGCATCCTTAGGGAGGCAGACAGGTCCAAATCCCAAGCCTGCTCAAGAGGTTTTCTAAGAGAATACCACTGTTCCTTTTTCCTAGACCCATCAACCCAGCATGAACAGAGGGTGCCTTTCCCAGTCTCCCCACTGACTTGTCCTGCCTCCTTCTCAGAAGATTTATCCATCAAGGCATCCATGCATTTGAGAGACAACTGCTCTCTCTAAATGATCACACCAATGAACCTGAAAGGAAGAACTTCCTTTGGGAACACCAAATAATGACACTCCCATTTTTGTTTTAAATTTTGTTCATACTGTATGCAGCCTCGTTCCATTTCTATGTTACATTGTTCATGAAATAGCATATTCTCCAGCTAAGTAATTTTCTGAAAAGTGCTTGGTTTTCATGTAGTTAGAGCTAGAGCCGAAGGGTAGGTCATCTTCAACATAGCTGAAGTTTCTAGGTTTCACTTAATCTATTATATATATATATGTATACATATATATAATTGCATATATGCACATATATGTTAATATGTTATTGCATCATATGGTTAAAGGGAAATATGAACATAAAATGATCATTTTTGGTATTTAGATGAGCAATATTAAGACAAACTTGTATGCTCATGATAATGAGCTAGAGAAAAGAGGGGGACAAGTGTGGGAGGGAAGACAAAGGACTGGACAGTGGAAGGGCTGGCCCCAGGAGCAGAGACTTTTCCATCTTAAGAGGAGAAAAGGCATAATACCTAGGTATGTAAATTTGGTGGATTAGAGCGTAAGAGGATGAGGTAGTTCTTGTCTGTCAGTGACAAATGGAGGAAGGTGATCAGCTGAGAGTAAGAAAGAAGAGGGTGTTGGAAGTTTGAGGAGAGAGGGAAAGCTATGAAATAGTTGGTCATCCCAGAATATTATAAAGTGAAATAACAAGGAAAGTGTAGAAGAATCATCTTGCAGAGTTGAGTGCTAATTTGGGATTTGTAGTAATGAATTTAAGATAAGACCATGAAGCTGTGGATTGTGTAGAGTATTTTCCTTCCTGCAATTTTAGCTGCTCTGTTGCAAATGGTTAGTTAGGCTGAACCTATATTGATTGCCAGGTTGGCACAATGGTGGAAGAGACAGGCAAGGCAGATGAAGATATTTGCAAGGAATTGATCATAAAGTTGGACCACAGAATCTAAGTTAGATGTGAAGGACAGTGAGCCCATGAAGTGGAAGGAGATTGGGATTGAAGGGTAGGATTGATATGGGATCAAAGAGTCATGGAAAGGGGGTGTCAGGTAAGTGGTTTTGACTGGCTTAATCTTTATGCCTTCCATCTGACTATATGACTGTACATTGTTTAAAGTCTGCCCTATAGCCAACTGTCCTGAGGGCTCATGGTGGGGGAGGGGGGGCAGTGGGAAGGATGCATGTCTATAGATCCAATAGCTAAACTCTCATATGTGGGGGAAACTTGGTAGCAGGATTTTTATTTAATAGACTGTGTTAGCATTTGAAAGAAGTCAGAAGGTTTTTTTTGTTTGTTTATAAGCCTTTATTCAATTTGAGGTTAATAATAATTTTTTAGAAGCTCAGTTGTTTTTAATAGATTTTTCTTAAAAGTCCCTTTTTAAAATTTCTTTTTTAAACTGATTCTGAAAGTAAATCATAAGTAAAGATGAGGATTAATATTTAGTCCTCTGGAGATAATTTTTTTTAAAGTAAATCACATCCATTACAGGAAATTCAGAAAGCATTTTTAAAAACCCTATCCTACAGACAGACAGAAATGTCTTTCATTTTTTGGCAGATTTTTATATAGTTCTATTACTTAATGTCTTGCCATTTTATTTTTAATGGCTGTAAGGTATTTGTGTTAATTTTTTTAATATATAAAATGATTATTATTATTAGACATTAAAATCTTTTCACATTTATATTATGGATAACTCAGTAATGAACCCCAGAAAAAGACTATCTTAAGTTGTATATAAACCAGTTAAAGGGGCCATGACCTGCCCAGCTAAGACTTTGTTGGGAGCAATGTTTCTGTTACAGAAAGTTCCAGAGCTGTCTGGAAGAAAGTGCCATTATGAGGGCTTCCGATACCTGGAAAAGTAGATGTGTTGATGCTGTTAAATGTTGTAAGTTGTAAAGGTTCTTACAGGCTATCATTTTACTCACTATGTCTCCTAAGACCATTCATTTCACCCACGGTATTGAAATTAACATCTTACAGGAGAAAACCTTAAATCACAAAAATTCTGCTTGCTTCCTTTGCTCCCTCACCCTCTACGAATTAAAAAGAATGCTATTTTGCAATTTTAGTGGCACAATACTTTGGCCTAGCTCATGAAATACAAATATTTGAAGTAACCTAGCTTGAGAAAAATGGACAAAAGCTCTTCATAACCCAGGTGTTGTTGTTGTATAATTCATTATTTCCAGTATGCTCTAACATTTCTCAAATCTGAAGGTGTGGAGGACTTGCTTACCAAAAACAACTAGATGTGAATGGTGCTGTGTTATTAAATGTCATGCTTCTTGATTTGCCAGTCATGTATTATCTCAAAAAAAAAAAAAAAGGATTTTCCTACTCTTCTGCTTTTGCATTTTCTCAACTGGGATAGCCACTAAAAGGCTTGTGGCATTCTTATTTTCCAATAAAGAATGGAGATCTAAATTGCTTTTGGTCCCTTTTGCAATTATATGAATTAATATTGGCCCTTAAAACTCTTCTGCAGAGGAAAGGACTGTTGAAGTAGAATGGTGTTTTGATGCTAACTAGGGAAGAGAATGATAGGAAACAGATGATGGTTTATAAACGATGCTTCATCATTTAGGAAAAGAAAGGTGATAAATTGTTGTCCCTGTTGGAAATGTTTTGTGCATACCACGTTTGGTTTTCTTTTCATCACATTATATTTGCTGCTTGTAATTTTCAAAAGACAGCATAAAATATTTGTTTTTGAACTGTTTTCTGGAAGATAAGATAAAAAGTGCAAACTCATCACATTTATATTGGAATGGATGCAAATTAGGTGTAGTCTTCCAAATTGGTATTGCTTATCCTTTGTTGAGAACTAGCCTGGGTATTGTCAGCATTTTAGAAAACCATTTCATGGGTGCTGTCTTCGCAAAGTCAGATAAGATGCCAAATATGGATATTTCCAAAATATAAGTTCAACAGGCTAGCATCACTGTGATACTCAGACCAGTCTTGGCATATCACATACATGAGATGTTTAACAGTCTCTCCCCAAGTTTGGTTACCTATGTGATTTTAAGTGTTTTTGATCTTTTATTAATTGATGTAAAGTCTACCCTTTGTGTGTACACTTGGAATTGCTTATTGAGTCCTACGTGTTTTACATGTATTAATGCCTCTCAAATACCCTTTGAGATATGTAATTCGGTTTTTATTCCCATTTTACTGATGAGGAAATAGAGGTGTAGAGGATATGTATGACCTGCCCGGGATCACAGCTAACAAATGGCAGAGCCAGGATGCAAAGTCTAGTTCCAGGGGCACCTGGCTGGCTCAGTCAGTAGAGCATGTGACTTCGATCTTGGGGTTGTGAGTTCAAGCTCCAGGTTGGGCACAGAGCTTATTTAAAGAAAAAAAGAAAAAAGAAAAACAAACTCTAGTTCCAGAGAGTGTAATCTTGTATGCTGCTGTTTCCTTCATCCCAGGATTCTGGGCCTAGTGTTCTTCATCTGCTAAATACTATCATGGTGCACCCTATTTTGAAGGCGGAGTGTTAATGTTGTATCTGTGTGTGACCCAGACTGGGCCACAGAGCAGTGAAACAGCCCTATTAACAGAGATGTCAATGTATCTATTTATTTTTTATTTACTGGGAATCAGTTAGTAATCGGTAGGTTATGTTTTGATCATTAGTAAATGACCGTAAGGAACTTGAACAGGTTCGGAGAATCCACCGTTAGCAAAGAAATCATAATGGCAGGAGGCTCTGCAGATGCACTGTTTTATGAGTTTGCCTAAAATATAGGAAATAAGGAAAAATGGGGGCAAGGAATTCCTTTTCTTGACTTACACCCTACTTGATTTGTCTAATGTATAACTTACCTAAGAATTCAAAAGTGTGGACTGTTGAAGAATAGGTGGGGACTTGGAAAAGTAAGGGTGTGTCACCATTTGCACAGTTCTTTTTGTCATTTAAGAGTTCATAGAAGGAGATCATTAGGAAGTTTGTGATTTCAGAAGTAAAAGCTTAGAAAGAGCAAAGGGAAAATTACCCCAAGTAATTTTTATGTAGATCTCTCATTTAAGAGAAGCCATGGGCAGACTTTCTGACCATCTAACCAAGTCAAAGACCTGGATGGTGTTAGGAAGCTCCGTGCCCTCTTCTACCTTCTAGAAACAGATAAACTGCCAGAGAAACTGTGGGGATCATTTTGGAGAGGACAGCAAGAAGATTCAAAGAGGATGGAGGCCATATTTGAAATTAACTATTACACATGTAGGAATTCAATTGGTATCAGTTGTGAAAGATGGTAGTATTTCTCAGGATCTTCAATGGCAAAAAAGATAAAGTTGAATTAATGAAGTTGAATTTGTGAAAAGTGACTTCAGGTATCTACAAGGAAAGTGCTGACTATGCTTTCATGAAACTCGGGTAAAGGAAACAACGACAGGCCATTCTAACTAAGGTAGGGAAGGTAGGAGGAAACCCAACAGGAGGAACAAAGAACTGCTTGAATAGTGGAGACAAGAACAAGAATGCTACAACAAAGTCTGGGGGGGCGGGGGCGGGGCATGGCAGAGGGCCAAGGAGGAGTACAAAGAAATAGCAGCAGAGGAAAATCGGGAAAGCTCAAGCAGGAAATGAGAAGCAATCTTCAAAACACATCAAGGGAGACATTCTTTAAATACATCAGAAGCGACAGGACAGGGAAATGTCGTCTCTCTGTTGGGTAAAGGAGGGAGTTGATTTTAAATGACAGCAATAGGTCAAGTTGTCTGTTTTGCTTTGTTTTGTTTTTTTCAAAAGCAAAACTTCTTTGTTTTAAAAAAAGTCTGGTAGTGTTGACTGGGAGTAGGGGGAGGAAGCAACATTGTGAGAAGACCTGGCCAATTCTATTTTAGCAGATTGCTTAGATTAAAATCTGTAGGCACCGATGAATATGGAAGCAGTTGTTCCGAATGAAACCCTCACAGAGCACCAGTTGTAGAGAGAATATGGAACTGGAACAGAAGCAATATGTCATTTCTTCTTCCTACCATGGAGGAGGAAGAACCTTGAGATGACACATCTGAGAGTGTTTATGACCTGGAAGAAAATGGGGGATTCAGGGAGAAGTATCTGATAGCATCAGCAAATCAATTTGGAAACACCTTGCAGGCTGAAGGGCGGCAGGTATATATAACCAGTGTGGTTTGAAAGAGAGTAAGTTCTGTCAGTCTGATGCAGTCTCTCCGTGTGACACAGCGGCAGCCCAGTACACTGAGGGAAAGTGGAAGAAGTGATCTAGAGTGATTTTAGGAAGGCTGACGATAGTCCTCCACTGATCACACTTACAGGACCTCAAACAAGTGATTATACTGTAAAACTCTGTGAGGGGCTACCTCATTGCAACACGTTGGAAGTATGCTTAATTAGGAATTGATGTTACGGTCTAAAGGGTCATAGCAAGAAATGTTTTTGAAGTGATCAGCACTAAATCTAGTGCTTAGTCACAGTGTACTAGAGAATGTTTTATAGATGTGCAGGAAACACACACAAAAATGACCAGGCTGTTGGTGGGGATGGGGAAGAGGGAAGGATTTAAGTCAGAATGATTGTGGCTGTTTGGAGGCATGGTCAAAAAAGTAGTAGAAGGTAATGTCAAGGGCAGAAGGGTGGGGCATAAGAGAATGCTTACATTTTTATATGTAAGGTTCATGATGATATGATCATAATTGGAATGCATGCTCAGAAGGCATACGTTTTGAGTTTATCTGATAGTGGCATTTTTTCCCTAAAGCAGTATTGAGTTGGTTTCTTTCTGGGACCCTATAAGTTGATCCTTTCTGGACCTACTGTCCTCTAAGTAGAGTTAAGAGAAGGCCGTGTGGGTATAAAGCTCAAAATCAACAGGCCAATCTACAAGGTCAAGTAACAAAGTACTTTGTACTCAGTTCTGGCCTTATCCTTAGGTAAACAAGAATCTAGTCTTAGCTCTGCATAAAGGAGTGGTTTGAAATATTGAAAAGCATCGTAAAGATGGTCAATGAGTTGAGAAAATAAGGCTTCCAGGTAAAACAAAACTTGAATTCAGTGTGGAAAAATGCTGAGTGGTAAGTTATTAATGTTAAGTATCAGAAGGAATCCTAAAAGCACATTGGTGATATCTGCCCTGTATTTCTTTTGATGACAGACTAAGAGGGCAAAGACTTACCTGAATAAAGGATTTGGAAAAGATTTAGAAGAAGATAGGTGACCTTTATTAAACATTGAGATAAGGTAGTGAGGAAGGATGTGTGTTTCCTTCCTAGAGATCTTTAAAATTATGAGCAATTATGTTTTGGGGATGAATATATTTTAGACATTTATAAGATGTTTGAGTTTGGACTTAGAGTAGGCAATGAAGGAGATGAGCCCTCTGTTCTCTTTCAGCTGTATGTTGAAACTTGTATTTGTCTTGAAGGACTTAGTCTTCTGTAAAAAAGTTTTAATTGGCATTTTCCTCTTCCTACTACAACTGTGTGTTTAGCTCTTTTCTAATTACCATGTAATTCCTTTATGGTAGTGTGTATAAGTTTTTATTATATTTGCTTGCTTAATTAACACTCTCGGGGTGCCTGGCTGGCTCAGTCGGTAGAGCATGCAGCTCTTGATCTCAGGGTCATGAGTTTGAGCCCCATGTTGGGCATGGAGATTACTTAAAAATAAATAAATAAAGATTAAAAAATCAACACTCTACTCTCAGCTCTGTAAACAGACCATGTCTATCTTGTTCACCATTGTAACTCCAGTTCCAACACCTTATCTGGTACACACTTGTAATATTTGTAGAATGGAATGATAATATTAAAAGAAATACGGTTGCGAAAGCTGTCATTTTTGGAATGATTTGTTGGGGACTGGAATAGCATCATAATGTATTTCTCAATCTTGGGCATTTTATTGAACTCCACACTGCTGGAATTGTGTGTCATTTGCATCAAAGCACTTCCTCTGTAATCATCTTCTTTTAAAATGCAAATGGAATCCACAGAAAAACTCGTACATGACTATTCACAGCAGCATTATTCGTAATTACCCAAAAGTGGAAATAACCCAAATGTCCATCAGCTAATGAATGGGTAAACAAAAGGTGGTATATCCATACAATAGAATAATATTTGGCAATAAAAAAGTCAATGAAGTGCAGATACATGCCACAACATGGATATATTTTGAAAATATTATGCTAAGTGAAAGAAGGCAGTCACAGAGGACTACATATTATATGATTCTATTAATATGAAATGCCCAAAGCAGGCAAACCCAAAGAGATAAAAAGTAGATTGGTGATCATCTAAGGCTGAGGAAGTTAGGAGGAGCTGGGGAGTGACTGCCAGTTGGCATGGAGTTTCACTGTAGGGTGATAAAATTTTTCTGAAATAGGGGCGCCTGGGTGGCTCAGTTGGTTGAGCGGCTGCCTTCGGCTCAGGTCATGATCCTGGAGTCCCGGGATCGAGTCCCGCATCGGGCTCCCTGCTCGGCGGGGAGCCTGCTTCTCCCTCTGACCCTCCCCTCTCTCATGTGCTCTCTCTCTCTCATTCTCTCTCTCACAAATAAATAAATAAAATCTTAAAAAAAAAAAAATTTTTTTTTCTGAAATAAATTGCCATGTCAGTTGACTATCAGAGGACTTTTATAAGTCAATTGACAATCCTATGAGTATACTAAAAACCATTAAGTTGTATGCTTTAAATGTGTACGTTCATGGGGGCACCTGGCACCATGGTGATTGGCCTCTAACAAGAAAAAGAGCATATGAAGAATATGGAGTTCAGACAGCACAAAATTCAAAAGTTTTTCTACTGTCTAATTTTGCCTTTTTCTAAGTGTATTTAAGAATTGTATTTGGCAAATGCCTTTTCTACAAAACAAGCATTGTAGAGTGTTGCTGTTTCCTCTTAGAATGTGTACAGACTTCTTCATCTTACATTTAGCACAAAAGATCTTAAGTGTGGGTTTTGTGTCTGTCTCAACCTTCACAGCATGAACAAGAGTAACTGTGATCTCTTGTTCAGCGCTGTGTCCATGTAGGAGGACCACAGATGCGTGCTGCAGTACCTATACTTAAATATCAAGGTCAGGGGAGATTTTGCTTAAAGAAATGGTGCAGACTCTATTATCAGTTTAACAGAGTTGCTTGCTCAGAAAATGCTTTTTAAGAAGTTGTTATTCAAATGATTTTCAAAAAGAGTGTCAAGACTATTCAATGAGGAAAGGACAATCTTTTTTTTTTTTTTAAGATTTTATTTATTTATTTGACAGAAAGAGACACAGCGAGAGAGGGAACACAAGCAGGGGGAGTGGGAGAGGAGAAGCAGGCTTCCCGCCGAGCAGGGAGCCGGATGCGGGGCTCGATCCCAGGACCCTGAGATCATGACCTAAGCTGAAATCAAGAGTCAGATATTTAACGAACTGAGCCATCCAGGTGTCCCTATTTCATGTGCTTTTTATTTATCTTTTTAAAAAAATTTTTTTTATGATTTTATTTATTTGACAGAGAGAGAGACAGCGAGAGAGGGGACGCAAGCAGGGGGAGTGGGAGAGGGAGAAGCAGGCTTCCCACAGAGCAGGGAGCCCGATGGAGGGCTCGATCCCAGGACCCTGGGATCATGACCTGAGCCGAAGGCAGACGCTTAACGACTGAGCCACCCAGGTGCCGCAAGGACAATCTTTTTAACAAATGGTGCTGGGAAAACTCAGCATACACAAGTTGGGAACCCTACCTACGCCATGTACAAAAACTGACTCAGAATGGATCAAAAACCTAAACGTATGAGCTAAAACTGTTAACTCTTAGAAGAAAACGTAGGGGAAGTTTCATGACACTGAATTTAACAATGATTTCTTAGATATGATGCCAATAACACAGGCAACAAAAGAAGGAATTGGACTTCAAAATTAAGAACTTGTACAGCAAGGGACACTATCAATAGAAAGAAAAGGCAACCCATGAAAATGGAGGAAATATTTGCAAGTCATGTATCTAAAAAGTGGTTGATAATCGAGTATATATAAAGAACTCCTACAACTAAACAGCAGCAACAATTAAAAAAAATTTCAAAAATGCACAAAGGACTTATAAAAGGAAAAACACTTTCTTCTCAATACTTCATTCACCTCGGACGCCAGATGTGTGGGTTTTTCTATATCGAATTATTCTGCAATTCTCAGATTCTAAACGCTTGTTCTACAATTTCACTCAATTCTGACACTAACTGCCTAGAGTTAGTGCAATTCACGCAGATTAAGGACTCAGTCCCACAAAACTGCCCCCTGCTTCAGACTCCAGTCACAAGTAGTGGGTTCCAGATTACCCACAACTTCTAGCTGACCTTACTACAAATCAGAGGTTCCCATGCTCCCCTCCTCAGGTTTGATAATTTGCTAAAATGGTTCATAAAATTCAAGGGAACAGTTGACTTACTAATACCAATTTGTAATAAAGGATATATTAAAGGGCACACATATGCAGACAGATGAAGAAATGCACAGGGTGATGTCTGGAAGAGTCCTGAGCACAGAAACTTTAATCCCTGTGGAGTGCCACCCTCCTGGAACATGAGTGCATTCTTGTTCACCAACCCAGAAGCTCTTCAGATTCCTTTGCTTGGGGTTTTTATGGGAGTTTCATTGTATAGGTGTGGTTGATTAAATCATTGGTTTTGGTGAAAATTCAACCTTCAGTCCCTCTTCCTTCCATGGAGGTTAGCGGTGGGACTGAAAGTTCCATTTCTCTAATTGCAAGGTTGTTTTCTTTGGCAGTCATCCTAGGGGATTTCCAAAGTCACCTCATTAACATAACTCAGGTGTGGTTGAAAGGAGCTTTTGATGAATAACTTATTACTCTGAAGCTGATTCAGGAGCTGGGGACACAAACCAAATATTACAGCGACGGTTCTTATGGTTCTTATCACTTAGGAAATTGCTCTAGCCGGAAGCAGGGGGAAGAGACCAAATAGATATTTTTTACTATGTTTTTTTGTTGTTGTTTTTTTTGTTATGCTATGTTAATCACCATACATTACATCATTAGTTTTTGATGTAGTGTTCCATGATTCATTGTTTGCGTATAACACCCAGTGCTCCATTCAATACGTGCCCTCTTTAATACCCATCAACAGGCTGACCCATCCCCCCACCCCCCTCCCCTCTAGAACCCTCAGTTTGTTTCTCAGAGTCCATAGTCTCTCATGGTTCGTCTCCCCCTCCTATTTCCACCCCTTCATTTTTCCCTTCCTGCTATCTTCTTCTTCTTCTTCTTCTTTTTTTTAACATATTCTTTTCTCAGAGTCCATAGTCTCTCATGGTTCCTCTCCCCCTCCTATTTCCACCCCTTCATTTTTCCCTTCTTGCTATCTTCTTCTTCTTCTTCTTTATTTATTACTATGTTTTAAGTTGAATAGACATTTCTCCAGAAAAGACATACAGGTGTCCAATAAGTACATGAAAAGATGGTTAACATCATTACTTGTTACAGCAATGCAATACAAAACCACAGTGAGATAGTACTTCCCACTCATTAGGATGGCTATTTAAAGGAAGGGAGAAGGTAAAGAAGGAAGGAAGAAGGGCAGGAGAGAGAGATGGAAGTGAGAAAGGCCGGGAGAGAATGCACGCAATCATAATACTGTTGTTGAAGATGTGGAGAAATTGGAACCCTCGGACATTGCTGATGGGTTAATGGTATCTGCACCATGTAAAATGGTGCAGATACTATGGAAAATGTTATCGCAGTACCTCAAAAAATTAAACATAGAATTACCGTGTGACCCAGCAAAGCTCTTTCTGGGTATATACTCAAAATAAGTAAAAGCAGGGACTCAAACAGATATCTGTGCACCCATGTTCATAGCAGCCTGATTCACGGTAGCTAAAAGATGGCAGCAACCCTAGTGTTCATCGCTGGGTAAATGGGTAAGCAAAATGTGGTGTGTACCTACAATGGAATATTATTGGGCCTGGAAAAAGAAGGAGATTTTGACACATGATAAAACATGATGAACCTTGAAGATAATTATGCTAAATGAGCCAATTACAAAAGGACAAATATCGTATGGTTCCACTTTATGCATTTTCTGGAGTGGTCAGACTCATAGAGACAGAAAGTTGAATGCTGATCACCAGGGACTAGGGGAAGAGGGAATGGGGAAAATATTTTTTAAAGGGGAAAGAGTTCCATTTGGGAAAGATGAAAAGGATGGTGGTGATGGTTACACTTAATGTGAATGTACTTAATGCCAGAATCATATACTTAAAAATGGTTAAAATGGTAAATTTTATGTTACATATTTTTATTATAATACAAAACTATTATTTTAAAATAATAGTGTTTATTTATATAGACAGAAGTCTTCCATAAAAGGCCCCTGTTACCCACCTAGGCATAGCTGTCTTCAGTTGCTTCTTCTAGAACATAGCAAACACAGTAAGCATTGCCTCACCTTGATTCTTTTATAGCTTTTACTTCAGGATTACTGAGTGAACCAAGCAGTAATTGAAAACATTTTCAGTAGTGCTTAATACACTATTGAAAAACTTGGGACTTGTTAATCGTCATCTGGGCCAAACTCTGAGATTTCATAGTATTATTTTGTTCTTGTTGTTGATCTTCTAATAATTTTTAATACTAATTTATTTGACTCAGTAACTTAAAAATGTATTTACAAATATTGCATTTTTGAAAGATACTACTACGTCTCATGACCTACTTCTTAGTGGAAAGCAGAGTCTTCTTGATAATGATAGAATGCAGTTTTGATGCTTGGAAAGGGGTCTCGAAAATTGAAACTGTGTACACATTATTTCTTCTATGACCTATGGCTTACCACCTTGGGTTGGACTGCCCATGCGTACCTCACTTCCTGGGAGCATGACACATCACAATATGTTAGTCTTCAGACTGAATATTTTTGCATTTGCCTCTTTGCTGGACTTACTGCCAGTTTCAGCAAAAATAGGTGAGGCATTGTAATCTCTGAAAATGTTTTTCACTTAAGTGAGTTTGTAGTCTAGAAGGCAACTGACAAATACCCAATCCGGCATAAGTCTCAATGTCCTACCAGCTTCATTCAATTCCCCTGAAGTCCCTTTCTAGGCCAGAAGTCAGGAGTAGTATTTGTCCCAGTGTGGGTAATTATCTAGTTTCTCTGTCAAGGCTTCCTACAGGGTACCTTCCCCGGTCATCCTGGTGTCTGTAGTGCGGGGCCTTTGTACCTTTTAGAATACTTAACATCCCATTATGGGGGATCTGGACCTTAAGCAGTCTTCTCAGCCCAAGTCCCCCAGTCCTGGAGGATCACACCTAAGCAGCACCGAAACAAATGATATCAACGGGCCTTGTCCTTCTAAAAGACTGACAGGTATTCTTCAAGTCCTATAGGATGTGGACATGCTGGAAAGAACCTCATGAAATTATTCATGTGTTTGAGGTGGGCTGAATTTAATCTTTCAAAGAGAGGCAACTGTCAAGTTTTTAAAATGTGGAGCATATTTTACAGTTTTGACCTTGACATTCAAGATATTGCCCTGTTCGAACCTAAAATTTGTCTGGAATGAGTTTTCTTTTCATATTAAATAAATTTATATGTTTTTTCCCCCGATTCTAGAAGTAATACATGTTCCTTTTGAAATATTGTCAATTGAAGGCATTTTTAGTTTATTTCCTTGGTTCTTTTCTTGTGGCTATGAAATTTAGATACAATTGATTCTTTTAATACAGATGACTCTTAAGAAAGAGGAATTTCATCTTAGCAGAATCATGTTGAAACTATCTTACAGAAGGACACAGAGAAAAATACAAACTAACGTTTCTGGAATAAATTCCATTCACATAGAGAAGGAAAACACTGAGTCAAGGTGACTCCCATGGAGATCCAGATTTATGCCTGAAGCAGCTTTTTAAAACAAGTTTTTGAAGCTTGTTTTCCTTATCTGTAAAACTGAAGATACCGTATTTTTCTCAGTGTCAATGTGCGGATTGAATAAAATGCTACATGGGCGAGGACCTGACGAGTATCTGGTACACATAGCTTTAAATAGCTATCTTCGGTACCTTCTTATCTATCTCTGCTTCACCTCTTTTTCTTACATATTATCTCTTTTTAGATATCCCTTTATTAGCACAGAAAGTATGTTTCTTTTGGGTTGTAATCATTGCAATTCAGTCACTGAGTATATTTTTCCCCCTTGTGGGTATTGTCACCCACTTTTTGGCCATTCGAGTAAGTCCTCATTTATAATTCATTCGGTATTACCTAATTTCAGTCTAGAGAAAACCTGCCTTCGAAATGGAAGGAAATCTCATGCCATTCGTTGTAAGGGACTTACTCTCTTAGGGTCAGAGTAGCATGTTTGGGCCTTGGACCCAACCTTACATGGATCCACTGAGTTACCAGATGAAGAGAAGAAGATGGCAACCTCTAGGGTGAGGAGGTGGTAGTTAGGAATTTGGGTCCTATTTGTTTAATAACTACTGTGGGCTGGGAAAGAGGACAGGTGCTTTACATCCATTTCACATTTTAATCTTCATAACTCTTCAGTGGGTATTATTATCACTGTTTTATGGGAGAGGAAATGAAGGCCCACAGAGGTTGGTTAGCTTACTCGGGATGGCCCGCTAAGAAAGTTCTGGTTCAGTGTCACACTCAGGCCTGTCTGCCACTCTTAGTATTTTCCACAGTTTAATTGCACTTAGGGGTCATGCTTATGAGGTGACATCTCTCAACATATGGAACTTAGTATCCCGCCAAAGCCAACATTAAAGTCTGTCTCACAAAACAGATTCTCTTTTCCCCCTCTGACTCCATTTTCTCTCCCACTCTCCCTTGCTTGCCGGAAAAACAGGTTGATTGTTTAGAGTTTGTCGTTAAGTATAGCTAATTCCAAGGTATCTTAGAATCATGATGTCAGGGAAGAAAACCTATCGCAGGCTGTACAGTTCTACGTAGAAGGAAAGAAGAAGCAAATAGGGACTTGATCTCCAGGCATTTGGGATCGGGTCAGTAGGAGGACTGCCTGCTTCGGCCTCTGCCCTGAAGGCACATGAAGCCAATACTGCCAAGATTGCTGTCCTGTCCTTAGTGCCACCAGCCCCCACCTCTCCCTGCCCATCCCTCAAGTGCCCATCCCCCCATCCGGGGTTGGGGGCCAGGGAGGGCACCTCTAGCTAGAGCAGACTGACTCTTTGTGAAGTCTACTCTGGGAGCTTTCTTTGGCCGGAAACGGCCCCCTTCTGTAGTCGACTACCTCGCATTGAGTTGAATGCTCTTCTCTTCTGAGAGATCACCTTCACAAGGAATCATAGAATTTGCTTGGAAGTTATTTTCAAGTAAGCAGAAACACTTCAGCCTTCCATCCAGCTTTCTGGTGGTGGGAAATTCCTTGAGTGTGTGTGCAGTGTGGGTCTGTCAATGTGTCTGACACATGTTAGGTGGAGATAGTTCTCTATTGTGTCATCCTGAGAAATGCACATCCTTTTCTCTGATTGCTTTGCTCTTTCCTTCCCCGTAGATATTGTGCTGTGCTCAATAGCTGCCAAGTCTATATGGATTAGAGCTGCTTAGTCCCTTTCCACCACTCCTGTCAAAATCATCAACCATCTCGGTGTGAAAGGAAAACCAACAAATGCATTCTTCCTGGGTGAAAGTGGGGCTCAGTGCCCCAGCCTGCAAATGAACTCTTCTCTTATGTCTTTCTGGAAGCGTCCTGCAGTTGTATGTCATAAGATTTCCTTTTTCATATCTTCCGCATGTAAGCAAAATCTTTACTAAACCCCTTGTCAGGGATGGTAGTCAGGATCATTTGGAAGCTTGTCATGCCAGGATGAGCCCTTCTTTTCCATTCCTAAAAAAGAGACCTCACAAAGTTGTTTTCATTTAAATTTGTTGTTTTGTTCATCACAATCTGAACTTGAGTCTTCCTTTTGCTTCCTTTTCGGTGGAGATTTGATGTTTATTTCATTACTTCCAGTTCTAGATATGTGTAGCATCTCCCCTATCTGAACCCAACTTGGGAAAATTTTATGAAACTGAATCAAGAAAACAAAGTATACTGCCTCTCATACTCTTTGTCATGTCATATGGCTCCTTTACTATTTATTTTTGTGAGCTGAGGTTGTAGTTTATAGAGTTCCTCAATGTGGTTTTTTGAGCAAAAAGCACGAAACTGGTATTCAGGAGATCTAGGATTTCCCACTGGCTGTATCAGTTGCTAACTGGTGACCTTAGATAAGGCAATTAACTTGTCTAGCTCTCATCTCTGCAATGTGGGGATCGAACTGAAAGGCCTTGAAGGTTCCTTTAGCATCAGCATTCTGGGACTCTGAAAAAAGGTAGTTGATAGAGTAAGAATACCCTTATTTATTCCTAAGAGATTGTCCTTTATAATAATGATGTTGTTTGAAAGCACTGCCAGACACAGATCTTGGACAGATAATTAAAATTTAGGGAGGTCTGCCAGATCACTTTTGCTAGCATGAAGTTATGTTTCAAGGCATAGGACTGTGGCCTTTTCAGGCAGTCAGCTGGTTTTGAGAAACACCACCCACCGTGGACATGCAGGGAGCTGGTGGGCTGTGTATACAAATACTTGTGAGGCTGCAATCACAGAGAACAACAGCCCAAAACATCTGGAATATAGCCATAAATCCAGATGTGGGAAAAAGACCATCCAGAAACAAATGATTGTCATTAAGCCTAAGCATTTCAATTAGAGAGACAACCACCTACCCCACATACTTGACGAATTTTGTAGAACATTATGACGACAGAAAAGATGGTTGAAAGGACCACTTTTTTAATTAAAAATTTTAAGTTAAAGGTAATATTTGTATGTGGTAAAATCTTCAACTCATACGCCCTACACACACCCACAAAATTAAAAGCTTCTACCCTAAATTCTCAGTCCTTCTTCCTAAAGTAAGCGTTGTCAATAGTTACTTGGCAAGTCCTTTCCCAAAATGGTAGATACATATTCCAGTAGAACTATACGTAGCTTCTTTTTACATTTATATAAATGATTAGAATGTACGGGTGTTCTGTGCCTTCCTCCTTCTTTAATGATGCGTCTTCAATACACCCGTCAGGTCATACAGATCTAACTCCTTAGTGACTATATTGTGTACCACTGTAGAGATTATCATACTATTAAATACGTCTCCTATGCAAATCAAATAATCATTTCTCTTGTTTCCACTTTTCTCAACCTGCAACACCTGCGTTTTTGTCATTGTTCTCTTTATCAGGAAGGCAAAGCTGCTACATCGAACATCCTGTTCATATATCTGGGTTTTTACCCCCAGCTATTCTACCAGGGTTAATTGCTGTAAGTAAAATCGACTGTTCAACATGTTTACAAATTCTACCAGAAAGGTTGTGCCAATGTCGATATCCCTGCAACATGTAAGAAGGCTATTGTCTCTATTATTGCTACCCTGGATACCAGTTTTTTAAAAAAAAACTTTGTATATTAGTAAGTGAAAAAAAGACACTCATTGTTTTGATTTTTTTTTAAATAAATGATGTTAAGGTAGAGTTTCCTATTAATTATAGTTGATTTTTGTATGTGGATAAGGTTCCAGTGTGTGCTTTTGCCCATTATGAATTGGATGATTACTCTTTTATGTTGATTTGCGAGACTGCATCATAAATTAGGGATTAACTTTCCATCATACCTGTTGGAAATATTTTTTCTAGTCTGTCTGGAGTTTGTGAAGTGTTTTTTTTTCCCCTTAGAAATTTAAAATTTTCGCATCATCAAATTTAGAAATCTTTCCTTTTGTATTTCTGCCTTTTAGAGTTGTGTTTTTCGAAAGGCCCTCTGCATTCAGATATTACATATTACAAAATTGTTTGTGTTTTAGTCTAGCACTTTCAGAGTTTAACTTTCTTAGGCTGCACTATTTGATCCATCCGAAGTTTATTTTGGGGGTCAGGAGTTATCTGATAAGGTTTCAGCTGTATTTCTTTTTCCAAGTGGCTAGTCAACAGTGCCATTACCACTGACTGAATAATTAATCTTTTCCCCACTGATTTGAAATGCCACCCTGTGAGACCCAAATTTCTGTTTGTATTTGAGTTTATTTCTGAGCTCTGTGTTTGGTTCCATTGAACTGTGTTTCCCTTTTCCGATTCCAGTATGTTTGAGGTACTGTAATTTCAGACATGACTCAAGCAAGGGCAAGATTAGCCATTGTTCTGCTCAGTTCATAGGCACACTGGTTAGTGCCTACTTAATGAAGGCACGTCTGTTTTCAATTTTCTCTATTAACTCATGTTCATGATGACAGTGTGTCATCTGAAAAAATTAACTTTTGCTATTATACTAAGCTTAAAAAGATGGACTGTATGCCAAATTAAAAATAAACAAGATGATTTTTAAAATAGCATGCAAAAAGATGTTTTTTAAATCGTATCTGGAAATCTCACTTCTGTGACACTGTTCCATAAATAAGACATTATGGTATCTATTCATGTACGCATTTATAGGAGATCAGTCAGAAAAGTATTAGTATTTCTTGTGCTCTGTCTTTTAGTATGTGGCACATCAAATAGAGTTATGGGTTGTCCTGATCTGATGGATTTCATATAAAGGTCTTTGCTTTGGCAGCAGTTGGGACCTATTCACTTTCTGAGGTAAATCTTGTAGAGCAGGAAGTTGAGGTTTTGGGGTAGAATCCAAGAGTCTGTTCTGATCTTATTGTTGGGGAATGTGGAAACCTAAAGCCTTCCTTTACTTAATAATGTGAATAGTGGAGGATCTTTTTTTCCCCTGTACTAATTAAGTATTTTCTAAAAGATGATGAACTTTTAACAATAGGAGCCTAACTTGTTATTTTTCACAGATCTATGCTTAAACACGGTCAGAAAATGGTCTCTGTTTTAAAATCTCCTTATTTGTACATGTTGTAGTTCAAAGGAGGAACCTCACTATTTATGTGGAGAGAAAATAAATGAGATCTCTTTCTAACTGTCTTCATACGTTTAATGGTAGGATTGTGTCTTGGGTCCTATTTTGAGTTAAAACTGATTGTGGATTCAATGAGTTGCTACAATTAAGAACCGTTTTTACCTCAGAATATACTCCGCAGAGTATCTCAGAAAATCAGTTATCAACTGTGCAGGCGGTAGATCCATCTTGAGCTGAATGGGCAGTTTGATTGTTTGTTTTCAGTTGAACAAACATAAGCCCTCATTTGTCCCAGATCCTGTCAGAGAAGCAATGTAGGTGTGTGAAAAAAAAAGGTATATTCTACAGGCTTGTCTTCAAATATGAAAAAAGTTTTTGCAGTCCTACTCATTTGAGACACCAATCATAGTGGTTTCTTCACTGACATTAAGACGTAAAATGAACAGCTATGTCTTCCTCCAGTACCTAAGCAGGGGCTTGGGAAAAGCCATGGCAGAAGGCACTGGAGCGAAAGTTGGAGTGCTTGGCTTGACCTTTCCTCAGCATCCAGCCTCAAGTGGAGCCGCCCACTTGGTAGGAATACAGCAGTGCTTGCCTACACATAAGGCTCTCCCTGAACAAAAAAGACAGCCTAGACCACCTACAGTCTACCTCAGCGAGCCTTCCAAAGGGCATCTGTATATAGTCCAGCATTTGAGGTTAAATAGCTCAAGGAATCAGAAGATTGGGAAAATACCAAAGGAACCATTAGGGGAAATG
This sequence comes from Leptonychotes weddellii, assembly GCF_054177405.1. Taxonomy (NCBI): domain Eukaryota; kingdom Metazoa; phylum Chordata; class Mammalia; order Carnivora; family Phocidae; genus Leptonychotes; species Leptonychotes weddellii. Next base: position 57,233,853 of record NC_138373.1, on the reverse strand, counting down.
AAATGTGGCAAAGATCTTCATTCAAATTTAATTGAGTCCAAAGCCATTCCTCTCTGGAGAGAGCCATTCGGATAAGACCTAGCTTTGACTGAATACCCAAGCCAGGAATTACCCTCACACCACAAATGATATGCTAAAAATAATTTGCCGTTTGAGCCCTCCTTATATCTTTAGATTCTTTGTAGAGAACCCAGGCTAGGAGTTGTTCTTTCTGCTCACTTTATTTTGCTCTCTTATTTATTTTGACTGTTGACAGTATTTTATTAATTTCAATTTTTATTTTAAATTGTGGTAAAATGAACACAAAAAAAAATTTTACTGGCGACCATTTCTAAGTGTACAGTTCAGTGGTGAAATCATTATGTGAAATCATACAGTATTTGTCTTTCTGTGTCTTACTTACTACCTCACTTAGCATAAGTGTCCTCAAGGTTTAGCCCCGTCCGAACGTCCTTCCTTTCTCAGGGCTCCTTTTAAGGGCGGAGTGCTATTCCGTCGTGTGGATATACCACATTTTGTTTGTCCAGTCATCTGTCAATGGACTTCTGATCTTTTTTTTTTCACTTTTAATCAATACAATGTACACATGCTACCATTTCCCACATGAGTATGCCTCGACAAAATAGTTTTAAAATTTGAAAATACTTCCCGGTTAGACTTCTACTGTTGTTGATAACTGTGATTTGGCTTAGTGAGTGCTAATAGTAGTAGAAATGATCACTTTAGAAATGAATTACAACAGTTGATCGCTAGTCTTGAGACTTCACATCTTCCTACTTCCAAGTTCAGGCAGCTGCAGGATCCAAAAAAAAAAGGCTGAAGGACAAAGGTGGCAACCACTTGGTGAGAGATGTTTGTTTTCCTGAATTGATTTCCCTGTACCCAGCGTCCAGAAAGGTGTGTTTTTCATGGACATTTTCAGTCCTCTAAGCTTGGGATGTGGATTTATTTCCTTAAAGACACAGTACGTGATCTTTCTCACCAGACTCTCTCAGAGGCTCCACTGGATAAACACTCCGAGGTCCGGAAAATGGGAGTAAGGGGAGTCATTTAGATTATTTCACATCCTCTCGCTCTGGAGTACTTTCCTTACTCAACACTTTCCTCACGTTTCTCAGAGGAAAAAAGAAATGGAAACTTGGTACATTTATTTTTTACATACATGCCAGCTTTGACCACTCTTGGCACTAGGTGAGCAGGAGATGAGTGATTGGGATCATGCCATGGAAAAAGCCATAAGGCTTTACATCACAACTTTTTTGTTTTTAAAACATTTTGTTTTCATAGCTGGGGATTACTCCATTGGCAGAGGGTAGGGAGAATGAAAAAAATAGTGTAGAGTAAAAGAGAGAGTACTGAATTTTTAAAAAGACACAAAGATGCAACCAAATTCCATTTCAGTTTTGTGAAGAAATGCTTTAAGTTTTGAGGTGAATGAACAGGATGCTATCCCTGCGCATATGCTATTTGCATATCATTCCTTGCCTGAAGAAAATGACCATATAACGAAGAGATACTTAGAGTATGATTGTTCTTATCCTAAAAGGATCACCTGTAGATTTACTTCAGAAATAGAAGTTACTTTAGTTCATTTCAGTATTCATGTAATAGACTCAACTTATTTGACGGCTGTACATTAAATGGTAAAACCTTAACTGAAGATAAATTACAAAGGAAAATAAAAGCATTAGTATAATCCTAATATTTAACCAATTAAGAAATGAAAAAAATATAATTCCATTAAAATTTGTTTGACTTATATGTAACTTTGGGGGGGTTGGCATAGCGGGTAGCCTGATGATCACAAATAGGTACAAGTATGTAAGTGCATGGCCATTTTTTTTAAAAAAACTTTTATTTGCTTGGGGGTTATTTATTTATTTATTTATTTATTTATTTATATATTTTTTTAAAGATTTTATTTATTTATTTGACAGAGAGAGACACAGCGAGAGAGGGAACATAAGCAGGGGGAGCGGGAGAGGGAGAAGCAGGCTTCTGGCTGAGCAGAGAGCTTGATGTGGGGCTCGATCCCAGGACCGTGGGATCATGACCTGAGCTGAAGGCAGTCGCTTAACCAACTGAGCCACCCAGGCGCCCTGCTTGGGTTTTTTTTAAAAGTAATCTCTACACCCAAGGTGGGGCTCAAACTCATGACCTTGAGATAGATCAAGAGTGGATGTTCTACCAGCTGAGCCCACCAAGCGCCCCACCATATTTATTGTTAGTGGATGCGGTAGCTTTAGAATAGCGTCATATCTAGCAGAGTATAGCAAATGGATAGATTTTTAGCTCTGAGTATATACTTAACAGCAGCTATCTCTTTCTTTTTTACTCTGTATTTATGGTATAAGAGATCTTTTAAAAATTATCTTGAATTTTTTGGTAAAAATTACCTAAAGATAAAGGGAGTTATATTTTTTTAAATGAGACATTAGTGAGGTCTTAGAGTAAAAGAAGAGATATTGTATACGTATTACGAAAGTTACCTCCTGCGTGTTCTGTAGGATCTTGTAGATAATGGAAACCAGAAAATTCTAAGTTAAGAGATCTCAGGAATAAGCAGACTGAATTCTCATACCTGTTCTGGGAGCAGTGAGTTCAGTGAAGAGCAATGATTTGGGGGAGAAATGTGAAGCTCTGGCAAAGAGAAGGTGGTGTTCAGAGCAAGTTAGTGCTCCCACAGTGTAGACCCAAGCATGCAGAGTAATCTGGGGTCTCACATTTTTATAGGAGGTTACGTTGATTATCACTAGGTGAATATTAACTTTGCATTTTGTGAAGGACATGTAATCTTGGTCTTTGAAAGAAAAAAAAAATGCCAGAATCAGCCAGTGTGTAATACAGAAAACAGCACCCCTTAGTCTGGGGAACCCTACCATCTATCTGTGTGTATTCTAGGAGGATATTTGAAAAGAGGTTGGAGAATGAGCAAATCAAAAATATTTATTGAACATGGACCATGTGCTGGGCATGGAAGTTATTGTAAGAACTCCTCCCTGAAATGCTACGTGGTGGTATTCCCATTTTGCAGATGAGAAGACTGAGGCTCAGTTGGGCTGTTATTTGGTAGACAGTATATCTAGCACAAGCCTGTGCCCTTTCCAAAACAGGCACCTGCTCCTGGTCAGCTTGCTCTTCCAGACACACTGATACGGAGCATCCCTCGTATAACCTGAGGCAGTCTTACCTTCTCTGCTTTGCGTATTGGAATGTGCATGCCGATGTCTGAAAGCCATTAAGGAAAATGAGTCACTTGCTGGACACATTGAACTTCTTTTGATTAGGAGAGCTTCATGGAGAAATAAAATACCAAATGATTTTTCTTCTTAGAAAGAATTGAATCACTCTTCTGAGTAGAGATTGTTGGCAAGTTCATGTGCATCATGGTCAGCAGAAAAGAAATACAAGCAGTAATGAAAAGCTTGTGGACTCAGAATGCCTTTAAAGCCCCGGGCTGAAGAGCAGGCCTTTGGGGAATGATGTTGAAAGGATGCAGAATGGGGGCATGAAAAGAATTCTGGTCCTGGAGGAAAAGGCAGGGAACAGAAAATGAAGAGATGAAAGGCAGGCACATTGGGTGGTTACCCTTCACCCCTGGGTAAGGGTGGTGGAAATTGCTTTTGTTTCACCCCTTAGCCCCCAAATAATTTTTTTTTAAAGAAAGAGAAGAAAATATTTTTGAGGTAACTCATTACCTTTTGGCTTTAGGCCTAGAAACCTCAGAAGTTAAAAGTAATTTTATATGCTGCAGATGCTTCCTGGTTTTAAAACTGTGACCTGGCTTCTAAACAATGATGACATCAACACTGAAGGATATTATTCTTCCATATCATGTAATTCCAGTAGCAGCTGTGGGGGAGTCTTCACAAACTTAGGGGGAGGGGAGACAGTCCGATTTAGATCATGAACTAACCAAGAAAGATATTTAGTGTGATGTCCATTGTATGTAAAAATTGATTTGTATTGTGTTCTAGTTCAGAGACAGTAGAGTAGATAAACCTGTCTTGCCTGTTAGTATTTTTAAAAGGTCTCTTGGTGTTGATTACAGACTTTTGATATATTTTCATGACCAGTTCAGACTACCCAAGCCATAAAACACCAGTAATTAAGAAAAACTCTCCTTCAGAGGAGAATCAAGGGAACTCTGCTTCCATTATTTAATTTTTGACATCTCTGGAGGGATGGAATAAGCTCTTTTTAGCCATTAGTAGTTGACCTTGAAATAGGATATGTATTTCCTCTAGTATGCTAGTGAGTCTCAGTTTTATTCATGTGAGCATGAGGTTAAGTGATAGAAACAAAAGGAACTTCATAGAACCTTGTTTCCAAATCCCATCCTCCAATATTCATTGGACCTAGCTGACAGTAGATAGGTGATTTTATGGTTGATCATACCTAATGGGCCATGAATTTCAACTGTTACTTTTTGGAAGAGTGGATATGTGACTTTGGAATCCAACTCTGGCTTCCTGTCTGGCTTCCTTTCTTCCTCTCTAGAGTCCTCATTTTCTTCCCTGCCTTGGGCTTCATTCTTCTCTAGAGTTCTTGAAGTCTCTATAACCGTGCCCTTCCCAGCACAATCCAAGGTCATTGGATGTGTCTTCATGAGTGCTTGGTCATTTGACAGTGTTGGGCGAGTGTAGGTGTGCTCCGCCACTCTTGCCCAGGAGACACACAAGCAGAGTCTCAACCACAGTCTGAGCCTGTTGCCCAGTGTGAAATGGGAGGTTTGTCCCGTAGGAGAGGGGGAGCTGGGGAGCCAGTGAGAATACAGGATTTTTCCTCACGTTGTGCCTAGGCTCATGAACTCATGAAAAACAATGAGGTAAGGAACAGTTGCCTTTGCACAATTTATTTCATTTCTGGATCCCTTTTCTTGCATCCTATCAGAATCTCCTCTCTACAAAGGCTCTACTAAATTATTGATACTAAGCCTATATGATAAGCCTGCTGCTATATCTCTCCCAGGGGTCTCTGCACTTTTAATAATGGAGTCAGCCATTATTAGTTAAGCCCCTGCTTAGCTAATGAAGGAGCTGTGGATTTGCAGGGGTCAGCTGGCAGGTTGGTGTAGTGTTCCTGGAACAAGATGGCTCCTTAGTGCCCATGAAATCACCCTCTTCCCCCACAGCCCAACCACAAGCTACTATCCTGTCTGCTCACAGAGCTGACCCTGTCCTTGTGGTTAATAAAAAGGAAGAGAGTCTACACATGCTGCTGGCTGGTAACATGGAAGACCTGGGCTCTCCTGCCTGGGGGTGTAATGGAGCCCAGGGCCAGGAATGGGCCCTCTGATCGCCCTTGGGATGGATCGCCTGCCCAGCTGGGCTGTTTTGCCTCATCCCAGGGTGGCGAGTGCTGGCCATCAGCATGACTGTTCTGTGTGGACAGTTAAAGCCTGCCTTCCCCCTCTGCAGCACCGTTTGCTCCACTGGATTGGGAAAGAGGACAGTAGATGGATCTGCAGCAGAGCCAAACATTGGATTACACTTGCCCCATAAGTCTCTTCAGCTGATCTATGAATGAGGCAGGAGAGGTGACTGCATTATGAATGGGGAGGAGAGGTGACTCACTGAGGTAATGCTTGAAAGAGAGATTGTGTCCATAGAAAGTCGGCCTTCTTTCCAGCGTTCCACACGGAATAATCATGGGCCACATCATAGTTTTGCATTTCCATGCCATTAATTGCAAGGTGTGTGTGTATACTTGAAGTATCACCTTAAAAACGGTGCTTTACCCTTCTCAAAAATGGGCTCTAATCTGCCTATTTTATATCATGGTGGCCAGAGCACCACCATTCCATTGAAAATATAATGCTTTCTTATGCCAACCAGTCAAATACTCTTATCTGTTTAAACTCTGTCCTCCATGCTGGATCTGAAAGCTCTTCAGTGACATCTCAGAGTCAGCCTTATATTGAGAAGGTCATTGTCAAAGTAGGAGTAAACAAAGAATCGAGGTTAATCTTGCTCTGCACTCTTGCCTTCCAAGAGTGAGTTCCATTCCCAGAGGCAGAGGAACTGTGCTGTGCTTTTGTTATGCTTACATGCGAGTGGGATTTATTAGCTTTGGGAAGGAAGGAGAAGGTCATCATGATACTTGGTAAATTATGAGAGGGGGGTCAGAGGGTCAAAAAGAGGGAGCTTCCCTGCCAGACCTTGCTGGCTAAGAGTCAAAACACCATGGAGCAAATAGTTTGAAAATGATGAGTAACCTTCTCAACTTCGTCCTAGACCCTCATGCCTGAGAGCGCACACCAAAGGTGGGAGTATAGCTTTGCAGGGATTTGGGGGTGGGAGGTTGGTGGCTGGCCAATTTCTTGTGGGGTTCCACAGTGAGTACTAAAGGGTGAAAATAGTGTCAAGACCTCCTTGAAAGCTCTAGAACGATCCTATATTACCTCCACATCAGCCTTAGACCCACAGCGGCCTCCCGGGTCTTCCAGATGGAAGAGGAGAGCGATGTTCCATGTGGGCTGTGTTCAGACCAACAGGGAGGGGAGTGCTCATCTCAAGTGATATTGTTTCCTCTTTGCTCCCTCACAGAGGGTCACTCCTTCCCCTCACTCCGCCTCACAACTGCTGACCCAGACGTCTTTCAGAAGAGGGAAAAGAAAGCCACTTCACCCCATGGGGTTGACATTCTGGTATTGCACCTGCCTGCTGGTCTTTTAGGACCTGAGATGGGACCACCTAGGTAGACGGTCCAGTGGGAAATGCCTGGTAACTCATAGTGTCACCCCAACACCCATTTGGAGCTTGCTTCTGGTGGAATACCGCCTTCACAATGGCACTGTAGTTTGCTTGTGAGGTAACAATTTCTGTTTTCCTTTCTCTGTCAACGTCTTCCTCACTGTGTGGGTTCCGTCCTATATTTCCAACTTATCTCTGTGAAGTTTTTTTTTTTTTTAAAGATTCTATTTATTTATTTGAGAGAGAGAATGGGAGAGAGAGAGAGCACATGAGAGGGGGGAGGGTCAGAGGGAGAAGCAGACCCCCCCGCAGAGCAGAGAGCCCGATGCGGGACTCGATCCCGTGACTCCAGGATCATGACCTGAGCCAAAGGCAGTCGCTTAACCAACTGAGCCACCCAGGCGCCCTATCTCTGTGAAGTTTTGATGGGAAGAGTGTCCGGAAGGTTCTGCAGGAACTTTCGTTTGTACTTCTCCTGGAAGGGCAATTGATAATCTTAACTGATTTTTGAGAGCCTTGTAATGGCCCCAGCCAGTGCCCCGCTGATCATTTTTGAACTGTGATTTGCACCGCAGCTCCAGAAATTCCATCCTGAGGATGCTAAACAGGAGCTATACGACTTTTAATTTTGCTGAGGGGTTCATTTCTCTCTCTTGCTCTCACTCTCTCAGTTTTTCAGTGTAGGGCCAGAGGCTGTTCATGTACTTAGAGACTATTTTCTAAACTTTTTGCTCCTGCTCTTTCCAGGCAATTAGCAAAATCTGTTTAGCGTTGAATTGTTAGCTGCACACATTCTATTTTAATTCATTGTTATCAGAGGGATGCCTATTACACGAACTCCTAGAACCAGCCTGTTGTTTCAAAAGATTGAAATCTTCACTTACTTTATGAACAAAAAATTTACCTGGGTATTAAAAATGACAACAAATAGTATTCTTCCAGCTGGAAGAATATATGAACTCTAGTAGCTTCAAAATCAGGCTACAGAGCTATAGCTGGGTCGTTTTCATTTCTTTTCGCTCTGCCACAGATTATTTTCCTTAATTGCAATGTTAAAAATACTAATTTGTAATTATGGCCCCAGTTATGTTGTATTAATTATAATTATAATTATAATGTTTTATCACACAAGCTAGCAACTGATGATGGCCCTTGTCTGTTTAAATAATATCAATCTATCTTTGAATTTAAGAAATGGCACCACTTGCTTATTTAATTGATGTTAGCAATGAATGGAACTGTCAAGAAGAGTATTTGTGTATGAAGGCATTTTTATCCCAATAAAACTTAGAGCTTTCACAATAATTTTCAACCCCAAAAGTATATTTGGCTGTTTCTGGGGGAATGATAGGCCAGAAAGTGGGAAATGAGGCCAGGCTCCAGCACTGAGCTCTTGGGTAGCATGGGCTGAAGGGGGCGGGCAGGTTGGCTGAGCCCCATGCATGGAGCTCAGCACACCTGTGGCAACAGAGGTTTGGATATCAAAATAGCAATGTGCCTTGGAGTCAGGGACGTGGCAGCCCCACAGGCAGGTGAGCCTTAGGGCCTCAGGACAGTAAGTCTTAGGGCCCAGGCCTCCAGCTGGGGGTGGGGATGCTAACATTTGCTACCATAATTCTTATTTGCTCATCAATTGAAGCTGCATGTTGAAGGTCTTCCATCCCTGCAGCTAAGCGTCCTGGAGAGCACAGAGCCAGACCTCATCCTTTAGCAATAGAACATTCTAGGAACTCAGATCTGTGTGTGCATGCCTGCAGCTCCTTCTCCTTAAGAAAAACACCACTGCTTTATTATTACTAGAGCTTCACACTCAACAGTGCTTTTGTCTGATTTACCTCCTTTGCGCTTCTTGGTGACGTTGTGAGGGAGGCTCCGGGATGGTTGTTGACATTTTGCAGGCATGGGAAGTGAACCTTAGTGGTTTAACGGGCCCAATACAAAGCCTAATGTCAGCCTAAGTAATTCATTCAAAGCAGAACAGTGAACGAGTGCTGAACCTAGGTTTTGTACCCAGGTTCTTCCCACCTGTGCTTGCAGCTCTGGCCCTACCCGCTAGGCCTTCCTCAGTGATGACTAGGAGTGGAGCGCTCTGGCATGGCCAAGGATGTTAGCAGGCAGTAAGGCCCTAGGGCAACGCAAAGCTAAGGTCTGCCATAGAGGTTGAATCTAACTCTTCATTTTACACGTAAGGAAATTGAGGACCAGACAGATGCCTAAGTTACATTGAATGCCCGGAGAAACCTCTACAACCCAGACTCAGACTCTCTGCCCAGTGCTCTCTGGACCACTGAGCCTCACATCCCCCTCATAGAGTGATGTTAGCCGTTATTCTGCAAACGCCCCATTCATATCACCTCCAACCATTATGGAAACTTCTGGAGTAGATGTTGTGTGAAAAGACTAGTACTTCCCCATTGTAGGTAGGGGAAGCCAGGATGCTCAGAGGCATCCTTCAGCTGGTCTGGGTGGTGTGAATCACCTTGCTTCGGGGGCAAGTTGGTCGAGATCTAAGAGATTCTAGTCTTTGCGACGATTTTCTCTGGGAGAAGAGGGAGAATCTGAAGTGCAGTGCATTCCTGACTGGTTTCAGTAAATGATCCCATTTTTTATCCTACCTTCTTCTCTGTTAAAATTCAATTATCCCCCCCTCCTCCCTATTAAAATTGGGACCTTTAGTTACGTCTCAAGGGCAACAACTTCTGCTTCTAAAGCAAGGCCTGGTCAGATCATGGTCTGACTGAGGCAGGTGTCAGCGGGCACTGCCCCTCCCCCCCCAGCAGGAAGCGTCACTCTCCTGCAGCAATAGCCTTTGAAGCAAGGGTGGAGTGTATCACAAAGGTTCGGAATAATGAGGAAGAAATAGAAATCTGGGTTCAGAAGCCCCTTGTTTTTTTAGTTTTGACTATTTTTGTTTCCCTTGAGTTCAGTGTTCAGGGGAGGAGGGTTTTGGTGGAAACTGAAGGGAAACCCTGCCAAACAGAAATTCCATATCAGATGGAGATTTTCCTCCTTCCAAGAGGTGTGAGAGTAGCCAAGAAGCATTAAAGCGTTGGGAGAAGTCAGGGTGATGGGTTGGAATGCTCTCGATGGAGCATGAGCAGGGGCTGGGGACAGTCCCGCGGGTTGGCTGAAGAGGCTGATGTGAGCTTTGGGGAGTTTCTGGGCTGGCTTCTCGGACCTAAGATAGTTTAGGGACAAGAGGTAAGCCCTCAAATCAAGCCAGCTGCCAAAGCCAAGGCTCCCTGAGCACCAGTGCCTCCTTCCAGCCTTTCTGTTCATTCTGGAAGTGAAATCTGAGCACTGGAGAGATATATCCCTGCCTTCCTGGTGCTTACTTGCCGGGTAAAGGGGCACAGAGAAGAAACAAGCACGTAAGTGAGGTATCTAGTGTGTCAGGTAGCATTAAATGCTATGGAAGAAAAATAGGCAGAATTCTCAAGGAACTCGTCATCCCGAGGTCCAGAGATTGCTTCTGGTTGGGGCAGTTCCAAGATATCTGTCACCCTTGTGGAGCTGACCTGGCTTAACCCTCCCCAGCATTTTCTCTAACACCATGTGGGGCACTGGGCTTTGCGCTTCCTTTTCCTTCTTTGTTAAGCGGGAATGTGGAGGGAAAGCCTCTTAGGGAGGCCCTCTGAGATCTGTTAGTGAGACATAGGTCATCTTACAACTGGCAGCCGCTGCATTTGTTTATCCTCACCCTACCTTCCCTTTGCATGAGACCTAGTCTTTGCAGATCTCTCAAAGGTCTGTTGTACTGTTTCATCTCATATACTGTGAGTTAAGAAGGGTGGAGTTGGAAACTCCAGAACTGAAGAATGAGTAGGGTTAATACTACAGTCTTTCACAGCTGCTGGGCCATGGGCGGCCCCATTCGGAACACTGGCCACAAACACTTTGGTGTGGCTGGAGCACGGACTGGCCGGATGTCTATCTGGAGTGGGTCAGGTTTCCTTGCTTACCTTGCAACCTGCTTTTGCAGACCATGGCAAGTTTGTAGGAATAACCCTGTAACCGTGTAACCAAGTAAACCCACTGTTTTGAAAGCCAGCACTCCATTGTATGCACAAGTCCACAGACTCCCTGCCTCCCCGTTGGAGTGCTGAGAACAGCAGCACAGGAGGTGTGCCTGTCTCAATGCGAGGTGCAGAGTTCGCGTTTTTCAGGACCTAATCTCATTTCATAGAACAAAACTGTAATACAAATATTATTATTACTATTTTTACCACTTTAAGGATGAGGAAACTGCACATGACCCATGACCACGGCAGCATTTCCAAGGTGAGGTGCCCAAGACGTTAAGAGTTGAACTTGAGGGGCGCCTGGGTGGCTCAGTTGGTTAAGCGACTGCCTTCGGCTCAGGTCATGATCCTGGAGTCCCGGGATGGAGTCCCGCATCGGGCTCCCTGCTCAGCGGGGGGGTCTGCTTCTCCCTCCGACCCTCCCCCCTTTCATGCTCTCTCTCTCTGTCTCTCTCTCTCAAATAAATAAATAAAATCTTTAAAAAAAAAAAAAAAGAGTTGAACTTGAGGCTCAAGGCTAGTTCTCTCTTTCCAAAAGTTATATCCCCTATCACTGGCCTAAATTCACTGTAGAATTGCTTGGAATTCTCAGGAAATTTGAAATTCCTAGGATTTCTACCCTGAATCTTTTTCTTTTTGAGATGTTGCAGCTTTTTTTTTTTTTTTTTGGTCTGTTTACTCTTGAGAGTACCTCAGACCTTATCTTATGTTTTATGGTTGTTGTTAATCAACTGTAACACTGAGCATGACTCACAAAGTCTCAAAAGGCTACCTGCTTTTTTTTTTTTTTTAAGATTTTATTTATTTATTTGACAGAGACACAGTGAGAGAGGGAACCCAAGCAGTGGGAGTGGGAGAGGGGGAAGCCGGCTTCCCGCCGAGCAGGGAGCCCGATGCGGGGCTCCATCCCAGGACCCTGGGATCATGACCTGAGCTGAAGGCAGACGCTTAAAGACTGAGCCACCCAGGCGCCCCAAGGCTACCTGCTTTTGTTCCATCTTTAATATTTTAAACATTTTTAGAAAGGAATTATGTTACAGTTGGGTCTCTCAACTGAGTTAACTTTTTGTTTTTACCCCAGATAACCTGAAATTGCTTTGGTCCCCAAGTTACTGGTAGAACTGTGTGTCTTTAGGATAGAATTACTTCTAAGACAATTACCCCAACATTTGGTTTTGTTGTGTTCTTTAGTATTGCGTGGTGGGGGCTACTCATTTTTCTTTCTTCAATGGCAGCTTCATTAGACTTGCAGAAATCAGCTCTCTGCTGTCATTGGTGTTAACAACACAAAGGGTCACCCCCTCGTAGTTTTTTCTGACTGGTTGCATACAGCCGAAGTGCGCTGTACAAGGGACTCTGAGGCATTTTGAAGAGATGAAGATTGAGCCAAAGCCATTCAGTGTGGAGTGTGTCTTGTTTCCTCCCAAATTTGGGATTTCAGCTGCTTCCTTCCGTCATGCCAGGGACTGCATTTATGGTACGCCTTAAGTTCAAGGTGCCCCCTCGTGGTGCGACTGATACATAGTCAGCATGAGAAAAAATGCTGACAAGCTTACAAGTGAGAAAAAGGCTGTGCGTTTAGATATGTTCTTACTGTTCTTCCCACTTTTAAGGCTATCAAATGAATAAAATCTTGTTTTCTGATTTTGTTTTAAATTTGTCTGTAGCTATTTATACCATATTCAGTGCTTCATGTTGGGGGAAGGAGAAACGAATCAGAAAAGCAAGCACAAATCCCAAATCCTGGGTGATTTGAAAAATATTTTCTTTTTTTTTTTTTTGGTATGAAAGTAATACATGTGTATTCTAGAAATGCTAGAAGAACAGATAAAGAGCAAAAATCATGATCTGACAGCCCACATGGATTAACATTTTGGTGTATGTCCTGTTTTTTTCCAGGAATATAAACTCAAGGAAAACCAAACACATGCCATTTGCCTACCATGATTTTTCCCACTGAATTATATGTATGAACTTCATTCTGTGTTGTTACAGGCTCTGCTCCTCATCGTTGTTTGTACTTGCTTAGTTTGGTTGGTTCCATTATGGGTTATTGTAGATTATTTCCTTAAAGTCAGTTACTTGAAATAGAATGGCTGAATCAGAAGGATATGCACAGTTTTAAGGCATTAGATACTTTATTGCCTCATTATTGTCAGTAAAGCATCTTTGGGGGAATGCAGTTGTTTTTAATAAAGGTTTCAAGTTCCCAGCATTTGCATTCTTGGCCTGTGCCAGAAATTGTGCCTCTTGATTTCCGTGTCTTGATCTCATTTGATCCTCATAACAACTATGTGAAGTAAATACTATTATTGTCCTCACTTTTCAGATAAGCAGAGTAAGGCTTTTACAGAAATGAAGTAGCTGCTCTGTGGTTTCAAAAGCAGGGAGACAGAAGGCTTTTAGAAATTAGATAAAAATAGCCCTTTGCATCCCTTGAATCTTGAACTAAGTGGAAACTAATACTAACGATTCTCCATTGGTAAAATAAAGAACAAGGGTGTTGGCAATAAGAGAGGAGGAAGAGGAAATATGGTTCCATAAATTTAGAAACATGAAGAAAATTCTAAGTTAAGGCTCTGGCAATTAGATCTTCTTGTTAGGAGAAGATATAGTGGACAGCTCAGTGATTACCATATAATTACAAACTCTGGGGAATTCCTAATACAGACATGTTTTCACGAGATCTTGTCATTTTTTTTCATGAATACATTTTCTTTGACCACAGTTAGTCTTCAGACTGTTTAAATTGCTCCCGAATAGTCGACAGTTGACTAGAAGGAAAGTGTATCAGAAAATCTTCAATTTCTGGGCAAAACCAGAACCTTTTGCGAGCTTTTCAGTTTTGGCAAATCTCCAAAGTCCTTTATGGTTTCTCTCTCTCTCTCTCTCTCTCTCTCTCTCGTTCTTACTCCCGAGGGACCTACATTTCCCTTTTGCCACCTTTACCAATACTCTTCTCTTTCCCTATTATTATTGTGTAATTATCGTTACTCTAGAAAACTCAGAAAGACACAGAGCAAAAAGCATCTACTCAATACCTGCTATTCCTATTTGCCCTTTTCAGGCTCATCAGCACTGTCTATATTCTTAGGGAGGGAACTTTTGAACCTCTTTCTCTTCCTGCTGCACTTAGCCTTTGGAAGAGATCTCAAGCACCCTTCCTTGGAGCAACCCCCTCTGTAGTCTCCCTTGACCATTTTCCTCTTTTATTTTTTTTTAAGATTTTATTTATTTACTTGAGAGAGAGAGAGAGCACTAGTGGGGGGGAGGGGCAGTGGGAGAGGGAGAAGCAGGCTCCCCACTGAGCAGGGAGCCCCACTTGGGACTCCATCTCAGGACCCTGAGATCATGACCTGAGCTAAAGGCAGTCGCTTAACCGACTGAGCCACCCAGGCATCCCGACCATTTTCCTCTTAATGATAACCATGGGTTTATTAGGAGTCTTGGAAATAATCAAAATGTCCTTCTGTTTAATTTTTGTGGCATTATTATGATTGCTGCTACAGCTTTTTCCTTGAGGTGGTGAGGCTTGCGTTTTCCCAGGCACATTCCCTTAGCTTGATGTAGCCTCCTGATGGCCATAAACGACTGATCACCATTAAAATTCTCCGAAGTGGCTCGTAGATGCTCCTTCCCCACCCACATTGATTTTTTTTTTTTTTAGGAACAATTTTCTGTTTTATGGTCAAATGTATAAATCAGACTTCCGAGCTCTACACACTTGATTTAACCGGAGTATGTGAGTGGCCTAATAAGATCCGGTTTTCCCTCTCTGCTTGCTTACTGGGGGGGCTCAGAACCTGTAGGGCTCCAAACATTTCACACACGTATGGAGCCTGCCGAGAAGTGAGGAGGTTTTCTGTGAGTTTAATTTTGTAATCCTGGGAAAATGTACCTGTCATTCCAGAGCTCGAGTTCCTGTGGCCTCGAGTTCTGGAGCCCTTTTCTGTAGGAGCTTCTGCATCTTCTAAGAAAGGAAGGCCTCCTGCCGCTCTGGCACCCCAGGGTCCTTTCCTGCTCTGACGCAGAGGGATTCTCCAGGCTTCTGTGTTTCCTTGACCTCCGTCAGTCAAGGCAGGAAAAGATGCAACTGGTGGAGTTGGTGTTCATCCCAAGTTCAAAGCCTTTGACCTCTCCTGTGTGTCTCCCCTGCCTTTCTTGAGTTTCAGAGCGTTCTTGCCTAGAGCAGCTGCTTTTTTTTTTTTTTTAATTTTATTTATTTATTTGACAGAGAGAGACACAGCGAGAGAGGGAACACAAGCAGGGGGAGTGAGAGAGGGAGAAGCAGGCTTCCTGCAGAGCAGGGAGCCCGATGCGGGGCTCGATCCCAGGACCCCGGGATCATGACCTGAGCCAAAGGCAGACGCTTAACGACTGAGCCACCCAGGTGCCCCCCTAGAGCAGCTGCTTTAACAACGGTCCTTGTCCGCTTTTGTCCGAGTATTCTGTTACTACTGTGGCAGGTTCCTCTGCTGAGAGTCCCCCTCCGGAGAGAGCTTGGGGTTTCTGCCCTCCTGGCAGCCTCTTTGTTGGGGTGCCGGTCTCCCCCACCCTCTCCTGCTCTACCCAACCCCCCCCGCCCCCGTGCTGAGCAGGGCTTTCTCTCTCTCCTGGGTTCTCTGCCCTCAGCCCATTTTATTCCCCATGTCCTTGTGCTACCAGCTCTGGTTTTTTTGCACCCTTTCCCCTTGCTTGTCCACAGCAGCTCTTCAAATCTATCATCCTGTTTTTATCTTGCACGTTTATTTATCCTGCACCTACGGGGCTTTATTATTTGTGATCTACTTCAGGAGATTTCTTTCATAGTTGATGAAGCTTGTAAAGAATCGGAGGCCCTACAGCAAGCCTCACCTTTCTAAGGAGAATATATTCACCCAGCAAAGGGCTTTTATGAGGTCAGTCCAGCTAATAGCTCTTCTCATGGTGTCACTCTTCTTTTCTCTTAAAAGTCCCTTCGAGTTCTTTTCCTTTTTATGTCCTACCTCTGAATGCATTCTGGGTAGACTACTTTAGTACCGTTCTTGTCTGGAGACCTGTCTTTTGGCTTTGGGATGTCGTCATCTGTATTCAAATGTTCTTTTTTTTTTTTTTTAAGATTTTATCCGTTTATTTGAGAGAGAGAGAGAGAGAGAGCGTGCACGAGCAGAGGGGAGGGGCAGAGGGAAAAGCAGACCCTCCGCTGAGCAGGGAGCCTGATCCCAGGACCCTGAGATCATGAGCTGAGCCAAAGGCAGACACTTACCTAACTGAGCCACCCAGGCGCCCCTGTTCTTTTTCTTACAGAGATTTGTGTCTGATATGTGCAAAACTGGGTTCTAAATAATATAAAATTATTCAGAAGTAAAAGAAATACATATGTTATGTATACATATTATCTCTGTATCTACAACAGTGGGATGGATCACGGGTACTAAGTAATTCAATTATGACGAGGTTTAGAGGCTCCATATATGTTGGTCTTTCATACGGAGATATCTGTAGGTACATGCAGTAATGGATGATGGAGCCGTCAAGCCAGGAAATCTCATTGGCCGATTTTTTCCTTTTTTTAAATTTTCTTTTTCTTTTTTCACTGTGGTATGATATACGTGACATAAAGTTTACCATCTTGGCCATTTTTAAGTGTATAGTTCGTTAGTGTAACAACACGTACAGCGTTGTGCAACCAATCCCCAGCACTCTTTTCATTCTGCAGAATTGCAGCTCTGTCCACATGAAGCAACACCTTTCCATTCCCCGCTCCCCCCAGCCCCCGCACCCATCATTCGACTTTCTGTCACTGAATTGACTACTCTGGGCACCCCCTATAAGTGGACTCTTAACTGTGTTTGTCTTCTTGTGTCCAGATTATTATACTTCATCTAGTGTTCTCAAGGCTTATGCATGTTGTAGCATGTGTCTGAATTTCTTTCCTTTGTGAGGCCAAATAATGTTCTGTTACATGTATATACCATCTTTTGTTGATCCACTCATCCGTTGGTGGACACTTGGGCGGCTTCCACTACTTGGCCTTTGTGAATAATGCTGCTGTGAACATGGGTGTATGGATATATGCCTCTGAGACCCCGCTTTCAATTCTCACTGGCTGATTTTGGATTCAACAGGAAGTCATTTGCTCATGAGGATTATGGAAATTTTCTTTTTTTAAAACACAAAAAATATTTTTCCACCATGGTCTTTTAAAAAAATAAAGTCCAAAAATTAATCCGTGGATCAATGACAACTGAAATATTTAAATACTGGCCCGGGAAGCAGAGTAAACTGAAGACACATACTCCAGGATCACCCAGGTTTCAGTGACGGAATTGGTTCCCTCAGTCGTAATCCTGACCTTCCATTCCTGTAAGTACTCATACTGGGTCTAATCATGAGAGTCTTGTCATCCTGCGTCTCAGAGGAGAGGCGCAGAGCACTGTGCTCACGGGCCAGTCTTTGTAGAGAAGCCCAGTGGCCAGTGCCAATCAAGATGGCAGGCTGGGGCGCCCCACCCACCTGCACTCAGACTAAGGAAGGTATTTCAGTCTGGTTCGGCAAGCTCCCGTAGTTCCCCGCAGCCTTGGGACAACCTCAGGACAATCAGCCCAAGTGACATATTCTCAAATGACAAGGTGAATTTAGATATGCCTGTTGCAAGAGATTTTAGGGGAAACTCATTGCCAGTCAGGGCTCGCTTTCAACATTTCTTTCTGAAATATAAGGATGGGACTGCCACCGTTTTCTCCTTCCTTGAGGGGGACAGGGGTTAACTGTGCTACATTTTCCTCATGAACGAGTAGATGGTCAGTCCATTTTGGTCCACCTGTTCTTTTTCTCTTCATGTTTTCACCCTTTTTCTTTTCTGTCTTTTTCTCTCTCTCTTTTTCTCCTGTCATGCAGGCTTTGCAGTGCATGCTGATCTCTCTTCAGGCAGAACTTGACATTCAAAGGTACTTGATGAAAATTGAATCATCTCAGCGAGTTAGTACTCCACCTTTTCTTTCTCTGCATCGAGTTGTACCTCACCTCCTGCCTTTTTGTTCCCTTGCGTGTGGCATTCTAATCAGCGTCCGCCACTAAACCTGATCGGCTGTCCTTTTCCCCCGCTCCCCCAAGCCCTGACTTAAACCCATCACCATCAAAGCCAAATGCTTGCCGCATTCAGAAACGTGTGTGTGTGTGTTTTAATTGTGAGAGTTAATATTAAGGTGAACACTAATTGCATGCTTGCTTCCAAATATTTCATTTACTTTCCACAAATTGAGCTGTGGAATGGGCAGTGATGCAGTGGTAAGTCAGAGATCATGGCACAGTGCTCTGAAGAGTGGGGCTCTCCATCAGGACCCCCTCCTCCCCAGCTTGCTTGAGGCACAGTAGTCATGGCTGTCGAATAGAAGCTATATCATTCGGATTACCTCAGAGCACTATGGCTCTTCCTTCCCTCAGCTCCACGTCCAGTGTCGGGTCCAGACCATTTTACTGATGTGCATCTTAATAATAAAAATGAAAGGAACAGACACATTCATTTAGAACTTACCATGTGCCAGCCACTGTTCCAAGTGCTTTGCAAGTACGAACTTCTCACAGCAACCCATGGGGCGGGCATGCTGTGGTCCCCATTTTACAAATGGGGAAACTGAGGCACAGAGAGGTTAAATTACTTGCCCAAGGCCACATAGTTCTAATAAATAACAGAGTTGGGATTTGACCCCAGGCAGTCTGGTCCCAGAGCCAGCTTTCAGCATATTCCTTATTTACCCACAATGCTCTTGTCCTCTAGGTCATGATGGGTCAGTTTAGAACAGAAAAGGGTGGGGAGAGTTTCCAGTGCTTACATACCTAGCTTGGTGTTGGACACTGTGCCGACTCACCCTTTGGCACATCACCATCCACATCCTTTTTGTCCCCCAAACGTGGCCTGTTTCTTTCTCGTCTCCTGAGCATGCACAGGTCTGAAGCGTTTGTTCCAGGCTGTGAGGCCTTCAACTTGCAGTGCTTAGGAAGACTGGCCTTTGTACAAAAGTGGTTTCCTTCCCATTTAGTCAGCCTTCAGTGACCACACTAACTTCTTCACCTTTCCTTTTTTTTTTTAAGATTTTATTTATTTATTTATTTATTCGTCAGAGAGAGAGAGAGAGCGTAAACAGGGGGCGTGGCAGAGGGAGAGGGAGAAGCAGGTTCCCAGCTGAGCAAGGAGCCCAATGCAGGACTCGATCCCAGGACCCTGGGATCATGACCTGAGCTGAAGGCAGATGCTTAACCTACTGAGCCACCCAGGCGCCCCTGTTTTCACGTTTCTATAATTTCTGTAGCTCATCGAAAAGAGAGGTAGCTTGATTCTTTCCTTGCATGCATGTTGTGCAGTAAATAGGGGTGCAGACAGGGAGGAGAATGCCACGTGGTTCCTCCCTACAGCTTTATCGGCCACCATTTTTCACTGTGCCTTTCTACTTTCAGAACAGAGATTTGACTTCACGATGTGGGATTCTCCATCATAAATCGTGCAGAGTTTGGGGTCCACCTCACTATTCTTTTTTTCTTACGCTTAAAACCAATTTTCAGCACCAACTTTTTTTTTGATCTATCAGCCAATAATGGGATATTTGAGAATTTTTTCAAGGGCTTTTTTTTTAAGCATTTATACACAAGTTATAATGACAGTAGTGTATTTTGGAGCACCGGGATGTATAATAAGTTTGGAAATTGATGTTCTTCCTCTCTGGTAAAGGAGTCACGCTCGGCCTCTGAGGATGTCAAATTCTCCATTTGGAAATTGGAAGTAACCATTTGCCCACATCAGGCAGGGTGGACACAGAAAAAGGTTGGTCGCATTCTCTCACACAGGGCCCCACAAGCCAAGGGACCCCCGCAGGACCGCATCTAGAACTACCCTCATTTATAGTTGACAGATTCCTGTGTATTACTTTTCAGTGACCCCTCACCGCAACTACATCAAGTAGATATTCTGATTATTTTGTAGGAGAGAGAGCCTTCACATGGGGTTGCACTGTCCGTGCATAGCAGGATTAGAGTGTGCGCAGATTCCGTAAGAATAGTGTGATAAAAAGGAAAGGAGTCTCATGCTAAATCTTGTCTTCCATCTTCCCAAACCCTGACGTGCTCTCCTAGGGCAGCTCTAGAGGAAAAAAAGAACCTTTAGCCTGAAGCTAGAACTTTCAAAGGTCTTTTTTCGTTCCAGGTGTGGTGGTGGTGTGATGGGGTGTGTGTGTGTGTGTGTGTGTGTGTGTGTGTGTGTGTGAATGTCAGTTGGAAAGTTTCAGCAAATCCTCCTTTCAGGATGTCTCAAGAGGGTCTGGCCACAAGCGCAAGCATGGTGGCCTCAGGCACCCCAGAGTTCTCCCCCGACCCCCCTCCCCGCCCCGACTACCCGGGGCCTTCCTCACAGTGGCAGGGGCACTTCACATCTCCCAGGACAGGCCCAGGGAGGGGCCTCAGCTAGCAGGGAAGGCCTCTTTGGTTTCCTAACAGCACAGCTCAGCTGCAGGGGCCCCACTGCAACCTGGGCCTGGGGATGAACCTACAAATGGCTTTGTTAGGAGGCCTTCTCTGGGGCCTGCTTAGCGCTCTGTGTTGTGCTGGTTGTCTTTTACTTGCAATTTCAAAGCCTGCTAGCAGGCCCCTTCCCTTTCATCACCATAATAACAGCAGGCCTGACTTGGACACCTTTTATCCTGAAGCCTTTTAAGTGCATTCCTGGCTCTCGGAAGTATAATGGCATCTGCTGCTTCACTCAGGCTTCTCCTGGAAAGGACGGCAGGAGCCCCAGCCTGTGAAACGTGTGTGTTTATAAGGCACACCTTCTTGTTGCAAAATAAATCGGAAGAGAGAGAGACTGAGTGATTGATTCAAGGCAGCTTGCGATAAGGAGACCTCTACCTTAGGTGGATAAATTAAAATCCAAAGGCAAAACCTCAGAGCAGGACGAGACAAATGTAGGCGTACAGCGAACTGTGATTGGCTTGAACATTAAATTTACTGTCAGCCTTTCTGATATATGCGACATTTTGTATATGTTCTACATCCTTCTCGTGATGGCGCAGAGTACTACTTATTACTCCTTCAGGAGATGATTCCTTGTTTGAAATTGTAGACGTACCATGCTTTCGGAAGAGGGGCATCCATCCACGTAATAGACAGGGCCCACAAGGAAACAGCCGTATTCTTCAGTTAGCCTTTTATTTTCTGTCAACTCCTTCACGAGGAAAGCAGGACACTGAATAAGAATTGCAGGAGTGTGTGTCTGAAAGGGGTTGGGGGCTGAACTAACGAGATCCGGATTTGGAGCTTGCTGATGGTGTAACTTTCTATCCCCATGGAAGAACGCTGAAGACACAGGGAGGCCAGCTTGGCCTTACCTTCTTCTTCTTTTTTTTAAAGATTTATTTATTTATTTGAGAGAGCGAGAATGAGAGAGAGAGAGTACATGAGAGGGGGGAGGGTCAGAGGGAGAAGCAGCCTCCCTGCCGAGCAGGGAGCCCGATGCGGGACTCGATCCAGGGACTCCAGGATCATGACCTGAGCCAAAAGCAGTCGCTTAACCAACTGAGCCACCCAGGCGCCCTGGCCTTATCTTCTTTCAAAAGTTTTGGTCTCGTTCCGGCTTTGGAGGGAGGTCCGAGAACAGCCAATTCAAGGCGTTGCTTCAGAAAGTGAGTCTGGGTCATATAAAAGGTAGGACACCAGGCAGGCAGGTGGCAGGTTGGCCTCTAATCCTCAAAGTGGAAAAGGCTGCCCCCCACACTGACCCGGCGAGGGGCCCATGGCCCATCTGCGGGGTAACTGGTTTTAGCTACTCCTCCTAGGCACAGACAGCTGTCTTCAAGGAAAAAAATGAGAAACAGATCATCTACGTACTGTGAAGGGGTTGAAATGTAGAAAATATTCAAGAGACTGTAAAACATGGCTAAAACTTCAAATTTACCTGGAGTCACATTTTAATCAGAGCTTTAAAGTTAAGTTATGGTAATGGTGTCAGAACGACAGATTTGGGGGTGGGGGGAGCTAACAGATGTGAGAATCTTGTCTCCTTAAAAGGTAAAGCACATTATCTGCATGTCCAGAATGTAATGGATGGCTTTTGGCTCTTCTTCCTTAGCTGTAATCTTTTTTGGAAGTGGAAATCCATGCAATTCTGGATTCCTGCATAATTTTGCATGGCATGAAAATGAAAATGTGTCTTCATTCCCTGTGTTTCCCCCATGAATTCCTGTCCTAATTTCAGGGGCCATCTAGAAGGATGAGTCCTTCTACCTGGAACCTCATCATACGGAATACGCTTGAGAAGACAGGAATGAGCAGGAGTATCTTCGGGTCACCACAGACAGGAATCTTTCTGGATTCTAAATGTCTTGTGAAATAGTCTTCTCTTCCTCTGATCTGCTCTTTAAAAATATGCTTATTTAGTAATTTTCTGATTTGCAAAAGCAGTCTATTCTCATTTTGGAGAAGTAAGGAGGAAAGTATGTTACTCGTGATACTACCATATAAAGAAATCCAGTGCTAATATTTGGGTATATTGCTTCCATTTCTCAAGTTATATGTAAAAAAAAAAATCCTTAAAAGACCCTGATTATGACTGTATAATAGTCCATGGTTTGGTTCCATGGTAATTTGTTAGGCTTCCGTGTGACTCTAGGTTTACTTAGCCTCTATTTCAGATGTCATCTATACAGGTCTGCTCCCCAACCCTCTCGTGCAGGAAGTACCACCTTTCTAATTTTTGCATATCAACTTAATCTGGCTTGGCTTCAGCAATTATTGAGAAATTTATTCTCATCACTTTGGGGTCATAAATCCTAAGGAGAGCATGTAGTCCCATAACACTGGGTAAGGTTTTGGAGTCTCCTGGGACTCAGTAAACGGCCTTCTAGCAGTCCGTCTGCAGGTGGGCTCATGGGGCTGTCTGCCAAGCCTCCTAAGCGTGGGCACCGGTTTCAGCCACTCTAAGCATGCCACACATCCATCCTGCCCAGTGGGGCCACGCCTTGTAAACGGAATCCAGGTCTCCACAATTTGAGGAACACCATGGCCATCACCACCACCACCAGCAACAACAAAACTAGCATTCTCTAGCTGGCCCTGCAAAGTCATTCACTCCCTTTTTCCTGCCCAATTAGCAACCTTCCTCCTCTTCCATTGCGGGGTGGGAGGACGCCACCGTATTTACTTTCCAAATGTCTTTACCTCCTAAGCCTAATCTAGGGAGAGGGTCTTCCTGGTGGCCTCCGTAGCATAAAGATACTGTTAACAGACCTTCCCCTGGGAAGACCTTAGGACACAAAGGCTTGGCAGTTGTTTCAGGAAATAAGGGTTAGGATTAGAGGTTCCATGATTTTTTGTTTGTTTGTTGCTGACAACTATGAGGACACGATAAATTAATAATATCTCAAAAGAGTCATCCGGCACAGAAATAGCTTGATTTCGAGTATCTATGTGGTGTGGTGCTTCCTTAAATAATGAAGAAGCATCCTTTTCTGCACCGGGTGCCCTCGTCCTTTGTTTCTTGGTATCTGTAGAAGGGGCTTTGCATGGTGGGAGGGGGTTGGCGGAGGGGTTCTGCGTGGCTTGCCGCATGGGTGCCTGTGGCCGGCTCCAGACCGGAAGGCAGCGGGCAGTGACTACTTGGCATCACTGATCACTGCCTTTTCACCTTTGTGATCTGATAATGAAGTAACACACACAGGGAAGGAAAATGTGGAAACAAAAAACACAGTTGTACTTTGCTCAACTGCTGAATCGTCTGATTTTCCTCCAGACCAAACAGCTTTCTGTTTTCACAGGTGAAAATCATGAAAAATGTCTGGGTACTCTTTCGGTGGAAAGAGGGAGGAAGGGGCTGAAATACTACCCTTGAAGAAACAGGGTATAAACTGAGTTTATCAAGGGGAACTCATCAAAACAGATCCCCGAGAAAATGCTGTCCCCCAGTGTCCAAGCTGAGGAAGGGAGATACTGAGCTAAACTTGAGACAGGAGAAACTTCTGAGAATCTCAGGTATGCACAGTTGGGTGTTGGCATTAAAGTGGGGTTTGTGCCGATCTGTCTTTCTGGTTGTGAGGCCCAGGAGTTCCTGATCATGGGTAAAGCTGGGATGTGTCCACACGCGCCTTGCATGGGACACAGGTATGCACTAAACAGTCAATTGTGTGTGTTTATACTCATAGCAGGACCATGTACTGCTTGCACTCAAGCTTTATATTAAAAATAAAAGCTGATTTCTTCTTCTCTAAGTCTTTAACACCAGACCCACCCAAAGGTTTCACCGTTGTTATAAAACCAAGTAATTCTAGTATTCTGGTGCTTACATCCACCTGTCATCTAGAACAGTGGATGTCCTCTGTCTATTCCCCAGGTTGGCCATCAGCAGAAGAATGACCCTGAGGAGAGAGTGGCTTGGGTTTTGCTTCTCTGGCCATCTGCCACAGAAGTGGTGGGAAGGAGCCAAGAAGCCTTGCAGAGCCCAGGGCCTGCTGCTTCTGAAACGCACCTGGCTCTGGGTCCCAGACTCAGCTGAGAGTGGCAGGTGGGCCACCTAAAGGGAGAGGATGTCAGCCTAGACAGATGCAGCCATCTGCCTTGGGTTTATGTAAGGACGGAGGCAGGATGGAAGCCAGATATGCCTAGGAGAGCTCTTGTCATTCTCCCCATCCCCAGGCCCAAACCCAGCAGAGGCTTTAGAATTTGGAAACAAGGAGGGGCGCCTGGCTGGCTCAGTCAGTGGAGCCCGCGACTCTTGATCTCAGGGTCGTGGGTTTGAACCCCATGTTGGACATAGATATTACTTAAATGAAAGAAAAGAAAAGCATTTGGAAAAGAAAAGGATTTGGAAATGAGAGGCAAAGAAGAGAGGCAAGGGACTGCACAGTGGTTTGTAGAAAGGACTCTAAGCAAAGGAGACGCTTAAACTTAGTGACAGCTCTTAATTCTCCTGAGGCCAATGTGGAGCAGGGATGGTGGAGTAAACAGAAGTCCAGGGACGATCCACTGTTGTTAACTTATAATATTTTGCTCCTTGAATCTCTCACAAGAGTACCGAACAACTGGAAAGTTCTCTTCAGTTGAAGTCAGAATTTTAACTAGGTTTGAGTCGAAAGCTTCCTAAGTACAAGAAATGGGATTAAAGTGTCTGACTATTGTGATTAAATTAACCCTTCAGTTAATGAGTACGGTTAATCCTTGAACAACATGGGGGTTGGGGACGCCGACCCCCCACACAGTCAAAAATGAGTGTATAACTTTTGACTCCCCCAGAATTTAACCACTAAGAGCGCACTATTGACTGGAAGCTTTGTGCTAACAGTCGAGTAACACATATTCTGTATGTTACATGTGTTATATACAGTGCTCTCACGATACAGAGAAAAGAAAATGTTATTAAGGAAATCATGAGGAAAAGAAAATACACTTACAGCACTATATCATATTTATCAAAAAAATTCGGGAGTAAGTGGGGGTCTGCCTTTGGCTCAGGTCCTGATCCTGGGGTCCTGGGGTCAAGCCCCACTTCAGGCTCCTTGCTCAGCGGGGAGTCTGCTTCTTCCTCTGCCTGCCACTCACCCTGCTTGTGCTCTCTGTCTCTCTCTCTCACACACAAGTAAATAAATAAAAATCTTTAAAAAAAAAAGTCAACTGTATTAGGATAATGAGTCATCGCAGATACATTCGCATGTGAGAAGCGTCTTATTTCCGAATCCTCTGTGGAAATTGGAAATTAATTAGAATGAGGCAGAACTTCAGCAAGGCAATGTTGAGTTTTGTTTTCAAAAGATAACATAATTTGAAGTGAAGTGTATAAGCTGGCTAACCAGACACCTCACGGTTCCCGACAGCTACCATATTACGTAAAGCTACATTTGCAGGCTTCGTGTTTTGGACCTCAGCGTTTCAATTTTCACTTTAAGGGTTCCAAAAAATGGGAATGGAAACACATCATCAGTGCCTCTAGCTTAACCTTCCTTTTCTCTTTGGCTTTGGTTTCCAAATACCAACAGCATTGCGAAGAATAAGAATAAATTTGATCTCCTAGTACAGCATAACGTTAGCTCATGGCAAACATTTCAGCAAATATTTGTTCATGATGATAAAATGCAAGTATGGCAGTCTTTTAAAAATTAATGCTGTGCAGCTAT
The DNA here is from genome assembly GCF_054177405.1 of Leptonychotes weddellii. Classification (NCBI taxonomy): domain Eukaryota; kingdom Metazoa; phylum Chordata; class Mammalia; order Carnivora; family Phocidae; genus Leptonychotes; species Leptonychotes weddellii. The sequence goes on along the minus strand of NC_138373.1, from coordinate 57,208,008 downwards.
GTTGCATGCACTTGCGGATAGAAATGTAGAAACCTCGATCCTCATGCTATAGCTAAGCCGCATATTTCTACCAAGCAAGTGCAATAGGGTAGATAATTTGAAAGAAATACTACGACCTGGGTCACGTGGTTTTTTTCTTCTTTGTGTGGTGTGTATGTCGAAGTTATGAAATCTTTGTCCTTAGTCCGTAGACTCCCACTTAAATAAATGACTTTAACACTGACTGTCAGCTCTGGAATCCTACAGACGTGGCCCCAGTTCCTTCACTTGCTAGAATTTCAGGCAAGTTGCTTAAACAATCTGTTTTCTCATTGGCGACCAGGATCATGAGTTGCGGTGAGGTTTAAATGAGAATCCCATATGTCAGTCACAGAGCGGCACGCTCTCTCCCCTTACCCCTTCATTAGGAGGAGAATCTTCCGAGGGGACCAGTCCGCACATGCTGCAGATGAAGCAGAGGGGAGACCTGCATGAGGCCTATTACCCCAGCATCTCTTGGTGGCAGAAAGCCCTCTTGGAAGAAGGGAAGGCTGGAAAGGATGAGGGGAGTTCAGGTGGCCTGGTTTACACAAACCACCCCTTGGGGTGCATGACCTCAAAGGAATTCCTGTTTGGGTTTATAGGTTTGGGGGTCACCTGGGGATTTGGGGAAAACATCTAGAAAGTTGTGATGGAAACAGGAGATGGGTTGGTATCCTGGGTCCCCATGAAGCGCGGAGGGAAATCCAGCCTTCCAAACCCTTGAGTCCTGCTCCCGTGGCTCACGTAGCATTGCCACCATTCCTGGTGCCACGTGTTTTCCCCAGGGAGGGGCAGCTCTCCGCTCAGCAGCTTGGGGCAGAGGCTCCAAAAGCCATGCTGGATGGACAGTGCCTGACGGAGAAAAAGGCTCCACCTGAGCCAAAATGAGAATAGCTCCCAACGTAAAGACTTTTTTATTAGACCAAATCTGAAATTGTGTGAGTATCCCACCCCCCTTTTTTGCTAATTAAAATATCTCCTTTCCCATGTAATAATGATACCGTACACAGTAAAACTTTCAGTAGAGAGGACGTATTTGGGTGCCCCCAACTTTGCGAAATACCATGTTAGTAACCCTACATTGTAATATCCCCCCATAATTTTTTAAAGAGAGTTTCATCTGTGAAATACGTGTATTATTGCTAATATTATAAATGTGCCAGCATCATAACAGCCCAAGGCGGGGAGCTGTTAGAATGGGTCTGTGTCAGTGATGACTTGCTTACAAGGCACAAAGTCATCTCAAACCAGTTTAAGAACAAAAATGGAATTAATTGGAAGGAATTCATGGGAAATGCCCCTCAGTGTGCTGGAATCCGGAACTGGGCTGCCCAGTGGCCCAGGTAGCTGCTCTCCATCTTCCGGGTCATGGGGATCTCTCATCTCTGTTTTCCTGAACGGATCTGCTCCATCCGTCCTCTGTATTCTTTCTGTTTCACGTTCCCTGTCCATATCAGCCATGACTTCATATGACCTCACATAAAATAGCTCCTCTGTCCCAGGTCTCCATTTTTCAGGGAGACAATATAATGGGTCCAGTCAAGATCAGGTGTGGCCACTGCTTGGTCCACTCAGCTCCAACTGGGCTGGGCGCGGGTGACTTTACACTTAACTGCTCAAACCAGTATACGCTTGAGAGTAAAAGGGGGTCTCTCCTAATAATGGCCCTAGGACAACAGGTCCAAAATTAGGAGTGTCCCGGGCAGCTGCAATGTATGCCCTCCCCGCCCACCGCCATATGGGACATGGGGCTTCAGGGGTTTATCCAAGTGGGCAGGGAGGAATTCCACAGAGAAGGAGGACATTGTTTGGGGGCGGGAGCTCTTTGAAAGATTGCTGAGCATCAATCAAATAATAAAAGTGAAGCTTTTTCACGTATTCGGTATTACTAAAGAGGTTAGCAGGAGGCAAAATCCTGCCCCAAGGTTGCCTATAGGAAGAGACAACTTGGTATTCCACTGATTTGGACGATGTATCTGTTAGCTCAGCTGAGAGACAGGGGAAAATGTCCCTTGAGAGGCCAGCAGTTGTCCCACGTTCTCCTCCTGGGTGCCCCCCAGTGCACAGAGACCTGAGAACATGGGTGTGTGACTGCTCAGTTCACCCATGTTCTCCCCTCCTCCTGATCCACCCTTCAGTTTCAGCAGTCCTGCTCCCAAATCCCTTCTGCGCTCACAGTGACACACCTCTTAGCTCTTTTGTCCAACTGTTAATGCGTGTATTATCCTCGGCCCCAAAATATACCTTCAGTGCATTAGGAGCTCAAGAACCCTATGCAGCGCTTCTAACCCCGGGAGCCTGGCACTGTGCTGAGTGCAGAGTCCCTGTTGCAAATGCCTTTTGCATTTTCTTTTCTCATATAGCAAATCACAGGGTAGCTGACATTCGTTACTATCAGCAATTTCCACTGTCTCTTCTCTGCACTATATGATGTCTCAGCAGCAAGCTGGCTTCGGGGGATGGGACCCTGTGAGGAGACTGCTAATCTGCAATGATAGTTTGCAGGGGGAAAGTGAATGACATGGAAAAAAAGAGGGGAAATTTATATTTGGAATGAAGTAGCTGTGTACAGGAAGTTAAAAAAAAAAAAAGATTAGCCAGTACAACTCTATTTTTATACATATTACCACCACGGTGACCCTGAACGAGAAGCAGAAATTTGATTCTGACTCTCTTCAAGGATTATTGCCTTTTGCAATGGAAAATGACAACTCATCAAATGTATCATATCTGCCGTGGGCTGCAGAGATGACCAAAACGGCAGAGGCCAGGAACGTGGCCCTGTTGTTTAAAGTAATATTATTTCTTGGCTATTTTGCTAAGATGAGTGCGTAGTCTTTTTTTTTTTTTTTTTAAGGCAGAATGAAGACATCTTCCCTTGATACTCTGCTGAATGTAGCAACCAGGTAGCTGCTTCATTGAAGACCCTGTGAATTTATCTAGATCTCGATGGGCCAGGCAGTGATGGAGGGATTTTTCTAGTCAAGTAATATGTTCACCGAGTGCCAAAGCCCAATCCCAGTCTTTATTACAGAAGCAGACTTAATGGAAAATAAATCTGAGAATCAACCAGTTTTGGGGGCTTGCACAGAAAAATTAACCCGAAGAGACAGTTTAACTGTTAATGGGTGTCCTTTCTGGCATGTAATCTGAGCTGAGAGTTTCCTAAGGAACAACCAGGTTGGTCCTCTCCCTGAAGCCACATCCCCCACTTAAGGGAGTGCACAGATCTATGCCCTCTGACTCTTTTCCAATTTTCCTCTGTGGAAAGGTCCTGAGAGCTGTAGCCAGGAGCGAGGTTATAGATAATGCAATAGTGCTCCTGCCAAGAGGGTCTCCTTGTACTCTCAGCAAAAGAGAGGGGAAAGGAGCTGATCATTCTTTCCATAAAAGGGTTCCCTGGTATATCAGGTTACATATTTTTCAGTGTGCCTTGTTCCAAAAATCGTTAAGAATTTCAAGACAGGGGCACCCAGGTGGCTCAGTCGGTTAAGCATCCAAATCTTGATTTTTGGCTCAGGTCATGACCTCAGGCTTATGAGACTGAGCCCTGCATCGGGCTCCATGCTGAGCATGGAGCCTGCTTAAATCCTCTTTCTCTCTCCCTCCCTCCGTCTTTTCCTCTCCCTCCCTCCCTCTCTCCTCTTCCCCTCTCAAAATGCCCCCCCAACCCCAAGTACTCTCTCACTCTCTAAAATAAAAAGAATTTCAAGACAGCCCGAGTAGAGCCTGAAGCCAAGCACAGAACCCTTTCAAGCATGGGGCATAGGTGCACCCACAGAGCTCCTCCTGCCTTGAGAGTTAAATGGTGCTTAACTTCAAAATGCAGTGGCCTCCTTAGGAAGACTTAAAGGAAATTAAGGAATGCAAACAAACCAAAAAACTAGCTACCATGGACTGCCTGTAGCCCAGCAGCAGCCCCTCAGCACCTTTGGCATCTTACTTAGTAAGAGAAAACTCACCTGCCTGATTCATTCCGATCAGTTTGCCTTCCAGAAGGTGCCTGGGATCAGGGAATGCCAGACACAGTGGGCAGTCCGAGAGGGGAGAGCTAAGATCACGTGTTCGTTCAGCCTAATCCCCTACTTTCGCTGACTCCCTTTCTCTGACCTTCCACAGGTATAATCTCTGACCCCCACACAATAGCTCGAGTGATCCTCTAAAAAATGTATCTGATCCTGGCCCCCCTCACCTCTTGGCCCTGCCTCAGATACCTCCTTGGAGTTCTGGTACCTTAGAATTCAGTTGAGCACCCTCACCTTGACTCCAAGTCTATGAGATCTGATCTCTGTTGGACAAGCCCCTGCAAGCCTCCACTGCTTGCCACTTCTTTATTCATCGGGGACTTTGCACTTGCTGTCCCCCCCACCTGGAATGCCTTTCCCTCTCTTTATCCCTCCCTCTGGCTCACCCCCTCCTCCTAGCTTACCTTTTTCTTGAGAACACAGTTTCCGGGTCTTCCCAACTCTCCACTCAAGCACCCCACGCCCGCCAGTCGGGGTTAACACACTCTCACCACACCTTCGCTTTGTCTTCAGTGTTGGTCCCTTGACTAGACTGTGAGCACCAGGAGGGCAAGGCGACGCCTGTTTTTTGCATCTTTCTGGCCCCAGTACCTAGCGCAGTGCCTGGAACATAGCGGGGGTACTCAGTACGTGTCTGTTGGAAGGATGAATGGATGTACCCACACAGTCCCTACTTTACACTTCTTTATCCACTACCTTGTGTTATTGTGTGCCCTTCACTAATTGCACCAATTAGTTCTGAAACTCGTTGCCAGCAGGCAACCTGTTGTCTGTTTTTCTCCATCTCCCACAATGCTCAACCAGTAGTCCATGTTCAAGGAATGTTCTTGACGTTGAATGATCTTGACGTGAATGATCATGAGCATTTTACACATGAAATTTCTTGCCATTACAGTATATATAACTTAAGAATTCAGTTATGTGTCGTGTGTGTTTAAGTTATTCTAGATACTTTTTTTTTATTTTTTTATTGTTATGTTGATCACCATACATTACACAATTAGTTTTAGATGTAGTGTTCCATGATTCATTGTTTGTGCATAACAAGCTAGACATAATCTTACCTATGGGATTTCTGGCTCGAAGGAAGAAATTCAACTGTGGTATAAATGTCTCCGTACAATCTTGGTTTACTGATTTTGGAAACAGTCTTGATGTAAGACTTTGAAGGACTGGTTGTATTCAGTTTACTGTGGTGTGAGTGCCTCATCCATTTAGGTATATATAAACGTGCATAATCCCATCTGTTGTCATAACAACTGTTAAAATTTGTCGGGCCAGAGGAATTGATTTGCCATCATTCTTTCCTATGGTGTGGCTTGTCCTCAACTGCTTGTTCAAGCTGGTATTTGTACAGTAGATGCGCAGTGATAAAAATCTTAATGGAATACTCAGGGACAATATAGGTTTTTTTTTTTTCTGGTAACTTTCACAACTGATACTTTGACCCACTGGATCTTCAGTTTTCTGTGTCCAGTCCTTCCGACGGATTTTTCCCCTGCCATATTGTTTGCCCAGATTGGCAGAGCTTGATGGCATTGAAAATAATTTTCAGCATAATTCATAGTCATTTATTTTCCTACTTTTCTTTCACATGCCTTTTGCAGACAAGAAGCCCCAAACTGTCTCATAGTCCCCAACCTCCCAATTTGGGCGACCCTGTCGAGCATTTATCAGAGACGTCTGGTGATTCTTTGGAAGCCATGTCTGAGGGAGAAGCTCCAAGTCCTTTTTCCAGAGGCAGCCGAACTCGAGCGAGCCTTCCCGTGGTGAGGTCGACCAACCAGACGAAAGAAAGATCTCTGGGTAAGCCTCAGAGGGCAGTTTCTGATGCCCCTTTTTTACTGCATGTATGTATTTTTATTCCCCTGCGCCCAAATGTTAATTAGGTCTTGTGTTGTGAAAACGCAAGTACTAAGAAATTTGACTAATTGAACATCACGCTGAAGAAACAGCACGTCCAGGCTGTCTGTGGGGCTGGGCCCTGCGACTGTTAGTGAAAACCATAAACACAGGGCTAGTCCCACCACCCACAGAAGGAGAGAGGGGCTTGGCATGCAATTTGCTACAGCTTTTCCTTTCAACAAGCTTTTAAGGAAAGCAGAAGGATTCTGTTGTTCTGCCATTACCACTTACCATTTTCTCTTTTTATATTGGAAATTCAATTTCTAGGTCACTTTGCTTTTTAAAAAATGTTTGGGCCCCTCAAGAGAATGTACAGATCATAAGGATTTAGACCTCTCTGCCGATTTCATAAGCTTAACCTGCTGTTTCAAGGTTCCAGTCCAGTACTTGTTGTTGCAGATAGATGGGGTCACGGGGTAGGAGGGGACAGGAACAGGATCAACCCACAGAAGGCTTCGGGGTTTGGCCCCTGCACAAGACAGCAAAATGATGCCACATGAAACCTAGCAAATGCCTTGCTTGAAGGGGAAAAGAGCAGCGAAAGCTTTGCGGGGAGGAATGCTGATTTTGTTCCCTTGGTTGAAGATGACAAGAAGACTGGTTGCAAACATTCTCCTAGCTGACCTTAAAAAAAAAAACAAAAAAACCCCAAACCAAGAAACCCTTAAACTATTATTATCTGTATTATCAATGTGACATTTTAACATTAAATTTTATATAGATCCTTTTAGGTTAATAATCCAGGGTCCTCGAAGACAACCACAAAGAAATCTGCTTTTTTCTTTTCTTTTCTTGTTTTTTAGTTTTTTGGTGGGGGGGCGGTTTGTTTTTGTTTTTTGAGGTCACACAGTTCGATGGTAGAAGTGGGCCTCCAGTTTCTCTTCATCTCCTGTACAACTGAAGGAGTAGGACACACGGGTGCGCGATACCCCCGAGGAACATCCTGGGCCAGGACAGGGTCTACACCACACTAGCCCCAGGTTGGGGCGTTCCATCTGGATTCAACAGAGCTTTGTGCTCTCTTTGCCCCACTCAGCTTGCGAGAGCAGGAGCCAATCCGGGAGGGGAATTTCTCCTTTGTGCTTTGCAGGAAATGAGGGAGCTTTGGTCCCTGAAAAGATTGGCTGTGCTTTGCAAAATAAAATGAAGATAAGAATAAAAGCCCGGGTGCCTCCCTCCATCCCTGGGGATCACTGAGCTTGTGGGATAACGGCTCCTTTGTCTTGCCAGCAGGAGGTTCCTCCAGCAGCCGAGCGCGGCAGGCCATGCAGGTAGATCAGACAGTTCAGGAAGAAGCCTGGGCCAGAGAGAGCTGGTCGCAGCCTTGCCCTCGGGATTGCCGGGGGTGGCTGGTGTTTTCTCACCAAGTGGCTGCGCTTCTGCAGAGCTCTCGAGTTTTACTGAGCACACCTTGCTGTGCAAGTTCTCGTGAGCTCAGAGTCACAGCAGATTAAAAAAAAAAAGTATCCAAGGTGTTTATTCTTCTAGCTCTGCGAGGCACTTTTGGGCCTGTGATTTTTATAACTCTTGGGTAGAAACGAAGGGATACGGCGGAGCAGAGAGGAGAGGAATGAGAAGTTTGCCCACACAAGAGGATCCATGGTTCCAAGAAATGAGGCTGGTGCGGGACCAGTGGGGTTGGCGCTGCCCTTGACCACCACTCTGTGGCCAATTCGGGAATGTCCTCCTAGCTGCACCTGGCCTTGTGGCGTAATTCAGTTGAGCCCGGATGCGAAATAAACAGGAAAGTGTGAGCCAGGGAGAGTCTAAACACAGTCTCCCTGCCAGGGGCCCTTGCTCAGCTTTGTGTTCTGGAAAATCCCGAGTGTGCCTGCATTTATTTAATATGGACACACAGGCTCCGGAGAAGAGCAGGCTCCCCAGCGAGCCCAGAACCAGGAGCAGTGGGTGCCCCCAGCAGTTACAGAGGAACACCACTATGACTCCACCTGCCCCAGGAGGGGGACTGAGCCGCGACCTCCTGCACACCCACTGTCGCTGCCATTTGGAGGCCCCACGTAATTTCTGGGATCTGGTCACTGTTGTTTTCTGTTCATCGGCAGAATTGTAAGATCTCCCCCGAAGCCCTGTTGATCCTGTCTTTATTTAAAACTTCCATAGTTTGTTCATGATGGATTTTTGGCATTTAATTAAAAAAAAAAATCACATGAAACGACGACTCACTTTTGGGAGGCCCCTTCAGTTTTGCACCTGAGGCCGTGCTGCACTCTCCTCCCGCCAGTGGCTGGCCCGTGTGTCACCCCAGGGGTAGCACACACCATCTGTATGGAGAAGGCGGTGCAGGGGGAAGGGGGGAGGGTGGGCACAAGGCGTTGTTCAGCACAGAGAAGTTAGACATCGCTGGTGTTTGTGTGACACTGTCCCTGCGTGCAGGATGTGCGCTGCCCATCAGGGAGGGGACTCTGGGACCGCAGGTCTGGCCAAGTGACAGCAAAACCCACAAGTCCTTTCCCAAGCCCAGGGCAAAGTTAGCCACTCTTGGAGGTTTACAAAGCAGAGAGCGAAGAGAGAAATGTGCTCAGGGTCTCCGATTCGTAACACGAGCAGCTTCCAACGCTGCACCAGCTCCGTATGCTCACGTGATCCTGCCGCGGTGGCTTCCCCTCCCGCGCGACCCATCCGGAGCCCAGATGAGATCTTTCTCGGCGGAACTGACGCTGCATCTCCTTCCTGCTCTCTTCAGTGAAAATAGAGAAGATGAGGCGAGAGGAAGTCTACAAAATAAAGTCAAAACCGCTTTGCAGTAGAGTTTGGTTTTAGAAATCATTTCCATGAAAAAAAAAAAAAAAAAAAGGTCCCGCTGCTGGTAGGCCTGGGTCTTAATGATGGAGTCGTTGCCTTTTCATCATGACCGTCTTGGAAATGCCCGACTGGAACGCAACCAGCAGCAGGGGCTGGGGTCTGGCTGCTCCACAGTTGGCTTTGGGGGAAGGAGAGCCGCAAGATGTTCCCACCCTTCTGTGTGCCCTCAGGAATTTGAAAATAAAACTCCTGTGAAAACAAGAACAGCAGTAGCAACTTCCTCCTGGCTGCAGCCAGATGCCTCTGTTGACCGGATTCTGAATGGTTTGCTGTAGAAAAGAGACCAGCCCATACCAGCCCGGCAGCCAGAGGTGGTGCCATTCCATTTCTATAACAAATTGCTTCTTAAAGACTTAGCCTCGACAAACAAGAACGACTTTAAATGGCTCTGGAGGAATTCTAGACTAATTGAGGGAAAATTTTCTCGGTGCGTGTGAATTACTGAGCATCTCCGTTTCTGTTCCTCTATTCCAAAATGGTAACAGTGAGGGTGATCATTCTCTGAGAACGATTTGGGGGGTGGGGAGAAAGGTTCATGCTTGCCACAATCTCCCCTCCTGTGCACAAGAGTGAGTAGGAGGTACAAGTAAAAGATTGAGGAAACCGCCCCCATCCTACAAAGCAGAAAGCCAAGAAGAGTTGGGGCAGAGACGCTAAAGACTTGCATTTGAGGACTCAATGATTTGAGCATGAAGGGTTAGCCCTTGGACAGTTAAAAGAGAAATAATTTCAGACAAATGAAAAGAAACCTTGCTCTGTGGAATAAGTGCAACGTTTATGGAATGTGTTTTCCTAAGCGCCAGGAGTGATTGAAATGTAATATAAAAACAAAAATTAACAGAAGAGAGTTTTGTAGCAGGTCAGTAGGTTTGGGGCACATTCTGATCTTTTTGGCGTGTGAGCACAGGAGAGTATTTTCTCTAGCATGGAACCAAGTGGACAGGCATGAGTGGGTCCGATGGCTAACTGGCATTGCTCACTGCAGCCTTCCAGTGTGCCTTCCTTTCACTTCCGGAGCTGGAATGCAGAGTCATTCTAGAATGTCAAATGCGCTGGGTTCCCAAAGTAGGGACCAAGGCATTTGTGGAGGCTTTTGGATTTTCTTGGTCATTGTCCCAGGGTGTAGTCACTAAAACTAGCGTTGAGAGTCAAAGTGCAAGGCACCCATTTTTCTAGTGCCAAGGGCACAAGTGGGTCTGATTCTCTGACCCTAGAATAGCTTCCTGCTCAAGGCAGCAAGGCTTTGGAGTTACAGAGGTCTAGGGAAGCAGGAAGCTTCCTCCTTGTCACAGGTTCTGCCCTGTCCCAGTTCTGTGGTGAAAAGTCACCCCAATGATCGTGCAAGCCATTTAGCAAATCTGTTTTTGCTTGAAGTAGCCAGAGTCGGTTCAGGCTCTGCAACTGAAGCCTGCCTGATCCAAAGGAACTGATTGCCTGTATTTGTAGACAATGTAGTTCCACCTGTTCTGTGTGTTTCAGGAAATACAAAGACCGGTAGATACAAACTGATGACTTCTAGAGACTTGGCAGTGAACTGGAGAATGACCTGGAGATACGGTTTTCCGACTATGTTTCTTAGAAGTGTAGAGTTCTGTGGTGTTTTCTCATGAAATAGTGCAGCTTTATATAAGATTTCATTTGAAAATGAGCTATGCTAAACTGCTCACAAACACACACACACACACACATATACACAGGGTAAAAGCGTTAAATAGACCGGTGGCATGGGGGAAGGGAAAAAGGAAGGAATGATGAAGAAATTTCCTCTATACAACAGAAGTCCTTGAGTACTTTAATTTGGCTGTACTGGGTGACTCACAAGGATTGCCTCTTAGTTTGTTTGCACTCGATGTAATGAATGTCACGAAAGGTAGTTTTTTGTAAACTGAATCGATCTTTAAGAAAAAAAATGGGTTTGGGGCTGGGAATTAGCCACAGAAAGGAATATTTCAAGAAATCCTCTGGTATAGTGAAGCATGGTTTTGCGATGCAAGTAATCACTCCCAATTTTCCTTTATAAACTTGGGTTTTCATATATGAGGTTTTCTGAAAGAAGGGAGTACACTTATCCAAGTTTACCCTCTTGGCTCTCATTTCATCCATAAGAAAGAATGTTCTTGCAAAAGATTACTGTGTAGATTCATGGTTGGTTTGTGCTTATTTTATTTTTTAAAAGATTTTATTTGAGAGAGAAAGCACGCATGCATGAGCGGGGGGAGGGGCAGAGGGAGACGCAGACTCCCCGCTGAGCAGGGAGCCCAGTGTATGTGGGGCTCGTCCCCAGGACCCCAAGATCATGACCTGAGCCAAAGTCAGACGCTTAACCGATTGAACCACCCAGGTGCCCCTTGTGCTTATTTTTAAAAAATAAAGTTCATCAGATGTCTTTAGAAATCTCTAGCTATTAACTCCTGGGTTGAAACCCTGTAATACATTTCTCAGACTTTGAAGGAAGCATTAGTTAATAGGATACCTGAGGAGATTTAGGCCCTTGAACAATATGTTGAGGGTACTTTGCAGACAGGAGGCTGGTAAGAAAAACATCAACGGAGGTGAATAGAAGATGTGATTGCTTCTCAGGGTCAGAGCCCCCCCAGACCAGCACCATGATTCCCCAGGGTCTGTCGTTGGTTAAGTCATAACATTGAGGGGTCCTGTAGAAGACTTGGGATGTGCTGTTTCTGTTTCCCCCTGTACAGCTGGGGTTGCTAAACCTGGATTTGGCAGATCAGCTTCTTGTAAAGTTTACATAAAACATTTCGATACTGCAGGTGGAGCTATGGGGTTAGATCACTAGAAAGGTGCCTTCAATTTCCAGAGCTATTTCAGGAGCTGAACCTGCCAGTAAGCCGGTGTGAAATCTCTCTTTCTCTCTGCCACAGCTGTGATACCCCAGCCTAACCCACACACCTAGATGATGTTTTTGCTTTCTTTTCTGATGTAAAAAATACTCTTATTAAAAAAAAAAAAAAAAACCTTCGTCAAGTTCCGTAAGGCAACAGAAGAAAGTAAGGCATGTTTTATCTGTTATTTATACCTCTCTACATCCAAAATAGATTTGATTTGGCTCATTCAAAGATAATAAAAGTATATAAGAACCATTAAGACAAGAATTAACACAAGTAGCAGTTGGGCTCAATATGTGTGCCAGAAAAATTAAGATGGGGATAATTGCCATAATTGCAGCCAAGACAAAAAAAGAAGATAAAAGGGGAAACGTAATGAGTCAAATGGATTCCATTATTTAAGAAGAGGTTTATACCAGCTCATTAGAAGGAAGAGTCTAAAGCATTATAACCCGAGAACTCCTGCATCTTAATGTTGTTAACAACATATTATGTAATAGACAGTTGTATTTAATAACAGTTGTTTTACAAAAAGGTTTTTTCATATAGTGACACCTTTATGTAAAATTTCAAAATCCCAGGACCCAGTATGAAGCCATGTTGTTAGAAGGCACATTTTCTTGGACTCTGTAGGTTTCTGGTGATCTAGTGTGATACACAGGGAGAGCTGATACAGTCTTGATAGTTGACCTTGCTCTTAGGTGATTGGCTGTTGACTACTCATTATCTCGTCAGGGTGGGTGACTGCAGCTGGAGAGGAAAATTTGAGGGGCAGGTCATTGTCGAAGGCTTGAATGACAAATGAGACTTAGAGAAGGAATCTCTCCCATCACTCCCATGGAGACAAAATTCCAAATTTTTAATGTGTCCTAATAACACTAGCTGTTACTCCATATTCTCTCCAGGAATGAGTTTGGGAGTATCTGGATTCAGGTGATGTATTCCAATGTGCTCCGCTATGGTTTGGTTGGAATAAGAGATGAGCCGTTCAGAGATGTTGCCTGAACTATGTTTGGGGGAAGAGATTTAGTTAATCCGTCTCTTTTGTTTTCCTTTGCCGTGAAAACTCGATGTAAAAATCTGTAGGCTCGGTCTCGCTATTTTTTTGGTAAATGCAAGATTCGTTGCATACTTAAAAGTTTCTTGCCAAGTTCATTGTTCTTTAAAAACTGACTTTAAAATATAACCCTTTACATTCATCTCATTCTATAAGAATTCCCACACAGTTTTTTGCACCAGCCTTTAAAGAATATTCTATGAAATACTAAAAACAATATTAAGATGCAAGCCAGCTTTCTGTCATACACCCAGGTAGAACTCCATCCTTGGTGCTGTCATTCTTGAAGTGGCCTCCAGAGGGCTGCCCGCTGACATCTGGAAACAACAGATTTTTGGCAGCTTCTTATATTTCAGGCAGTGTAAGAACATAGGAAGGTACCCCTTCTGCATCAATATAGCGTAGACGTATGTCTCCTTGGGCAAAGGAACTGGGGAATTCCCATCCAGATTTCTTGAGTTAGCTCTGGGATATGGGATTGCAGCTAAACAGCCTCAGAGTCTGGAGATGATGTTCTGTGTGGACCACCAGTGGACTCACTCTCCATCCAGAAGCTGCTTTGGAACATGACAGCCAGCCCAGCGAGCCCCGAGGCACCACTATGATGATCTTTAGCTTCTTGTAGGTCTGAACCACTTTCCTAGGGGCTGTTATTGGCCGGATCGCTTCCCTCCCTCCCCCCCGCCCGACCCCCTATATAAGAAGGGAAGGGAAGGACACAGACATAGAGGAAGACCATGCAAAGACGCAGGAAGAAGGTGTCATCTGCAAATCAAGGAGAGAAGCCTCAGAAGGGAACAGCTCTGCGGACACCTTGATCTCAGACTTCCAGCCTCCAGAACTGTGAGAAAATAAACTTGTATGGTGAAGCCCCCCAGTCTGTGGGACTTTGTGATGGCCGCCTAGCAGCTGATACAGGGGCTTGGGAAACCCTTCTCTCCTTCCTACTTTTTTTCTCATTTGAGGGGACAGTCAGCCTTATGGCAGGTGCCACAAACTTTGTTTCTTTCTTCAAGACAGAACAATTAGGTTTGTCAAGTTTCCTGTTTTAGTTCGGTTTTATTTTAGCCTCTTCAACCTTTGCACAGTGCATTAACTTGGTTTCTCAGCATCGTAAGGAAAAATTGAAAAACCTTTGGTACCAGTTCAACTTATTGTTACTACTTTTCTGTTTGGTGTCTCCCGAACCCCATCCTCCAGTTTAGGAAATGAAAGTCGTTTGACATCAAACTGATTTAACTGTATCTCATCAAGAAAAGCTCCTAATTTCATCACACTGAGTTTGAGTGCTTGAAAATTTGGCGAATGTCATTAAAAATGTTATTCCCACCAACTTTCCACTTTCAGAATTTTTCTAAGGTGTTAATTGGCTTTCAGACATCTCTGGCTACATGTCTCCCAGTAATGTAAAGCTAATCATGATCAAAATAAATCTTTCATTTTTTCCCCCCACGAGTTTTGCTCACTTCCCAGTTTTTTCCCCCTTCCATTTATGTATTTATGCATTTATTAAGAATCTATTCAGTTTCTGGCACTGTTAAAGGTATCCTGGTGAGTTATTTAGAAAATATATGAAATCTGGTTCTTGTATTTGAGGGAATTTCAGTATAACTAAAGACACATGGTAACCATGTAAGGACTTTAAAATATACATGCTGCCTCCCAGCGGTCCCAGCGGTCCAGTCTCCCTCCTTAGGAACTATGCCCATGCTACTCTCTCTGCCTGGGTCCAATTCCTCACTCCTGGCACCCCCATATCTGCACGGCCCCCTCCACACTTCACTCAGACCTCTGCTCAAATGGGGCTCATCAGAGAGTCCTCCCCCGAGTAAGAGAGCACCACCCAGCCCCCTGCGCTGGTCTCTATCCACTTACCCTCCAGCATTCTTTCTCATGACACTTCTCACGGAGGACAGTGGTTCTCAAACATTAGCAGCGACCTTGTGAAAACACACAGTTCTGGCTCTACTTCTTGGGTTTCTGTTTCAGTGGATCTAGAGCAGGACCCCAAAATTTGCAGCTCTAAACAAGTTCCCAAGGGCTGCTTCTGCTGCTGTGGATCACTGAATGAGGGTCATAGGATGCCCTAGGAGAGGTGGAAAGCATCATCACAGCGTAGCGCCACATGAGAGCATTTTTTTTAAGCAGGCTCCACACCCAGCATGGAGCCCAACACGGGGCTTGAACTCAAGACCCTGAGATCAAGAGTTGGCCACTTAACTAGCTTGAGCCACTCAGGCGCCCCACATGAGGGCATTTTAATCAGTCCTCAATAAGGGATGGGAAGTAGTTGTTAGGAAAATATGGAGGCTTGCAGTGTCTCTCCTGGATAATGTCCTTAAACTAGAGTATCTAAACACACATCACCAGCACGGCCCCACAGGAGGTCTGGGAATATACATCCTTCCTGCCGTGAGCTGTAGAGCAACCTGTTCACTAGGTCGGCTTCACCTTCTACTCTCTGCCATTCCCTATTTTAGATCCCTATTTGATCCCTGAACCATCTTAACTATCCTGTCGTCGTCCCCCATCTTGACATGCTTGGGTAGACTCAAAAATGGAAGGGTGGCTGGCTTTTTCATATGACTTCACGCCCCTTTGTACACACATCCCGTTTCTGGAATTCAGGTTTTTCCCTTGCCTGTGTCCTGTCCTTGTCTGCCCCGGGGGAACTCAGCCCCAGCCGTGGTCACTTGGCACCCGGATACTGATACTGTTCCTGGTGGACAAGGCAGAGGCAAATGAATGAGGCCAATGCAGCTGAAGATTTTCCTGAGGAAGTGAGTTCCTTTGAGCAAGATGCTTTATGCTTTGGTGCAGCAGTTGGGTTGGTTTTGCATGATTCTGGAGTTAATGTACTCTCCTGTGCTTCCATTTGCCTTCCTAAGAAAAATCAAGTAATATAGGAGCCTTTTGTAAAAGAGTTCAATGTAACAAATACATTTTAATTACCTACAGGGCACATGTGCTATATTAGGTAGGAAGAAAGAATATCATTCTTTTAACAAATCCTTACTGAGTTCCTACTAAGGCAGTCTTGGATGCAATCAACAAAATGGTCACAAGCCTCTGATCTTCTGGAGCTTTTATTCTGTTGGGGGAGGCAGATGATAAGCAAATAATATCTGTAATAGGTGGTATAAATGCTATGGAGAAAAATAAAATGGGTGCATGGGTACAGGGAGTGTCGAAGAGATGAAGTCGCGAGAGCTGCCGTTTTTAAAAAGGATGGATAGGGAGGCCAACACTGAGCAAATGGCATTTGAGACATGACCTGGAGTGTGTGAGGATATCAGCCATGCAGGTATCCGGGGGAGGAGAATTCCAGGCAGAGGGAACAGCCAGTGCCCAGGCTCTGAGCAAGAGCATGCCTGGAGCCTTCACAGAACAGCAAGGGGACCACTGTGGTTGGAGTTGCAAAGTAACAGAGGAATAGGGAATGAGGTTGGAAAGGCAATGGGGACTAGATAACGTAGGGCTTTTACAACAGCAAAGATTGGGCCATGCTGTGGCCACATTGGAATGGAAACGGCCATATTGGAGAATTAGTGACATCACTAGAGCAGTGACATCACTTCAGTTTTAAAGATTGGATTCTGGTTACTGGGTTTGGCACAGACTAAAGGGGGCATGGGCAGAGTTGGGGGACCAGTTAGAAATCTTGCAACGATCTAGGGAGATGAAGGTGTTAGCAGAAGAATTTGGATCCTGCAGGTGTTTGGAAATGAGAATAAGATGGCTTCCTGCCATCCAAGAGTTTGTGCTCTGATGGAGGTGGCATACGGATAAGAAAGCATGAACACAGGGCGCCTGGGTGGCTCAGTTGGTTAAGCGACTGCCTTCGGCTCAGGTCATGATCCTGGAGTCCCTGGATCGAGTCCCGCATCAGGCTCCCTGCTCGGCAGGGAGCCTGCTTCTGCCTCTGACCCTCCCCCCTCTCATGTGCTCTCTCTCTCTCATTCTCTCTGTCTCAAATAAATAAATAAAAAAAATCTTTAAAAAAAAAAAAGAAAGAAAGCATGAACACAGATGCCATCAGAGTAGCTAAAACTTGCTAAGCACTGACTCTGTGCCAACCAACACTTCCTCTCTGCCAGGCCATATCTAATACACTGAGCAGCAGAGCCAGGGTTTGAACCCCGCAGGCTGTCTCCAGCGCCCACATGCTTAACTACTACACTATACTGAAAAGAGATAGAAAGGAATTCCAACTTTGGTAACTTGGGAGGTTTTTAATGAAAAGTAGCCTTTGAATTGGACTTTGAGTGATAAATAAAAGTTGGGCTGTTTGAAAAAAAGGACGGCTCTTGTATGAGGGCAGTAACCAGAATAATAGATACCCGGCCTTGAACACTCTTACTCCTCTAAAAGCTGGGCTGGAGCCCCAGGGGTGGCTTCTGTCTGACGTCTTCAGCGTTGTCCCGTGCTATTCAGAGCTGTAGCTATGGCGTCCCCACCCCCTCAGCAAAGGACACTGAGTGTGACAGAAGTGGCTGGTGTGGTGAGGGCCACCTATCAGGACTCCACTACTTACCTGGTATGTGACTTTGGGCAGGTTATTCCATCTCTGAGCCCTTCCCTAAATACCTACCTGTAGAATAGTTGTAAAGACCGGCTGAGATCACATAGGTAATGCTCTTAATGTGGCACCTGGCATATAGTAAGTACCCTACCAATTAACCCTATGTTCATAATGGCGAGGTGAGTAATAAATCAGAATGCCAATTACATCTTTTGTTTTCTCAGGTAGGACATTATGGATTTCATTTAGAAATACTTACATCAAAATGGTGAAAATCAAAACATTTCCTGTCAGAGATATATTAGCGTCTGACTTGATTTACTCACAAAGTTAATGAAAGGGATCACCTCAACTTTTTCCTAATCCAAAACAAATGACCCACCATTGCCCTTTCACATTGTATTTCCCCTTACCTGGTTACAAGTTATTTTTACAGTAAGGACATTTTAGGCTGTCTGATCGTTGCTACCTGCATCAGTCACATGCCTTTGTTTTTTTTTTTTTCTTTTCAGCTTTATTAAGGTATAGTTGAAAAATAAAATTGTGAATTATTTACTATGTGTATCATGATTTGATATACATATAGATTGTGAAAGAATTCTTCCCTCCCATCTAGGTAGTTAATACATCTTTCATGTCACTTATTTATCTTTTCGTGTGTGTGTGAGAGAACATTTAAGTTCTACCCTCTTAGCTAATTTCAGTTACACAACACACTGTTAACTGTAGTCGCCATGTTACACATTAGATCCTCAGACCTTATATATTTTATAGCTGAAAGTTCATACTTTTTGCCAATCCTTCCCTATTTCCCTCACCCTCTGCCCCTGGAAACTACTTTCTACTCTGTTTCTATGAATTTGGCTTTTTTTTTTTTAATTTTTTAAGATTCCACACATAAGTGATACCATGCAATATTTGTCTTTCTCTGTGTGGCTTATTTCAGTTAGCGTAATGTCCTCAAGATCCATCCATGCTGTTGCAAATGACAGGATTTCCTTATTTTTTTATGGCAGAGGAACATTCCATTGAGTCACGTGCCTTTAAATTACACTTTAGTCTATATTATTTCTGGAATTCCCCTGCAGGCAACTACCCCATCCATGGTGTTCCCTCCTTATTTGATTGTTAGACATCAGTCTCTAAATTCTAATCTCCCCTCCAAGTCGATTATTTATCTGGATCCATCTCTTTCAAGTCCTCTGTTCCACAGCTCAAAGGGTGTGACCTAGGCATCTCAGCAGGAAGACAGCTGATGTGAAGTTGAATGTGGGTAGTGTTTCAGAAAGAGTCCAGAACATGTAGAAATTATGTTTGTAGGGAGATTCTTAGGGAGATTTCTAGCAATATGGCAAAGGTTAAGAAGCATAGAATGCCAACAGTCCCCTTCTTCCTACAAACACATGGAAGCATAAGATAAAATATATTAACAAGAGAAAATTAATACATAGCTGAGTTCACAATAAAGGAGATCTCTAGGTTCCAGAAGTGAGGAAGGATATCAAAGTAGAAATGACAATGAGCATAGATATTTCAGAAGTGGGTATTGGTTGCAGGCATTTGGGCTAGGACTCTGATATTTACACAGCAACAGGAAAATGAACAGAAAAATAAGACTAATGGCACCTACAAAACTAGGCTAGAGGTTCAAATAGGTGGGCATTTACTAAAATGGGATGGGGGTAGGAGAAAACCTTCCTTGCAGCCCAGGAAAGCAACAGAGAAGTTTGCCTTCTGACCCAAGCATTGAGTGAGAAGGAAAAAGTTGTTTATGAACCACTCACATGGAGGGAGCTTGAACTCAATAGCTTCATCTGAGAGGAATCCCCAAATATATCAGTCAGCATAGGCTACGTAATGCTGCAGTAACAAACAATCCCCAGATCTCAGTGGCACTTATCACTGCCAATGTCTGTTTCTTACTTGAATTTCATGTCCAGTGCAGAATTAGCTGCCGATCATAGCCACTCAGGAACTCACGCTGATAGAGGCTTCATTTCAGTGCATCACTAAAGCAAGAAAAGGGAGCATGACACGTCCTACTCTGGCTCTCATGGTTTCTGCAAGCAGGGATATTTCAGCTAAAAGTCAGCACAAGGCTGTGCTCAACTTCAAAAGGGACAAAGGAAGTGCAAGCCAGCGATGTGCCTAGAGGAGAAGTAGAATATTTCTGTGGAACAATACTAGTGACAACCATGCCAAACCTATAAATTTACATAGAAATGATCAGGACCACTGAAATTCCTAAAGCAGGTTATTCAACTGAAGAGAAAAATCATCAACTAGAATATAAATCTTAGGAAATTTCCAATCTGAGGAGAGATTAAAAAGAAAAGAAAGAAAGAAAAAGAAAACGTTGAAGGGCAATTCAGAGACACGATAAGACAACCAAGACCACCTGTGTCTAATAGGAATTCCAGAAGACAAGACTAGAAATAATTGGGGGAAGATGATAGTAGAAGATATAACAAATGAGAATTTTTCTAAAATTGTAGACAGGCCTGAGCCTTAAAATTGAAACACAACACAAAATCCCAAGCAAGATTTAGAAAAAAAATCTACGCATAGGCCCACTGTGGGGAAACTTCAAAACATCAAATGTCAAAAGAAAATCTTTAAAGCAGACAAAGAGAAAGGACAGGTTATCTAAAAAGAAAAGAAAAGTTGACAACAGCATACTTTTATAAGCCCAGAAGTCAGAAAACAATGGGATCATATCCTCAAAATCCTGGGGGAAAGTCACTTTTAACCAATATTTCTTTAACCAGCAAAATTATTACTTGAGAGAGGGCAAAAAGAAGACATTTTCAAATAAACAGAATGAAGAGAATTTAGCATTCACAGAACTCTGTCTGAAAGAACTAGTAGCATATGTATTTCCCACAAAAATCCTCAACAGAATATTAGAAAATCGAATCCAACAATGTATGAAATTAATAATATGCCACAACCAAGTGATTTATTCCAGGTATGCAAGGCCATTTCAATATTTGAGATTCAGTCAATGTAATCTACCGTATCAATAGGCTAAGGAAGAAAAATCATATGATCACATCAGTTGACACATCAAAAGCATTTGAAAAAAAATCTAATACCCATTCATTATTTGAAAAAATAGAACTCTCAGCAAACTAGGAATAGAGGGGAACTGTCTTACAAAGAGAAAATACAAAAAACCTATAGCCAACATCATATTTAATGATGACAGGCTGAATGTTTTCCCTCTAAAATCGGAACAAGGTGAGAATGTCCAATTTCACTGCTCTTAACTCAATTCTTGAAGTTCTAGCCAGTGCCATAGACAAGAAAAATAAATAAAAGCCATGCCATTTTTTAAAAGATTTTATTTATTTTAGAAAGAGATAGCATGAGTGGGAGGGGCAGAGGGGGGAGAGAGAGAGAATCTCAAGCAGACTTCATGCTGAACATGGAACCTGATGCTGGGCTTTGTCCCAGGACCCTGAGATCATGACCTGAGCTGAAACCAAGAGTTGGATGCTTAACTGACTATACCACCCAGGCATCCCAAAGCCATGTCATTTAGAAAGGAGAAACAAAACTGTCTTTGTTTCCAGATAACATTATCTACTAGAAAAATCCAAAGAATGTACCAAAAAACCAAAAACAAAACCCACCTCATAGAAGTAATAAGTGAGTTAGCAAGGTCAGAACATACAAGATCAACGTATAAAATCCACTGCATTTCTGCGTTCTAATAGCAAACAAATGGAAGGCAAAAAAAAAAAAACAAAACACGATACCACTTACAACTGCTTCAAAGAAAATGAAACACTTAGGTATAAATCTAGTAAAACATGTATGTTGGAAATCTGTGTGCTGAAAATTACTATGTGCTGATGAGAGAAACCAAAGACCTAATAATTGAAGGTACATACTGCTTTCATAGATTAGAAAGCTCAACAAAGTAAAGTTGTTACTTCTCCCCCACATGGATTTATTGGTTTAAAACAATTCCTATCAAAATCACAGCAAGATTTTTTTAGATAATTCTAAAATTTATATTAAAAAGGTGAAGGAACTAGAATAACTAAAACAGTTCTGGCAAAGAAGGATAAAGAGGGAAGAATCAGTTTACCTGATTTCAAGTCTTACCATAGAGCTACATTAATTAGGACTGTGTGGGTTGGCCGAGGAATAGACACATATATCAATGAAATGGAATAGAGAACCCAGAAATATACCCACGCAATGATGCCCAAGTGATTTTAGACAAATTGCAAAATTCAATGGAGGAAAGATAGGTTTTCCAACAAATCATGCTGGAGCAATTGGACGTCTGCAGGCAAAACCCAGGACTTTAAGTCTTGAACCTTATACAAAAAATTATTTGAAATAGATGACAGGCTTTAACATAAAGTTATGAAACCTTCTAAATAATAGGAAATATTATTTAGGACCTTGAGCTTTGTGAAGAGTTGTTAGCCATCACCCCACGGGCATGATCCATAGAAGGAACAGTTGATAAAATGGGCCTCATCCAAAAAAGACCCTGCTAAGAGGATGAAAAGACAAGCCCTAGTCTGGGAGAAAAACCTCTGTAATCATATAACCAACAAAGGACTAGTATCTAGAATATATAAAGAATTCTCGAAACTCAGTAGCAAAAAATCAAACAATCCAATTGGAGAATAGACAAAAAATCAGGAAGAGACGTTTCCCTAGAGAGGATGTACAGATAGTAAATAAGCACAGGAAAATATGTTCATTATTTGCCTTTTGGGAAATGCAGATTGAGACCGCAGTGAGATATCACCACACACACGTCAGAATGGTTAGGATGATAAATAATGATAACACCAAATGCTGGCATGGATGCCGAGAAACTGGGTCACTCATATATTGCTGGTGGAATGTAAAATGGTACAGCCACTCTGGAAAATAGTTTTACAGTTAACTTTAAAAATGGACTTACCATATGACCCAGCAATCGCACTCTTTGACATTTATCTCAGGAATATGAAAACTTATGTTCACCCAGAAACTTGCACATGAATGTTCACAGCAGCTGGAAACTACCCAAGCATCTTTCATTGGGTGCATAGTTAAACAAATGTGGTACGTCTATGCTTTGGAATTCTAATGCAGTCAAAAGGACAAGATACTGATACATACAGCAACTTGGTTGGACCTGAAGGGAATTATGCAGAGAAAAAAAATAAAAAAACCCCAGACTCTAAAGGTACTATCCCGTTTATATAAAACGCCATACAGATAAAAATTATAGAGATGGAGAACAGATTAGTAGTTGCCAGGGCCTTTGATGGTGGTGACTACGAACGGGTAGCATGGGGGAGCCTTGTTATGGTGGTATAATTACATAGCAATGTTGGGGTAGGAGTTACATGCAGTTCAGTATTACAGGATTACACACACACACACACACACACACACACACACACACACACACACACCAGTGCTTCTATAAATCTGAGTAAGCTCTGTAGGTTGTCCCAATTTCAGTGACCTGGCTTTGTTATTGTCTATAGTTACACCAAATGTCAACATTGTTGGAAGCAGGGTGAGGGTGCATGGGACCTCCCTGTACATTTTTTTTGCAACTTAGTGTGAATCTAAAATTATTTCCAAACAACAGGCTACCAAAAATACATATTTTACTAAGAAGTGTAATAAACCTAGGAGGGAGGAGGTCAAGTGTGTGTGGTGACGGTGAGGAGATAAACGTAAGTGTGTTTTTTTGGTAAAATCTGAATAAGCATCAGTCCTAATGAATCATTTAAGGGAGTTAGAAGCAAGGTAACATAAAAGTACCAGCTGGAAACCATATAAGACCAGAGAGGGTGATGAGAGTAAAAGCATTCTAAATCTTCTTATTGTCTAGGGAGGAGGATAGAAAACCATATGTTTGAAATGTCTTTGTGATAAAAAAGGTAGAATGACATCTAAGCCAACCAAAGTTATTTTAATTCATACTAAAATCATCTGTGGAACACCTGCTCTGTGTCTGGAAACCTATCGATATCACTAACTGCTCCTATAATCCTGAAAGAAGGCAGTGTGATCCCCTTTTCACTGATGAAGAAACAGGCTGCCTGGGGGTGCATCACATCCGACAGTCATGGCAGTAAGCCTGCATTTGAACCCACGCTCGCTGACACCTTAAGCCTGTGTTCTTTTAATTCCACAATGCCCTGCGATGCGAAATGAGTATCGAAATAGATTAATTTTCTAAGGAGAATGCCTGCAGTGTGTTTTGAAGGTGAAATATTTTTACCTTATATGGATTGCAATATGTATCCCTCTCCGAACTGTGGGCAAAACAGAAAGCATTTGTCTTACCCTTTGCATTTCCTTGTCTAAGCTATGGGCAAAATTTACTGCAAAACAGAAAGCTTTCATATCTTGCCTTTTCCTTTGTCAGCCCTGAAGAGTCATCGTGAAGCTGTGTGTCACAGGAGCTCATTCAACTAGTTAGGTTACCTGGGAGAATGAAGGGCAGCAGTTAACATTCAAGTTTAGTGTTTTCTTAGGAAGGCAATGAGCTTAGAGATGAATTTTTTTTTTCACTTTATCCTATGTGGATGGGAAAAAAGGAGGTAACATTTTGAAGATCAAGGAAAACACCAGCCTCTCCAACTGTTAGTTAATTTCCCATCTGTAAATCTTGTTTCTGTTTCTCCGGATGCTAAAAAGATCTTGAAGCCTTTGTCTGTCCTGATACATCCTCACATACCCATGTTCATAGAGCAGGCCAGGAGAAGGCACGGACACACCGGTAATAGGTGTCCGGGCTTTGTTGCTTGTGTTTGTTGACCAGTTTGAATAAAAGAAACCTGAGGATTTGTCTCTGATCTCTCAGGCTTTTTTTCCTTCTTTTAGCCAGGAATAAATGACTAAAGCTCTCCATTTTATAGGATTGAAAAGAAGGAGTACTTTTATCTTTACTTGAAACATTGTGCCGCAGAAGCTTCTATTTACTGGCTCATAAAAGATTTTATGTCTCATCTGTTGTACTTAGGATGACTATAGCGGATGTTCTAGAAAAAGATTTGAAATGTGTTGCCTCCTGAAGTTAGAATTATAATCAGGTGTATTACTGAACAATCCAACTTTCCCTAATGTGTATAGATTTCTGCATTGGCAGGAAGTATTGAAGTACGCCCAAATAGAGCAAAATGTAGCCCGAAACTCTAAAAACGTGTGTGATTGCCCACCCCTCTGTGTGCAGACTTCACAGTGTGTTTGCCCAGCTCTTGTACAATAGACTCATCTGATGAAACAGCAGAAGCACCTGTCCCGGGCTGAGCTCAAAGCCTTCTATAAAAACGTGGGGAACATTCTGATCTCAGCGTTACCATCCCAGCTCTGTTATGGAATAACTCAAGAGACCCTAGACAAATCTCTTATTCTTCCTAGGCCTCAATTTCTTCATCTGTAAAATCCAGACCCGTTTCCCAGGAGACCTGAGAGGAAGATCCAGCACTCGAGAAATAGGAAAAGCAGAATGTCTCCCAGAAACTCTTAGTGATGGTGAAGTAGGGGACCATCGGCTCTTGATAAAGTGAAGATAGCTATTCTTATACTAAAGAAAAACCAGAAAGGAAAGTACCAGAAAGAAAGAATTCGTCAGAAGGCAGACAGTTATGGCCCTAATGCTCTGAATCCCTCATGCCCAGCCCCCGTTTTATAGTCAGTGCTTTTCCAAATGCTTGGAGTCGAGTACCTTTTCAGGGCAGCCTTCCAACAGTGCTCACCATGAATGTATTTGTGGTTGTGAATAGTGGGCAAGTAGTTTGAACTTATCCAAGTGGACCTATGAAAAGTGGCTTATCTTGCTCTTAACAAAAGATAAAAAGGTTATTTCTGAAATTTTTGTTTGAGACCCTAAGCTTTCAGTGAATGACCATCGTAATATTTGTTTCTCAATTTTTTGATGAGATGAGGTTCATCTGGATCAAAATAGTTATTATTTCTCTTACACAGTAACCTTGAGAAGTCATATAACATGTAGTTAAAGTGTCGACTCTGAAGCCAGAGTGCCCGGAATCATATAGCAGCTCAGTCAACATACCATTATGTGATGTGGGTCATGTTCCTAACTACTCTTTGCCACAGTTTCCTTACCTATAAATGGGTATAAAAGTAGGAACCTACTTCATAGTGTTGTGAGAATTAAGGTAGTTAATGCGTGTTAATTGCTCAGTATTGTACCTGTCCTGTAGTAAGTACTACATAAGTTGGGAACATTGTCATTATGAAGCATTCATAAAGCCGCTGTGGGGAAAAGAAATCATGAGCTGCTGGCCCACTTTCAGAACGTATCCAGACCCCAGCCGCTTCTTACCTCTTCCATTCTTAATGCACCACCACCTCTTGCTTGGACTACTGCAGTCGCTTCCTCCTGGTTTCCCTGCTACGCCTCTTGCCCCCAACATTCTCCATAGAGCAGCCTGAGTGGTGATTCCAACCCTTAAGTCACATCACAGCACTCTTCTGTTCCCTGTGCTCCATGGCCCACCACTTCATTCAGAGTACAAGGCCATCCACCATCCTTTCCTTTTCGGTTTACCCTTATCTGCCTTATTTCTCTACAGTGGACTAATTACTGCTGAACATAGTAAGCAATCACCTGTTTATTGATATATTCTTGTCTCTCGCCTACTAGCATAAAAGGTCCATAAGAACAGGTGTCTTATTTTGTTCACTGCTGTTTTACAAGCTCCTGATACGGTGCCTGCATATAATAGATGCTCAATAAATACATGTTAACTACTTAACTGGAGGGGATGATACAGTAGTTTATATGTGACTCTCAAAGCATTTTTACTATCTTATCAAATCCCATGAAGTAGGAATCCTGGCAGGGGAGGGAACGGTGGGGGGGCAAATTTCTTTGCTTACACTTACACCTATAAAGAATGGGCCAAATCCCAAAGAGATTTCTGTAGTGACAGAAAGCAGGTCAGTGGTTGCTTAGGCAATGGTGAGGACTACCAAGGGCACACGGGAGCATTTGGGGGTTAAGCAGAGATATTCACTATCTTCACTGCAGTGATAGTTTCATGGGTATGTGCATATATGAAAGCTCACAAAATTTCTACATTTTAAATACATACAATATATTGTGTGTTCTTTTACCTCAATAAAGCTGTTCTAAAAAAAAAAAAAAAAGAAAGAAAATGGTCAAGCTTGGTGCTTGACCAGATCCCATACCAGTGGGGTTCTTCCGGTTCCCTGCACTGCCCACCAGGTGATGAATGAAAGTTGCGTGTTTAACAGTAACAACACCCGATTTACTATAACATTTATTTATGTATGCCTCTCTGTTGAAAAGGAAACTTTTCATTCTGCTGTTTGGAGGTACTTTCTATTACTTATATGAGTTTCCATCCCCTAAATTCAGTAAAAATCAAATTACCAAAAATAATTGGATAATATTTGAGGACTTGCAGGTTTATAGAATTTTTAGATGAACAAATTGAAAGAATTAAATGATTTGACAGAGGTCATTGAGAGCAGCAGTTTTGGCACAGGAATGAGAAACTGGATAACCCCAGATTTTGTTTTTCAGCATAAAAGCCACATTTCTCTTGCTTCCATCTTTTATTGGCAAATTACAACTGTTTTTTTCTTTCCAGACTAGCAAGAGTATCTGTTTCTCAAAGTCCTTTGTGCATGTTTTCTTTTCCTGTCTTGTGAATGAGGTACTCTAAAATGTCTTCTGACTTATACAGGACTCACTGTTAATGCCCTTTTTCTGTTTATTTTTTAATTTACCAGGTAAGAGGAGCACCACCTTTTGGAAACAATACTGATAGACCTGAAATCAGTAAAGATATCAGCAAAATGTGCATGTCAGGTTAAGTTAGGGCTGAAATTCTATCTATTGTGGTCAAATGGGCCACATCTTAATTAATAACTCTGTTCCTGACAAAGCAGTTGCTCTCAAATTGATCAGTATTTTTCGGTTCAAAAAAATTCCCTGCTGTGTGCTGCTGAGTACCTACTTAATATCCGTTGACACAGAGGGGTACAGAGAGAGGTCAGCCTAACTTTCAAATAAACAGAATAGAACAAATGCACAAGTATTTTGTAATGCAAGGAAAGCATACTACTTTTGAGATTCTTAAGACTGTTTTTTTGTTTTGAATTATTACTAAATCTTTACCTTTTCAATCTATTGGTTTATCCCCTTTATTGCACTTATATTCCCAAGACCCTTGGTCAAATAATTTATAATTGTGAATCTAGGTGCGTTTGGATACTAACTGCTGCTTAAAGAGTATGCTTGGTGAATTCTTTCATAATACTAATAATTACTCCTTGGTTTATCCATTATGAGAAATTATGTGTGTGTACATGCATATGTATGTATGTGAATATATGTATGTATGTCTATATATACATATATACATACACATATATGATTTTCTTAAATTGGGACAACCTTTTTCCATTATATTTGCAAGCATCACTAATTTTAGGCAAGCTTATTCTGGCAGAGAGAAAGAAAACAATGGAAAATTTAAACTCCAGTGTGATCTTTTTTTTTTTTATTTGCAACTGTCTCACATCTCAGTAGACACTAGTATGTCTCCTTGCCTCTAACTGTGGATATTGAAACATTTTCGTTTTTCTTTGGAATTTGGAGACTAGATACTATCAGTAGGAAGTTGCTAATAGAAATTGGTGCTTTTGCTCTGGCCAAGCATAGCACAGAGACCATGGAAGGACCATCCAACTCATGCACGCACCGAGTGTGCCTTATAAAGCCAGGGAAATCATTGTAGTGGATGGGTTACTAATGTCTGCAAAGGAACAAGCTCGAGCTGGATTGCTAGACATCACTGTGACCAAAATTTATTTGTGTCTGCAGAATTCTAAAAGAAAGATCCTGTGCAATTTTTTGTTTGTTACAATTTTCCATTCAGATGCAAGAATACCGCAAAAACACTTGGTCAAAGAAATCTGAACCTTCTAAAAATATTTCTATAATTACTGATGGCATTTGAGCTCTGCCTCATCTGACTTGCTTGTCAGTCCTCAGCAATCATTTGGGACTATTTTGAGACTGGATTACCCAATGCTTTAGCTTAAGCTCCCCATATTTGACAAATCCCCTTCTGGCTACTGTTCCATTATGACAAAATGACCAGAAAGAGTTGTCTCTAAGCACTGTCTCCAGTTTCTCTCTTGAGGTTTCTTTTGGACCCACCCATTCAGATCTTCAGTCCCATCACTCCATAGAGACAACTCTGGTCAAGGTGACCAGGAACCCCACATGTGAATGAGCCCTCCTTTGATTTATCAGCACCTGACATGCTAGACCACTTTCTGTCCTTAAGGCATGTGCTTTCCCTGGTTTCCTGGACACTTCTCACTCAGCAATCTTCCTACCTCACTGACTTTCCCTGTTAAGTCTTCTGTGTTGGTTCCTTCTCTTTTTCTCACCTGTAAGCATTGGCTTCAGCCCCCAGATTTCATCTGTTCTCAATTATACTAGTGCCCTAGGTGGTCTGGCCTAGCCCCACGGTGCCAGATGTCCCCTGTATGACTGACTTAGTCAGCTTGGGCTGCCATAATAGAGTACTGTAGACTCGATGGCTTAAATAATGGAAATTTATTTTCTCACAGTTCTGGAAGCTTGGAAGCTTGTCCAAGATCAAGCTTGGACAAGTTTGTCCAAGATCAGGCTGCCAGCATGGTTAAGTTCTGGTAAGGTCTCTCTTCCTGGCTGGCAAATGACCACCCTCCCTGTATGTCCTCACATGGCCTTTCCTTGGTGCCTTCACGTGGAGAAAGAAAGGGGCAAACTCTCTGGTGTCTCTTCTTAAAAGAGTGCTAATCCCACCACGAGAGCCCCACCCTCATGTCCTCATATAAACGTAATCACCTTCCAAAGCACCCACCTCCAAATACTATCACATTGGGGGTTGGAACTTCAACATATGAATTTGGGGGGGGACACAAACCTTCAGTCCACAGCAATGATAATGACCCCTCTGGCTCATACCTCTCCCCTGAAGTCCAGATTAATATGTCACATCATCTATTTAACATTTCCCCCATGACAGGTCCAAAAATGAGCTCTTTCTCCCAAATAAAACCTAGTCCTTCCAGCGTCTTCCCCATCTCAGTAAATTGCATCCCCCTCCTGCCAAAACCTTGCCATTCGCCTTGACTCCTCTTTTGATCTCATTTCATACCTAATCTGTCAGGAAATCCTATTCACCCTACTTTCAAAATATATCTAGCTATCTGATCACTTCTCACCATCTCTAGTATTCTGCCCAGGTCCAAACCACCACCATCTCTCTCCTGGCTTACTGCCTGTTAGTCTTTGTCCCTGGTACTCAGTTCTCAACCCAGCAACTCTGGTAAGTAAATCTGATCTGCTTAGAGCCCTCTGTCAGGCTCCCAGCTCACTGAGAGTGCAAGGGTCCATGCGGCCTGACCACTTGCTTCTTTTCTAATCTCCCCTCAACCATTTTCCCCATCTCATTCATTTTCCTGCAAACATACTAGCCCGTTGCTGTTCCTGGAACACACCAGGTATGCTCCTGCCTCAAGGAAACTTGTTGTTCCCTCTGCCAGGATTGTTCTTCGCCCAGATATCTGTAAGACTGCCTCCCACATTTCTTTCAAATATCTTACCAGTCAGCCAACTACTGTGAATAAAACAGCAATCCACCCACGCCCACCCCTAGGCCCCCTGTGCCCCACACCCTGTTTTGTTTTGTTCCCTGTTACTTGGCACACTCTACCCTTTCCTGTCTATGAGCTTATTGTCTCTCGTACCTCAGTAGAAGCTAAGACCTCTGAGCTTCCTGTTAGATCCCCAACCTTCAGAACAGTGTGTGGCAGATACCCCATAAATATTTCTCGAGTGAATGAAATCTCGTTTATGGTACTGATTGTACTGACGTGAGCACCATGCCCCTGCTTTGTAAATCTCAAACGGCCCTGAGCTTCCTGAACCTTCTCTATTCCTAAAGCTTTCCCTTAAGGATCAGTCTGCTCCACTTTTAGTTGTTTTAACTCGGAGAAGTGTGCTACCTAAGTTGAATCACTCGTGCTGTGGCAAAGTGACAGTCTCTTATTCTCTCCCTTTTGTTCTGATTGTTTTAAAGCATAATGTTTACATATCAGGTGAATTGCTATTATAGAAAATAAAGCCAAGAGAACGCCCGGGTGCCTGTAAGTGGTAGTAATTTGGGCTGGGTCTTGTTTCTCCGGGTTTCTTCTAGCGAGCGGTATGTTCCATGTGTCCAGTGCATGTTACGAGGAGGGCAGCCCCAGACAGCGACTTGGCTTGATTGATTCCTTAGCTAACCAAGGGGGTATAGGTGCTACAGGGCTCATGGCTTCTTTCTTGATGCCTTTAGTAGGAATGTTAACAATTGGCATTTTGATCTTGAGGCTTTCAGGGGGGACTCTTACCTGTGAAAGTGGGAAGAGAGGGTGAAGGGTTATTTGTGGTGAATCTGGAAGCAGGCATGATACTATATGGGCAGTGGCCCAGGAACCCCGGGGACAGGGATCTGAGCAGGGACGCTTTGTCACCGCAGCCAGTCCCCACCCACCACTCCCAGAGCTGCTTTAGCCACCCTCAGACGTTTGTTCTTTATTGTGATCTTGTGGTTGAGAACAGAAGCTGCTCTTAAAAGGCAGCCCTTGCAACTTCAAAGGGAAACGGGGAGGAAGAAGTAGCCCTGTGTGATGTCTCTTCCACGCCTCTTCAGAAAGTACCAGAGGGGAACAGAAGGTAAAGATACAATAAAAAGTCTTTTCGGGGTCTTCTGAGGGCAATTAGAAAGCTCAGTTGTCAGAGCCCGGTCCTGGAGATGGACGTCATGGCCCCTCGCACCCAGTGCCAGTCCCTTCCTTAGAGGCCCTGCGTGCTGGGGGCTGGGCAGTGTCGGGGGCGGGCCTGGGGGAGCGGCGGGGAGAGCGTGGCCTCATCTCCTTATCCCTGTGCACCTGGAATTCCCCCAGCAGCAGCTCTGTCCTTTCCCACTTGCTCTTAAAGCAGAAAATGGCATATAAGGGTAGCCTGGGGAAAATGAGATAAGCCTGACAAACACTTTGAAAAGCCCCCTTCCCCACCAGGGCAGGTACCACCAAAGGACCTAGATCCTAGGTCAGTAGACCAATCTCAACCGCTGTCCCGTTTCTCTCCCACTCATGTACCCTGTATGCACAACACTGATCCTGAGCACTCATCCCTGCCCTTGGGGGCTTGTTTGGGGCCTTCGCACTGCCATCTTTCTGGACTCTCCTAAGCGATAGCTCTCTTGGGGGCCCCTTTATTCTTCTGGCCGGAGCTGAGAGGACATTCCAGATCTCCCCATGGGGGCAGGGTGTGGAGAGGGGCAAGGACAGAGGCTTCCAGAAGATCCACACCCTCTGGCGTGGACCCGAGGACACAGGAGGAGCGATACTGGAGCCGCGGGGAAGACACTGGGAGGAGGAGTGGGCAGGAAGCCAGGGACAAGCCTCGGAACAGACTCACCCCGCCTCATGCTCTGTCACTGCCCACTTGAGGCTGGAGCCTGGTTGGATGTGTCTCGGAGTGTCCACAGGACGGCTGTGGCCTGTCGTGGCGGAGGGGACCTTTACGGCCACCCTGGCAAAGTCGACTGAAAGCCCAGAGGAATCAGGTAGCGAACGAATAACAGAATAACTAGCGTGTAATAGTAATAGGAAACATGTAAAGCTTAAATAGTACCCAAAGCAGTTCACCGATGCATAAAATGTGCAGATACTAAAAGCAGCTCGGCGTGACTCCTTTCCAACCAACATAAAGCCAAAAATAAAGTAACCGAGTCTCTGGAGAAGTAAGTAGAGGGCACTCGGGTACCTGCTTCCATTAGGGCTACTCAGAAGATAAATATAAAATCACCTGTTGATAGAGTGGATGGCATACCAACTTAAATGCCAGAAGGTGGAGAAGGCCCTGTTCCTCGCTTCGAAGCTGATATTGGGGAAACGCGTCTCATCTTTTCTGGGTCACACTCCAGCCTGCTTGGGGCAAGAGCAGAGAGGCTCATAGACCATCTGTCTAAATATTTTTAAAGCTGTAAATCAAGCTGGCAAACGGTTAGATAAAATATGTTCTGTCCTCCTACTTTGATAAATATACGTTTGTGACCACAGAGAAAGCTAGATTGGATTTTAGCATTCTCCGAAATGCTCACAAGAGTTCTGTGCTGGATCACGAGATGGAGAAGGCCCTCCCCACCCCCAGCCCGTAGCAGCCCCCGCCTCGGCCTCGTTGCCACAGTGCAAACGTGAGCCATGACCCAACCCGCGTGGATGAGTGCCCTCCATGTGCCCTGCACACAGCTGTGCCTCCATCACCCCTCCATACTTGGGGTGCATGCACCTGTGTTGGAGCTGGAGAAGCTCTAAAGTATAGTGTCCGGGGCAGGGGCATGTAGGCACATAAGCCCTGCACTTCCGTGGAATCTGATCACAAACATGAAGGAAGTCGATCATTCCCATGAGAGTTGGCATTGGGTGGCTTGCCTTATGTTTCAGGGTCATAAAGGAGAAACAGCAATTCTGGGTTGTTCTTTTTTTTTTTTTTAAGAGCTCCAAATGAAGGCCAGTGAGATATGAATTCCCCCAAACTGCCCACACGCTCTTTCTCACCACTTTCTGGAAAAGAATTCTGAGCCTCCCCCTCAGACACCTAAGAAGAAGCTGAGAAAAAGCAGCCCAGAAGAGGAGTAACTTCTCTGCCCAGTGCATGCCTCGCCCTCCTACTTGGCCACACGCCCTGCTCTGCCTTCTCCAGCGGACCTGGGGAGCCAAAGGGCAAGGAGGAGCATCGCTGAATAGCCCTCAGTGGCTGCCTGTGGCCAGAGCGTCACCCTTTGACTGAGGCAGCTCCCTCTTTTTGGGCCCGGTGACATGAGCGGATGCACCCTGAGACCTCAGGGTGGCAAAGGCTAATTTACTGATATATCTGATGGTCATTTTTCCCCAAAAATACTTCCCTGAGCTGGTAGAGAGTGGATGAGTCCATGAGAGTCACAGACCGACAGGGACTAGCCTGGCTGGGGACGGGAGCCCCTGTGGAGGACTGGACTTTAGCAGGAGACCAAAGGGTGCAGCCAGGGAAAGGGGGCCAGCAAGGGAAAAGACGTGGGAAGAGGTCGCACCAGAAGGCAAGGCTCTTTGGGGTCTGAGCATCCCCCATTTCCTACTTTTTAAACATGAGTTTCAAAAAGGAGGGAGTCTGCCCTAGGGAATGGGATCCTAGAGATTGGGTCTACTGGCATTTGTTTATGAAATTTGTCATCAAAGGATGGTTTTTATTTGATTGCCATTAGCATGTCAAAGTATTAAGAAGCAGCATTGCTCCTATTTACCTGGAAAGTTTCCTCTGGAAATTCCTGGTGATCCTGGGTTTTGCTTATGAGGGGAGAAAAGAGGCTCATCTTATCAACATCTTGCAATGTCTTTCTCCCCCAGCTTGAGGACCAAACAGGTTGTTACCTTTTCAAGCAAAATAATATTCACAGAAAATAAAAGAAATTCTGAATAATAAAATTAACACTATATATTGGTGGGTTTTTTAATCTACATGTAGATAACATAAAAACTAGAATTTCATACTGAAAACTTTTCTAAAGATATATTTATTCATCCATAATAATTACTAGTTGTTATTATGTAAAATGTTAATAATTTAGCAGAGAAGAAAATAAGTTTCAGATTAACTCAGATGGTTTCTTACTAATGTCCACGATCTCTGTGCCTATGATCGAAGAAAATGCAGGATCTATAAATCTCCCAGTGGGGTGGTTCTAGGCTTTTTTCTGAATTATATTTCTGATCCTTTGAAAACATGCATTGGAAACTGTAAAAGTTGCATTTTTCATGTCCCTGAAAGGTCAATTAATTTTTTTCTGAGACCATGATTACTATCTTTTACACTTTTGTTCTTACCTTTAAGAAAATCTCCTTTTTCCTTTTGTGGCCTTTATCCTTTGCTTTGTACTGTAGAATTTCCATACCCGTTATTTTATCACAAGTCAAGGAAGACTTCCCGAATTCCCATAACTACATCCAGGTATAAGCTCCTGTGTGCTCTGTGGAAAGGACACTATTTAGACAGCATTATTTGGCATTCTTATATTTTAGTTTTTTTGAATGGAAAAGGGCAGAAAACATAATATAATAAACATTACCAAAATTAAACAGATACTTCTGCTTAACACTTGAGAGACAGCATAATACAATGGTTACGGTCATTAATAGAGAGTCACACAAGTTACTTCTCTTGCCTGAGTGTTCCTCATCTGTGGAATGGGGATAATTACAGTAGCACCTCATAGAGAGGATTAAAGGAGTTAATATTTGAAAAGGTCAGGGTCTGGCACATGGCAAGTGCTCTATAAGTTTCTATAAAAAATTTTTTTTAAGACTTTTTAAAAGATTTATTCATTTATTTTTTTTGAGAAAGAGAGCACATGCAGGAGGGGCAGAAGGAGAGGGAGAGAGAGAATCTCAATCAGCGCAGAGCCCGACGCGGGGTTTGATCGCGCAACCCTGAGATCATGAGCTGAGCCAAAACCAAGAGTCTGACACTTAACTGACTTTGCCACCCAGGCGCCCCAGTACCTGTCAAATTTTAAAAGGAAACCTATCTTTTTTTTTTTGAAGTTCTTTTTTTGTTTGTTTGTTTGTTTTTAGTAATCTCTACACCCAACGTGGGGCTCAAACTCATGACCCCAAGATCAAGAGTCACATGCGCCTCTGACTGAGCCAGCCAGGTGCCCCCAAAAGGAAAACTCTCTTTCTGTAATTGCTTCAGCCCTCTGGCATTTTTAAAAAACTAAAATGTAAAATTCCATCTCCTTTCCCTCCCCTCCTTTCCCAGAGCTAACTCCATTCTGAAGTTGGGGGATGTGACTATCCTGAGAGTTCTGGTGCTTCTACTGGTATTATTCATAAATAGTATATATTATTTTTGTGTGTTATAAAACTTCACATAAATGGGAACATACTGTACATATCCTTTGTAAAATTATGTTTCTGTATCCCCTCAAATTATGTTTCTGAGATTGATCCCTGTTGATAGATGTGGTTCTAGTTCATTGTAAGTGCTGTTTACTGTTCCATTGTATGAATAAACCACTGAGAACAAATTGGTGGGAAGTGGTGTTGCATCGAACATCCTAGAACAAGGGCTTGCATGTGAGATTTCTCTCTGTGGTGGATAATTTAAAGAAATAGCCAGGGGACGGGATGCACGTCTTCAGCTTTACCAGGTGTCCCACCAGCACTGAGTAGCAGACTACAGTTTCCGTGACCTTGCCAATACTTAAGGTTATTGGGTTTACTGACTTTTGCCTCTGGGTTGGGTATGAAATAGTATGTCATTGTTTCCATTTTTATTTCCATAATGAATAGTGAGGCTGAGCACTTTTATGATTATCGGTTCCTGGTGCTTCTTCCTCTGTGAGTTGCCTTTCTGTGTCCAGTTTTGGATATCTATTTTTGCCCGTTCCATTTTCTATTTTCTTATTGATTTATAAGGTTCTTTAATTATTCTGAATACTGATCCTTGGTAGAGCATGCGAGTTGTAAATGACTTCTCCCAGACTGTGGTTTGTCTTCCTTACTTTGTTAATAATGTCTTCTACAGTAAAAATATTCATTTTAATGTAGTGTCATTAAGCAGTATTTTTTGCTATGGCTTTTGGTTTTTATTTCTTTTAAAAAGTCCCTATACTGATGTGCTGGGAGACAGCACCATGCTTTGTTTTGTTTTGTTTTTCAAATCTCATAGTTTTAACTTCTCACATACAGGTCTTTAGTCCATCGGCAATTTATTTTACTTACGGTGTAAGGAAGGGTTTTTGTTTGTTTTTGGTTTTTGGTTTGTTTTTTACTTTTTCCATTTGGAGAACCAGTCTTCCTGATACTGTTTATTAAACAGTAATTTCTTCACTGATTTGTTTTTTTTTCTTCTTTTTAATTGTTATGTTCTCCACTGATTTGTACCACCCCTTCTGTCAAATATCAAGCTTTCATAAAACCTGGGTCTTTTTCTAGGCTGTTTTGTTCCATAGTTCTGTTTGTTCTATCCCTGTGCCCAAACCACAGTTTTAATAGTGTTGATAGTTGGTAGAGCAAGGACTCCCTCTTACTGTTGCTCTTCAAAATTGCCATGTTGTTGCTCTATATTTTTATTAAACTGCATTCTCTATTTTTTTCTGGTATTTGGGGTTGTGCTTGATTCTATATATTGATCTTGTATCATTCCGTCATATTGAATCCTTACTGGTTCTAACAGTGTCTGCAGGTTTCCATGGATTCTCTGCTAGATCACCTGAAAATAATCACAGTTTTGATTATCCCTTCTGATCCATATGCCTTTTATTTCTTTTTCTTGTATTAACGGTACTAGTCAGATTGACTTCAGATGCAGCAATAACAAAAAAATCTGAGTTTAAAGATTTTATTTTTAAGTAATCTCTACACCCAACATGGAGCTCAGACTTACAACCCTGAGATCAAGAGTCGCATACTCTACCAACTGAGATAGCCAGGCGCCCCCCAAAAAATCTAATTTAAAGAGAATGCTTCTCATGTTTCATCATTAAGCATTACCCTTCCTTGAGGTTTTTGGTTGGCTGCCTTTCACCAAGTTAAGAAAGTTCTCTTTAATTCTTAAATTTTTTTTAAATATAAATGTGTTTTGGATTTTTCTTAACATTGTTCTGACACTGTCAAGATTATCACATATAGTTTCTCTTTACTTATTTCCTTTTTTTTTTTTTTTTTTTGAGAGCGATAGTGCGAATAGGGGGAGGGACAGAGTGAGAGAGACAATTTTAAGCAGGCTCCATGCTCAGCATGGAGCTTGACTCAGGGCTCTATCCCACAACCCTGAGATCATGACCTCAGCTGAAGTCAGGAGTCAGGTGCTTAACTGACTGAGCCACCCAGGCACTTCTTTACTTACTTCTTATTGCAGACTATATTAGGACTAGACTGTCTAGTCCTTATATTCCTGAGATAAATTCTTCTTGGTCGTGATGTATTTTTTCATACATTGCTAGGTTGGTTTTGCTAATATTTTATTTAGGGGTTTGCATTTAAACTTGAAGTTTTTCCTCTTACTACTTTATTATTAATATTAATACTAGCTTATAAAATGAATGGACAACGTGATGTTTAATTTAACTGACAGCTCACCTTAAGTGTAAGAGAGAATTCAGTTACAGTTGTACGGTACCCATACTCAATTATAGTGTTTCTCAACAGCATTTTCATACACTTTCTGCCTTAATTGCTGAGTAACCTTTAAGATTAAATGATTGACTCCGTTGACATTGCTGCAAGTTCTTTAGTGACTTTGCATTATAGCTTCTTCACAGACACGTTTGTAACTCTCCATGGAAAGAAAAGGGCGATAAGATCCCCTGGGAATGAATATGGCCCCAGTACTAGAAATCAGC
Source organism: Leptonychotes weddellii (assembly GCF_054177405.1). Lineage (NCBI taxonomy): Eukaryota > Metazoa > Chordata > Mammalia > Carnivora > Phocidae > Leptonychotes > Leptonychotes weddellii. The sequence goes on along the minus strand of NC_138373.1, from coordinate 57,170,353 downwards.
ATCAGACACATTCATGACTTTAACACAGTTTGAATTCCAGAAGTCATCAACAGATTCTTCAAGGCATTTTTTTTAGAGAAATGCCTTGGGATGCTCACTTCAATGGTATTATCATATCACATGCTAACCTAATAAGACTTTGTGTTGAGAATGAGTGCCTCTGAGCAGAATCTCTGTCCAGTGACTGCTGTCTGTCAGGTTGTTGAGGGGGCGAGACTCTATCATTCAATTTGCAACAAACTTATTGCTTTAACATGTTCTTCCATGATGCTAACACAGGTGGGTCCACAATTAAAGGTCTTTAGAGCACATTCTAAACCAGAATTTGGCATAAAATTGCAACTTATTTCCCTGGAATTTTTCAGCCTTTCATCAAGATTCTCCCATAGGGACTCTCAGAGGGTCTCCATAGTTCCTCAAGTGTAACTATTAGAAGATAAATTATCTAAAAGACCTAACGAAGTCTCACATTGCCTTTAAATATCAGGTATCTGGATGGAATAAGAAAAGGTTTGATTGATACCATCATTTTCAAATAACGATGCAAAGATTTGGTGTTTACTCAAAACAAAGACACTGAAATCTGAGAGTCAGGTTATTCCAAAACTAAAGAGCATCCAGACTTTCTATAGAGAATGAATTTTCTATTATCTTGTTCGTCCTCACAAGGAACTGTCACCATCCTGCTTTGTCACCTCCTTGAAAAGCTACTCCATAGGAAGGGACATAGCATGGGTCTTCTCCGGGACGGAAAAAGTTGCATCTGAGCGCATGCTCGAGCTTTTCAAGGAACACATGCAGACTTGTCTTAAAATCGCTGCTGTGTCTGAAACAGAGTGTCAGCTGGTGTGAGGTATGAATTGCTAACTTCTAAAGAACAGTGTCGTTTATGGAATGGCTGGAGGGGTTAGAACACAGAGGGTGACCAGAGGGTTACCGGCGTACCTCCCATTCCTGGTATAGGACCTGGCACACCGTAGAGGCTTATGTAGTGAATGAATGAAGGCATCCCTGCAGGTCCCCCTCAATTCATTTTGTCTTAAATCCAAAGACTCTTGAATTCAGTCTCTTAAGGGTACACCAGTATGTTAACTATACTGGAATCTTTTGTTTATATTCAGTACCAATGTCTTTCCCATTTCAGATGCCAATTTATATTCTACCAACTCCACTGGAAGTTTCTATAGGAACAGCCTCCCATAGCCCATCTCTTTTGGCTTAAAAAAATTACTCAGTTTACTGAGTAGGATCCTTAATTGGCCAGTCTTTTTAGATCTGTGGAGGTTATCTTTTCAAATGATCAAATCAAAGCATACTTATTTTAGGAAATGTAGAATAGAAGATACAGAAAATCGTAGAGAACATTATCAACCATGAGCTTACCACCCAAAGACAATCAGTCTTGTCATTTTGGTGTACAGTCATCCAATAGGTAGACTTACCATGAACCTGATGGAACCAGGCAAATAATTAATTTTCATACTGAATTTTATGTTTCTAACTTGTACTGTTGTTCTTAAAGAGGTCCCTCAAAACTGTGTAAGCTTCAGACCATACAAAACCTGGACCCATCACTGCCATCAGGGGGAAATCGAGTTCCTTTCTGTTTTGTAGTACGCTTTATCACTTAACAAAATACAGTTTTTCTCGTATTCTTCTAGAATTGCTTTAACAGTGGTAGTGTTCAGTCAATAGATTTATTAAGTGAATTGATTTATTAAATGAATCCGCTAATGTTCGGATTCCCCCCATACTATTCTTAGAGATGATGCTCTATTGAGCATCCTCATCACTATATCTTTGATGGCATAAATGTGTAGAAATGGAATTACTGGCTCAAACCATATGTGTAATTTGGAGGGCTTTTGACATATATTAACAAGTAGCCCTTTAGAGAAGTGGTGTCAGTTTATTTTCCCCAACAGTGGTATGTGAGAAAATTCATTTTCCTGACCCTTGTCAGCATTGTTTATTGTATTGTAAAGACCTCTGCCAATTTGATAAGTATAAGAAGGTATCTTAATATTTTAATACATGTGTTTTTCTTAGTAAGTTGAAGAGTGAGTTTCCTACCAGAAGGTACTATAAGAGCTCTTAATATTTTTAAGGCATTAGCCATTTGCAGTAGTCATAATGCAAATATTGATCTGCATAATCTTAAGTTGTATTTGGGGAAACTGAGGAATTTAAGTCATTTGGAATTGTCACCATCACCTACCTGTGGAAAATGCCATTTAGGGGAGGTGGTAGAAGGCATGCCAGAAGGCACGCACACATCTTAACTTGGCCACATTACAGGGAGAATTGAATTCTTTTCGGCTAAAAGATAACGTGAGCATCTACTTTGTGACTGACATTCTACTATTTTCCCATTTGATGAATACAGCTAATCATACTGTGGAATTAAAAACTATGCTTGCAATTTCAGGAAAACACAATGTGAGTACTTATGCAAGAAAAATTAATTCCTCAATTCTTAGTGGAAAAGTGATGGAGGAGTGGTGGGGGAAAAGAGTTCAGAGGAGGCTGTGTGCGTGCCAAGCAAGCTGGTGGAGAGATCACCCAAGGTGATGGCACAGTGTGCAGCGTTAAGTGTGCCTGCTCAGTTCACAGGACAGCAGGATTCCCAGAACAGCTCTAGTGCCATGGGAATGTGGCATGGTTTGGGATAATAAGGCAGGAATAGGAGACAGGTCCATTCAGGCTGGTATAACAAATTAACTAGACTGAGTATCTTTTTTTTTTTTTTAAGGATTTATTTATTTTAAAGTGAGAGAGAAAGAGAGCATGGATGGGGGGAGGGGCAGAGGGAGAGAGAAGCAGACTCCCCACTGATTGTGGAGCCCGATGTGGGGCTCCATCTCAGGAACCTGAGATCATGACCTGAGCTGAAATCAAGAGTCGAACACTTAAACGACTGAGCCACCCAGGCACCCCACCCTAGCCTGAGTATCTTAAAACCATTTATTTCTCACAGTTCCAAAGGCTGGGAAGTTCAAGACCGAGGCATCAGCAAATCTGGTGTCTGGGAGGGTTGACTTCATGGTTTGCAGATGGCGGTTTTCACTTTGTTTCCCCACATGGCAGAGAGCAGAGAGAGAAAACAAACTGTTTTGTGTCTCTTCTTAGAAGGGCACTAATCCCATCATGGTGCCCCACCCTCATGACTGAATTACCTCCAAGAGGCCCCACTTCCAAAAACCAACCTAGGGGGTTAGGATTTTAACATAAGAATTGAGGAGGGGGAGGGACACACAGACATTCAGTCCAAGCCAGGTGACAGTGTGAAAACTCTTGCACACCATATCAAGTAAAGAATATTGAGAAGATGTCCCACATTCTGGAACTGATTCTGAGATCCAAAAGATTCTGAGGATGTGTTGCACAAGCGTGACCTGCCAAGTGTACTTTTTTGGTAAAATGTGACCAAGAGTTCTTGGTGAAAAATCCACATTGCCTGTGCAGGGCCATTGAGGTGGAAGAATTGTTGAATAATCTGGCTTCTCAGAGGGGCTCCAAGTGTCCTGAGGTTCATTTCAACACTCTGCTGCTTCCAGAGCTCTGTGCCTTCCCCCTCTGCTCCCACCACCACTCTCCTCAGCATGTGGATTGTTTCTAACCATGTGTCCGCATTTAAGCCGACTTAAAGACGGGCATCTTTTTTCCAAGCTGCCCCCCTGTCGTGCTTCAACATCTTCAAAGCAGACGGTCAGGCAAAAAGTGTGAGGACAGCTAAGAGCGTCCAGAAAGGGAGGTTGGAGGAGATGGATGTGGCTCAGTGCAGGATTTCAGAGGCCACAGGCTTCAAGGGAGAGACCCTCGGTTCTGTGGATGGACAGAATGGGATATATAAGCTAGTTAGCGATCTACTAGCTTTTACTTTAGGCAAGTTACTTGGACCTTCTGAGCTTTGTTTTCCCTCTCTGTGAAATGGGGCCATAATACCGACCTGACAGGAGATGCCGTGCTGATTAATGAAACCCATGCATACCGTTTCTGACACATAGCAGACATTATAAATGCATTTCCCTGTCCCCTTCCCTTCTTCATAAAAAAGGAGTGTATGAGCCAAAGTCCTCCAGACTTCCCCTGTAATCTGGAGCAGGCTGCACCACTTAGAGCTAGGAAAAAATGCCAGAGCGAACTAAATCCCATCACTGAGCCAATAAACCGCCATCATATATTAAGAGATTTCCTTCTGAGTTTAAGCATTTCTAAATACCTCTCCAGAATTGAGAAAGCAAACTGAAGCAAGTGTAGAAAGACTGTTCTCCTCTGTTCGTAAAGGCATCTTTCCCAGCTTCTCTGGATTTTCACGATCTGTAACTGGACTTGTGTACCCAGCAGGCATCTGTACCAGCCAGACCCTGAGGTAACCGTCATTTCGGCCCTTTTTTTTTTTCTTTTCACTCAGAGCCTACAAATTCTATTTCAAGCACACGCATGCAAAGAAGGCAGATGCAGGACTGCAACCCAGGCCCTTTGGGTGAATGAGGCTGTGATATTTGGCGGTAGTGAGGCCATAAGTGGCCCATTGGCAGGGGCCTCGCCCAGGCATGGTCGGGGCCCAGACCTCAAGAGTGGTTTGGGCCGTTAGCTGTGGCAGCACCAGTCACGTGGGACAGTCCCCACACCTCCCGTTTGGGGCAAAAACTGGCAAGATCTGTGATCAGACAGACTTGAAAGGATCTTTCTGAAGTCTGAGGAATGTGTAACAGCGTGGATATTTTGAAAAACTAGCTCCCTGAAGAAGCTGAGGATCCAAATTTCCTCTGAGGGGAAATTTAGCTGCTTATGCTCAGTGCAAAAGGACGACTCCACAATCAGAGAGACATGTATCACATGACCTCACAGATCTGAGGAATTCTTAATTGCAGGAAACAAACTGA
>NC_138373.1:57113659-57164964 GCF_054177405.1 Leptonychotes weddellii | reverse complement strand
AAAAACTAATGATGTAATGTATGGTGATTAACATAACATAATAAAAAAAAAGAAAAGAAAAAAAAAAGGACGACTCCAATCAAGGAAACAGCCACTTCAGAAAGTATTTCTAATGTGTATACAAATCAGGAACAGGATTACCAGGCTGTATCAAGTAGCTTGGATAGACCCCAAATGAACACTCCTTTTGGCTGACTGATAAATCATTCATTCTTTCATTCACTCAACAAACATTTATTGAGAACCCTGCTGTGTAACAAGTAGTATCTACAGGTGTTCAGGGTACTGTAGTTGAACAACAACAACAAAAAAGTTAAAAAAAAAAACAACCCTGACCTCATGAAGCTTACAGCCTAAAGGAAGAAAGTGATGATAAGCAATAGCAAGAGTTAAAATATGAATTATAGTATATGCGAAAAATGCTGAGGAATAGAAATGAAACAAGAGTGGGGGGTACGAAGTATTTGGAAGAATGGGTGCTGAAATTTTGACAAAGGTAGTGAGGGAAGGCCTCGCTGAGAAGCCGACTTTCATCAATACCTGAAGGATGGTCTGGATGGATATAGATGTAGATCAAAAATATTGCCGTCTGGATTTTCGAAGCTATTTGTCATTGTCTTCTGGTCTCTGGGTTGCTGTTGAGAAAACTCATGCCTTTCTGGCTCCCACTCCTTTGTTTGTGACTTTTCTGCCCGACCCTTTGGGAACTTGGAGGATCTTCTGTTCTCCCCGTTGCCATCTGGATGCCTCAGTGACCAGCCTGATTATGTTGTGCATTTCGTAAACTTTTTCAGTCTCTGATCTTAGCCCCTTCAGTTTGGGGGGAAATTTTTTTTATAATGCTTTTTGTAAATTTTCTGTTTTTCCTGATCTCTTTTACCCAAATTCCCATCAGTAATACTTGGGATGCTCTGAAGCAATTCTCTGAAATTGTTTTTCTTATTGTTTTTCACTCTCTCCTGTCTTTTTGCTCCACTTTCTCAGATTTCATCAACTTTTTCTTCCTCCCTGAATTTTTTTTCCAGTTAAGTAAACTCTGCGCCCAACCCCAAGATCAAGAGTCACATGCTCTACCAACTGAGCTAGCCAGGCACCCCTCTTCCTTCCTGAATTTTTAATTCCTGCTCTCATGATTCCCAGAGCTTGCTCTTGCTCTCCAAATGTTTCCCTTTTCTTGGACTCTCTCATCATTTCTGAGTTTCTGTTTTCTGTTTATTTTGGTGTCTCATGTTAGTGACTTGAATGAAACGTCTGTAAATTCTGGGTAGTCTGCAAATGCGTGAGTGAGGCATGGTCATACTCACTGGAAGCTTTCATATATGGGTTGGGCCACTTCACAATGAGGATCAGACAGAACTTGAGCGTTACCCTCAACAATCTATTGGTCCTTTCTCACAGGCCAGTCAGCTTTCCTAGAGGGGTTCCTCCAGTTTCTTGACTGAGGGCCACCCCTTTGCAAACATTCTGTGAGAAGGCACCTCACCCACCCTGCCCTGTGCCTGGTGAGCCAGAATCTAGTCTGTTTGGTTCTACCTCTTTGGTCTTCTGTGGATGTGGAGAGTCAGTTGGCTGAGTGGGATAGAAAGCTTTGGACAGGTTGCAGCCCCATTAGAAAAGAAGGTTCAATCAGGCCTCATGGTTTCCACTCAGTCTGCATTGCTCCCCTCAGAGGGATCTGGTGTCTTGCTTCTGGAGCTTCCCTAGCCCTGCATGTTTTATCTGGAGTTCTCCCCTTGAAGACTCAGGTGTCGGCCTTTTCTCATCTGGTACTGTTTCCTCTCTCACTCCTTTAATTCTTTGATTTATGCTTTTTTTATTCTTCATTGTCACTTTAATGGAATTTCAGGAGGAGATAGAGACAAATTTATTACATAAATTGCCTTATTGTGACCAGAAGTCATATTCTATTCTTTTTTGAGTCTCTCCTCCCAAAGCTTACTCTAGTGATATTAGTCTGTTTTCAGCAGATTCTCACAAGAAGTGGATTCGAATTAAATGTCAGGATCTTTGATACCCTGTTTCAGTTATACATTTTTGAATAACAAGTGACCGTAAACATAGTGAATTAGATCAACACTTACTGGCTTTATTCTGTAATTTGGGCGGGGCTTGGAAGGAGGCATCACATTTTGGTTCCATGTGATGGCAGCTGGGGCAGGTCACCTGAAGCTGGGGGTTCTCCTCCCAAGGTGGCTCACCCACATGACTGGCCTGTGGTGCTGGCTATAGAATGGAGGCTTAGTGGGGGCCGTCAGTCAGGGCTTTCATTCTTCTTCATGTGGCCTCCTCATGTGGCTCAGATGGACTCACAGAAGTTTGGTTCTGTGAGGAAGCATCCAAGACCACACATCAAGAGGTTACGGTCTAGGGTGCAAGCACTTACCAAGCCTCCATTTTGCATCTTACTTGCTGATATCTCATTGATCAAAACAAGTCACATGGCCAACCCCAGAGTCAATGTGGGAAGGGACTACACTCCCCAGGGGCATGGATACTAGGCGGTATGGTTCACTGAAAGCCATATACCCCCCAGAACTCTAAAATTCTACAATGCTATGCTTCTGTTTTTCTTTATATAACTGACTTGTTCCGTTTTCTTTCTGAAACATTGCGGTGTCAGATTCTTTTCTTGTAGATAGTTTCATTTGGTATAAACATTCAATAAATATGTATTAGAGCCACAGAAATATTGTAGCCTTTCCACTTAAAATGTCTCTGAATGGACTATAAAGACTTAAACTATATAGCTTACCCATCGCTATAATGATTGTGTTGTTAGCTAATGAAAAACATGGGCAAAATCACCCTATGGGGTCAAATTCCTAAATATACGTTTCAAGGGAATAAAGTATTGTCTTTTGCTTTAGGCTACCAGAGGTTAGCTTCTTGTCCTTTTGGTTTTAAAATAGTTGGAAATTAGCCTCTTTAACACCTGCCTGGACTCCAAAAAATAAAAGTGAGTATTCATGTGATAACCATAAAGTGCATTCCTTGGAAATTCCAAACAAACATCTCTTGTTACACGCTTTCCAAGCTTGTCCTGACCAATGCTGCCTATGTTAAGACAGAAGTGGGTAAGCTTTTGCTGCGTGTTGCACGAGTCTTGATCTGGGACTGATAACTGTGTTCATTTTGCGTGCAGGGGTTCTCTATCTCCAGTATGGAGATGAAACCAAGCAGCTCAGGATGCCGAATGAAATCACAAGTGCAGACACAATCCGTGCTCTCTTTGTAAGTGCCTTTCCACAGCAGCTCACCATGAAAATGCTAGAATCGCCCAGTGTCGCCATTTACATCAAAGATGAAAGCAGAAATGTCTATTATGAACTAAATGATGTAAGGTAGGTAGTTATGTCGTGTGTGTGTGTCCACCATACTGCATTTAGCATTGCTACAGTGTGTACTGAGTCCTCATCTCTCCATGTCCCCACGAAGGAAGCACAGCTATCTATTACCCTGATTGGCAGGCTTATCTCACCCAGGTGTGAATTCATGATCTGTTTTTCTATAATCCATTTACAAGGTCTGGTTTACAAAAATGAGGACAGACTTCTCCCACATAGATCTTTGCTTATTACGCTGAGAAGAATATAAGAAGTAAACAATCCACTGTTTAAGAGTTGGGGAAACTGAGGCGCAGAAGGTGGTGAAGAGACTTGATCAACATCATAAGGCCATGTTTGTGACTGGAACTTTCCCAGTTCCTTCTCAAGTGCTTTTTCCCTCAGAGACTGTGAACGTGTTAGGTAGTGATCCCACTGGGCCATTATTTACACCAACAGGTTAGAGTAGAAGCAGGGAACCCTATGCTGTTGTCCATAAGAGAAGAGGCTGAGAAGCATTCTCCGTCTCCAAGTTTTCCTTAAATAGCTGGCCTTCCCAAAAAAATCTCACTTTCTAGGTGGGCTTTCTCTGGGGCCCCTAGGAGAAAGTACCCTCTTATGAGGCCAGGTGGATTCATGCTACTGCAGGGGGCACAGAAATAAAAGCATCTGTATCCATCATGATGGTGTTGTGTCTAGAGCAGACGGGACCCATCCGATCTCTCCCAGCCAAACAGCCTGACAAACCAGCCTTGAATTAGCACAAACAAGGCGTCGCTAGTAGAGCTCCTAGACATTTTAGAACTTAAAAAAGAATATTGAGTGACTAATTCAGCCCTTTCGTTTTATGGGACCAGAAACTCAGATGCATAAAAGTTAAGGGACTTACTCAAGATCCCACAGCCACTTCATTTCCAAGCGCAGCCCCAGACCTGACTGTCCACATCCTTTTGTGAAGAGTTTTTTTTTTTTATCCCCTCAGAACGTTCCCACCCAACTGATCTGGTCCATGACTTGGACTTTGGGATCCCTTCCCCAAGGGGAGAGCAGGATGCCCTGTTTCTTCATTAGGAAATTAACAGAAACCACTTTTAAACAGTATGCCTCCAGTGCATAACAAATGTGAACAACTGATAAATACCTCACAATGATCGCAAATGACATATTTAGGTGTGTGCCAAGCTATACGAGTAATTTAGGGCTTTCGTGGTTTGACGTGTGCCCTAAGGAACAGGTGCTACATCTTTAAAAAGCGTGTTTAAATATTCATGGGTATCAGAAAATTCATGTTTGTTTTTTGAAATAAATTATTAATCAGCCTGTCACAAAAAAAAAAAAGAATGGAATTTACAGAGCATGAACTTAAACATGAAGTCATCACATTGTGTATCTAAGGAGTATGTTTGTGGTCATATAGCCCCATGTAGTGTTTTCACATGGGCATGCTGTTTTACAGCTATCTTCTTGAATTTCCATGTTTTGCAGTGAGAGGACTGGAGAGAAATGGTAATAATAAATCCGTATGAAACTACATAAAGCGACTTTTGATTATGGAGCTCAAGCCTGATGAGGTTATTAGGAACAATTGGACCCCACTGTCTTGTAGCCCATGCAAACATTTTTACTTACTTATTTTTTTCATGCAAGCATTTTTAAATTGCATAGAGTCATGATTTTCTAGAGCCTTTCCCAAACCTCAAAGCGTTACTGCTAGGGCTCCCTTCACGAGTTCTCCCCGAGTGTCGCGAGGAAGTTGTAGAGATAGAAATGGGAGGGAGGACAAAGGGGAAAAGGTGCCCCCAACTTTCGAACTGATGATTCTCCTTGATGCAAAGTCAGTTGATAAAACAGATGAAAATAGTGCTTGAGAGAAGACAGGATCCTTTCTTTCAACATCAATAATTTTCAGTTAATATGTTTACATTTGTGAAAGTCGTTTTTTAAAATCTAATTTAAAATGTTTAATGGGAAAGTCATCGATTTATAAGTTTGTCGCTAATTTTACTTTTCAGTATTTTGATTTACCTATAAAAATGGATCTAAAAATATTTAAGTGGATAAAGTGTTTTATTTGGTGATGAATATAATGTTTATGCTAGGTGATCCTATGTCTGTCTTTTCCAAAGAATTCTTCTGTCTCTTTGCTTAATGCATAAAATGTCTCAGTTATATTTTATATGAATGGTAGAATAAATTTCACCAACAACATTATATAGATTATCTCTCTCCCCTCCAAAAATGGACCATGTAGATTGTCACTGAAGACAATGGCTTCAATATTCTGAGCCAGAGACAAATTTCCTTTCACATCCAATGTTTTTGAAGTGAGAGTGTATTGGTTAAACATTTAACTATTTCGTCACTCGGTTGGGTTCTTCGTATTTTCCTTAGGGAAATGCTACAGAGAGTTCAAGTTAAAATTCTGTGTTGTAAATGTTGCCATGGTAAATGCAATCTAGGCCTTTACTGTTGGTTCATCTTGGATGAGCCTGTTTCTAAATTAATCATAAACCAACTTCATGTATTTTTAATACCTTTAGAATCACACTAAGTTTTGTTCACTGCTCAAGTAAGGTTTTCATTTTGTTCATATTGTCACTTGTAACCTGTCCCCCCCAAAGCCACGGCGGAGGCTGGGGGGGTCCCTTTAGTGAATCCCCATGTCCTCACCTTCTGTGAGCTCTTGCCTTCATAGTAAGCTAGCCCCTTTAATAATAAGGGCTGCATGCTCCCCCTTACGCTGGCTCGTAACGAGCTACTTGAAGTCTGGAGCAGCCCTGCAAGCTTGGGCTAGTCATTGCTTCAAAGCCATTACTGACAGATACTTAAAGAAGGGAAGCAAGACTAGTCCAAGAATCCTCCACTCCATTTAAAACAAAACATAACCCAGTAATCGCAGAGATTGCGATCAGCCCACAGAACGTGTGGCTGCACCTGGAGGAAAGGAATGCATCTCCCTGCACACACGTCCCCGAGCTCTGCGCGCCGGCCTTGGAAGGACGCAGTGTAGACGGGGCTGAAAGTGCGTGGGGTGGCCCTTCTGCTGATGAAAGCTGAATGTGGAGGGAGAAGGACTTCGTAGACATTCCTGTGCTCTTAAATAATTCTAAGGTAGGCTCTGAGCAAGATGTGGGGCTTCTGTCCTTTGTTGCGGTATGACTGACTCCCGGGCTCTAAATGCCGGGCTCAGAAGGAGAAACAGACAAGCAGAAGACTCGATCTGCTGCTATTCCTTCTAAACACTCTGCACGTCCAGTCAGCCCACTTGGATGTAGATGAGTATTTTTAATAGCCACTGTGGAAGGAGAAAAAAGGCATTGTAAAGATGCTAGTTTTGATCTTGGTGGTACTTTTTTTTTCTTCCTGGACTGCAAATAACATTTTCTGTTCCTTGCCGAAAGTGTTTGAAGGAAAAACCATTTTCCTTTGTGTGCATTCATGAGATAAGCAGAAAACCAGGTGTTTGGGCAAAGTAAACTATTAAATATTTAAATATTAACCAAATCTCTTTGAACGTCGTGTAAGGATTGGAGCTTTCTTGTCCCTGAAAGTGTTAGCTTTCCTTGCTCAGATCTTGAAAGAAAGTCCACGCTAACCGATATTTGTGGGTGGAGGACTGCAGGGAAAGACGAATACTTTCCTGAGGAACAAAAACGGGCAAGAAAAGCTGGAGTCACTTTTCTCCTTTTCCTTATTTATTTTTGCCCATTTTATGGTGAAAGAACTTTTTGCCCAGTTGACTGTTGACAACAGTTGGATTGTCTGTTAGTGTCTTTTACCTGATTCTGCAGGGCAGGCAAAAGAAATGGCCAAAGTAAGGCTCCTTTCATCTGCCATAGTCATTGATGTTTTTGATTCCAGGAACATTCAGGACAGATCGCTCCTCAAAGTGTACAACAAGGACCCCGCACATGCATTCAACCACACACCGAAAACTGTGAACGGAGACATGAGGGTAAGTGTTCCTGTTCTATTTTTAATTGTATTCGATAGGTCAGGCCATCCCTTTTTCTGGCATGGTCTCCTGATGCAGTCACACCCCACCACCGGGTTTCAAGGCTTCTCACCGCTCATCTTGTCTGATGACTCATGATTTGTGCCTTGGTAAAGAAATCAGATTTCCCGGATATTTGGGGCAGATGGGCTGAAATAGGGCCTGATGCATCCTCATTTATCTCTAAGCATGGAGTTGAGTTGTGTCCTCACTCCAAGGGGATCCTGAAAATCATTTTCCTAAAAGCATCCGTGGTCCATATGCATTAACTTATTCAGAGGATCTCTTGCTGTTTTTTCTCTAATGAAAACAAAACTAACTTACAAACACCAACAACAAAATCCCCATGTACGATTCCATGTAGAATCTATTAATATTCTTACATCAGCTCTTCCAAGCAAGCCCTAGCATTCTCACTAAATTATTCACCTTCTAATTCACGACTGTTGTATTAAATATTATCAAACCTTATCTGAATCCCGTCGAAGGCATTGTCCAAAAATCTGCACGATGTGGCAGCTGAAATTCTCTAGATTTAGATCATCTCTGAAGATAATCCAAACATTTAAAGCACCCAGGGGTGTTTTGAAGAGAAAAGAACAGGGAAACAGAAAAGACAGATTTTTAAAGTCATATTAAGGCAGGTTCGCTAAAAAAGGGACTGAGTTTCTAACAATAGTGCTATTCCTCTCCAGCTGTACCTCCTCCCCACCACACACACAAATTTAGACGATGCTGCACCATTTTATAACCATCCTTTCTGAGGACTAGCACTCTGCTGGATGCTGGAGTTTAACTAGGAGAAAAGTAAATGAAAAGGTCTTCTTGCTAAAGAAGCCCAGGCATTGCCTAGCATCGTAGTTGCATTCCCGAGATGAGGTTGTCTCTGCTTCCCGGACAGAATGTATCGGTTTGCTATTGCTGTTGTAACAAATTAATACACGTTTCCTGGCTTAAAATGACACAGACTTACTGTCTTAACAGTTCTAAAGGTCAGAAGTCCCACATGGTCCTCAGTGGGCTGTAAACTCAGGGGGTCAGCAGCAGAACATCAGCTTTCCTTTCTGGAAGCTCTAGAGAGAATGTTTCCTTTTTTTTCCCCCAGCTTCGAGAGATCACGCAGGTCCCTCGCCTTGCGGTCCCCTCTTTCCATCTTCAGACTCGGCCAAATAGCATCTCTCTCACCCGGCTTCCATTATCACATCTCTAACCCTCCCTCTTCCACATTTAAGGACATTTGTGATTATGCTGGGCCCACCCAGTGCCCCAGAATAATCTCCTTATCTTAAGGTCAACTGATGAGCAACTTAATCCCCCTTCCTTGTGTAGTCAGAGGTTCGGTGGATTAGGAAGCAGACATCTTTGGGGGACCATTGTTCTGCCTACCCTACACGGTGTGTGAGTTTAGGACCAAGAGGCCAGGAGGTCTGATAGAAAGTGCTGGAAGAATTTCTAGGGAATTCTAGACTGGAATATGAGTGATGACGTTGTGGGATCAGAGCCCACACTTTGGGAGGAAAAGGCCTCTTACGTCCTCAGTTGCTGATTTTTTTTTTTTTATGTCAGAAATGATGTGTGATTTGAAGTGAAGGCTGTGTTGCTACTTGAGAAAATCTAGGATTTTGAGTCTTATTTTTAGTTAGTTACACTTTAAATGTAAACCAGCACCACGTGAAGACAGATTGAGTCATGCTGATCATGAAACATGGACTGAGTGTTACAGGACCCTTGCTTTTTATTATTTCGTTATTCTTTCTTAATGACAATCTTAAGAGTCTTTGTTCTCCTGGATATCTTTATTTTTTTGGTATGTCTAGCGCTCAGAGATCTGTTTCTGTTACGTAGAGCCCACACGGGGGCCCCAGCATCGCCTCTGAAAATCTTGTTTATGGCTGGGGAGGACACCTGTTTTAACTCTTAAGCAGATGTGGTACCGACATAAGGACCAGCAGTGTGCACGTAGAGACTCAAATATCAACCATATGGACAAAGCCTATTAGAATTCAGAACGTTTGCTATGGGTTTTAGTCAAGTTGTTCTGCTTTTACTCTTAGACCAGACCCTAGCGATCTTTCTGTGTTGCCCACAGCCTCCTTCCAGCAGCATTTTTTTGTGTGAGGACATCAACTGTTGTCCCCAGATGACAAGACAACAAATGTTCACCATCCAACTCCTAGACACGCTTTTAGGTTTCCGAGAAGACTACTTAGACACGAGAAGTAGAATGTGGTTTTTAAAACCAACGAGGTGTGATCATGCCTGCAATTTGTGACTTGGCCCCTAGTCACAGATTCCAGAAGCTAACAGACATGGCACTCCTTCAGCCTCACCTTTTGGCTGTGGAGGTTGAAATTCTCTCTCCTTCTCCACGAACGTAGCTGCCTTGCCTTTAAAGGGAAGGAGGCTTGGCTGAGCCCGGCCTGGAGCCCAGCTGCATTCTCCCATCACTTATGGTGAACAACAGAAAGAGAGAACAGAGCAAGGATCAATGGCTGTAGACTAAACCAAGCCACATGGTGGGTTTAGGGGAGCTCCCTCCTTCCGTGTGTTTGCAATATGCGCGTGGCCGTGAAGGAATTTGATGATAACTACTCGCTTGAGTCAGGGACGCAGCCCCGCGCCTGATGTTATTCACCTTCAACCACCAGCCTCCAGACGCAGCCTGGGACAGCCCGTCCTGCTGCCCACTCGTTACCCGTAAACACGCATAGCAGGAAAGACAGTGGTTGGATCGAGCAGAGACGCAAAAATGGCAACACCAGAACTCTTCGGTGGCCTCCGAGACTGTCCTTAAACAATGCATTTAAGATCTTAACCTGTGAAACCAAAGAAAATGGGAGACTCTGAATCTACAGTGGTCAGTTCACCAGAGCAGTTTAATGATGGCAGTGGTGTTACTCAGGAAGCCTGTTAGACGGAAGTATTACCTTGGAGGTTGTGGGCCCCAAAACCTGCACCGAATGCATGCCTGGTGGGGAAAACCTGTGTCTAGGTTTTCAGGTAGCGTCTAGCTGAGCCCTTCGGAGGCTCGTCTGTGGACGGAGACTTGTGGTTCTCTTCTGGAACGGAGCACACCCGGCTCCTGATTCTTTGCACGTGGGTGCAAATCTCCCCGATCTAATTTAATCACGTGACTTTTGTTTCCTTACCAAATTAGATAGTAGCTTCGAAATTTAGTTCCCAAGGGACTGAGCTCACCATATGGAAGAGGCCCTCTTGCAAAATTATGTATGCACTCACAGGGCTTGTCACTCACAAATGTACAACTCAGAGATGAGCTATTCCATTTGGGGGCTCTCAGAGGGTACCAGGGACTTCCTGTTCACCAAACCCAGTGGCTCTCTCACAGTTTGGGGCCTTTTCCACCGTCCAACACACTTTGAGATGACTTCCTGAGATTTTCTGCTCCCATAATTCAGTTCTTTCCCTCTTGTATGTCTTTCATTTATACAGCTCCCAGATTTGCGTTTAGAACACCCCTCCTAGACCTGGCCGTCCATCTTAAATTACGTCCTAATACCACAATCAGTCTCTGCCTCCCAGACCTCTTTTATTTCAGCTCTGCCTTTGACACCCATGAATGGTCTCCTTAGAAACCTTGGTTTCTATTTACACTGCCATTTCTAAATGCCTTGCTTACGTTCAAACACATCTCAGCCTGCTTCATTCACTAAGCCTTCTTTCTCCTGCCCCTAAATGGTCGTCAGTGTGCTCAGGTGGACTTCACCAGTGTGTGTGTGTGTGTGTGTGTGTGTGTATGTGTATGTGTGTGTGTGTGTTTCAATTTGCTTTTTTTTTTTTTAATTTGCATCCTTACACTTGTGGTTTTTATCTTACCGCTGACTTAACCATTACATCAATGTGGATGACCCTTGAAACTATAACCCCAGCCCTGCCATCTCTCTAGACTTCAAGAGCCCAATGTTCATCTTCCAAGTGGCTATCTCCACATGGATATTCTTCCAATGTTTCCATTGTATCCTGTTGAAGAAAAAAAATTCTAATCTTTTTTTTTCTTTAAAGTCCCTTTCCTGCTTGCTTTTTCTATGTTTAGACAAGGTAGAGGGACATTGATAGGGGGTGTGTGTGTGCATTTTGAGGGGTGGGGAAGAAGAGATTTAAAAAGTTGAGTTATCAGTGATTCTTTGATTGCCTAACTCCTGTTTCTGAACACATCCCCCAGTCACCAGAGCTGGTCCAGGCCATTGGGCAAGGCCTCTTAACGGATGCCCCTTCTGCCATCCCTGCAACACTGTTCTCAAGACAGCTAACTTTTTTGAGTATTTTACTAAGCACTCTTATGAGTGATCTCATTTAATCCCAACGTCAACATTTTGAGGCAGGTATTGGTATAAGCCCTCCTGTTGACAGCTCAGAACACAGTTGCTTAGGTATGTTAAGAAATTTGCCCAAGGGCGCCTGGGTGGCTCAGTCGTTAAGCGTCTGCCTTCGGCTCAGGTCATGATCCCAGGGTCCTGGGATCGAGTCCCGCATCGGGCTCCCTGCTCCGCGGGAAGCCTGCTTCTCCTCCCATTCCCCCTGCTTGTGTTCCCTCTCTCGCTGTGTCTCTCTCTGTCAAATAAATAAATAAAATCTTTTAAAAAAAAAGAAAGAAATTTGCCCAAGACCACACAGCTAGAGAGTGGCAGAGCTGAGACTGAACCCAGGCAGGTGGGCTCCAGATTCCCGGCTCTTAGCAACACTGCTCTGCTGCTCTAGTTCTGGCACTCAGTATTTTTCTAGCTATCAGTCATGCAACAGCCTTTAGCCAGGCTGCCAACTCATCTTACCCCAGTCCAAAAACTGCTTCCCAAGCCATCCCCCTAAGCCCATCATCCCAACGCACAAAGAATAGCACAGGCTGATGGTCAGTATCATCTGCATCCCAACACCCAAGCAGAGCCACTTCACAGTTCTTACTCCGGATTTCTGAAGTGCCTTCTCCCTCCCCACAGATCTGCCTTTCAAAATTCCTTCCATCTAACATACAACAGGACAGTTGCCCGATTCCTTCAATAAACCGCTGGCCTGAAAAAAAAGTGGGCGGAGACACTGTACATTTCCCAGGTCATGTGCACCATGTTGGGATCCTGACTGGAACAACCAACTGTCAAAGACATCTTTGAAACTCTGGGAAATTTGAACATGGGTTAAGAATCAGGTGATGTTGGGGCACCTGTGTGGCTCAGTCAGTTAAGTGTCTGACTCTTGGTTTCGGCTCAGGTCATGATCTTGAGGTCATGGGATCAAACCCCGAGTTAGGCTCTGTGCTCAGTGTGGAGTCTGCTTTACATTCTTTCTCCCCCTCCCTCTGCCCTTCTCCACTCATTCTCTCTTTCTCTCAAATAAATAAATAAAACCTTTAAAGAAAAAAGGAATCAGGTGATGTTAAGGGATAACTGGTCATTCCATTGGGTAAAATAATGGCTTGGTGGTTATGTTTTGCAAAATGAGACTTACTAAGTATTTAGAGGCTAAATGACACGATGAATGGGATTTGCTTAAAAAACATCCTAACAGAGTAAACCAAAAAAGTGGACATAGGTGAAACAAAATTGGTAAACTGCAGAAAAATGTCACAGATGGATGATGGGAGTTCATCGGATTTTCTCTTCTGTTTCCGAGTGGTTGAAAATTTCCATATCGAGATGATAAAACATAAAAACTTGTTTTCAAGGCCAAATAAAAGACCACCTACTTGAACGAAGCTTCCCCTAATGCTCTGGCAGAATTCATCTTTCCCATCTGGGGGCATGTGGCATGTTGTTCTGGTGTTATAACCATTTAGATGCATGTGCATCTCATCGACAAGACTGTAAATTCTCCAAAGGTGCAAACCGTCTCGTGTTTATCTCTGTATCCCTCCCAAAGTCGGCTGCAACGTCTTAACCACGGTGAGCGTAAACCCAGCACGCACAGACTACTAAAACCGTAGTGCCGCGATTATTCATTTTCCGTCATTAACGAGAACCCACTGTAAAAATACCTCTGTTCTCATCACCAGAAATAGTTGCACTTTTCCTGGTTTATTTCTGTCATATGGACACTTTGAATCTTGAAAGTGATCATTTTCCCTCTTTGTGTTGCTACTCTAAAGCTTAGAATTAAATGTGTGGCCCGCCCACAACAAGCGTATAGGCCTTCGCGGCGTGTATTTTGTGTGTTGGCTTCGTTCCTGGCCTCTCTTTTTAGTTTTCCTACTTTCATCTTTTTGTCAGATGCTCCACTTTGACTGGGGGGGGGGGGCAAGATGGTAATAATTTCTGTGAATTCTATTCATTTCTCTGTGGAGTCAGGAGGCAGAGTACGAATAGTATTCATTCTAGACCATTGTTTTTCTGGATGTAAGATAACAGCCCTTTTTGTATCTACACAGCAGGCAATGTGTTAAATACTTTATTACATACTGATTAGCCAATAACTCCACCAAGGGGGTATACTGACTCCATTTTTATCGATGATGCAGCTGAGGGCAATGAGTGTTTCCCAGGCCCACGCAGCTGGTAAATGTCAGACATTGGAATTGAACCCAGTTCTTTCTGATTCTCTCTATTCAGCTGTAGCCTCCCTTCCTTGATATTTCTATTAAAGTTTTTCAAGTTTTGAAATGATGCTCCTAATGAGATTTTAGAGCCCATAAAATATCCTTTCTTAATATTTGTTTCACTTAACTCTGTTATGTGTCTATTTCATAGCAGCTTTTTATATTTAACTTTGTTCCATTTTGTTCTCTTTTGACCGGGCTAAAAAGATACCTCCAACCCCCCCCTAAAAAAATGAAAGAAGAAGAAGTATATGTCATTAGTATGTATATCTAAATGTCTATGCCTTAGAGCTCTTTTTTCCATGGGGCAGTGTTCTGGTTGAGAGGAGGGTTCTGGGATTTGGGGAGGGATAAAGTAACCCTATAGAAATGGAAGAGAAGAGGAGCGCCTCTGTGGCTCAGGTGGTTAAGCATCTGCCTTCAGCTCAGGTCAGGATCCCAGGGTCCTGGGATTGAGTTCCGCATCAGGCTCCCTGCTCAGCAGTAAGTCTGTTTCTCCCTCTCCCTGTGCCCCTCCACCTGCTTGTGCTCTCTCTCTCTCTCTCAAATAAATAAATAAAATAAAAAGAAATGGAAGAGAAGAGAATCCCATAGAAATGGAAGTTTCTGGAAATACTCCTAGCTAATCCTCTTTCAGTCCTTCACAGTTCTTCTCCTTGACCCACCACCAGTGACCGTGGTATTAATGACTAGCATTCAAAATATACCAATTCCAGGCCAGGTTCTGCACTGAGCATTGTGCTTGTATTCATTCTCATTTGATTTCCAAAACAACCCAGTGTGAGGGGAATTCTTGTTATCCCTGGTTTTAGATGTGGGAGCTGAAGATCAGAGAGGTTAGGGAACTTGCTCGAAGCCACACAGCTCTTCTGTGTGGAATTGGATTAGGAGCCAGGCAGGCCAACTCCAAGAACTGGCCTTCTTGCTCCCTTTGGTGGTCATGACCGTCCTTCCCCACTCTGCTGCCTTCATCGTCAGTGTCCGTGTTCCACCCATGTGTGAAGACCTAATTCAAAAGCTACCATCTTCATCAAGACTTCCTTACCTCCTCCCTTTTCCAAGCCTCTCTGAACCTCCCCAGAACCTTGCCTGTCTACCTCCCTCCCTTGGCCCACTCACCTTTTCCTGCCTGCCATGGACACACCTTCAGTTCCTTTTCAACCCTTAGCTTCTTTTGGGGTGAAGTTCTCATTCAGTTCATCTTCCTGCCCTGTGTTTCCCTCCAACAATGAGGAAATTCTCCTTAACTGTCTGGATAAAAATGAGGTTCAGCTTCAGCACTTTTCCTGTCACAAACTTTCAGTTAATGCCCTCTTTGCTGAGATCAGTACAATGATTTGTAAATATAAATGGTGAACATTTGAGTTTGCAACACATTCCCGAGCTTATCTCAGTGGTAGTTCCTGACCAAAATGAGAAATAAGAATATCTGTCTGTCCTAACAATTCCCCATCCTATCAATATAACTTTACAGCAGTTAGTAACCCTCAAGTTTAAGATGAGAATAACAGATTGGTCAGATTGAAACAAGTGATTGTCAGAAAAGCATACATATCTGCTTTTTAAAAAATTTCTTTTCAGGAGTTAAATTCACCTGTGGTACAAAGTAAGCTAACCTCTGGATACTAAATTAAATAAGACAGATCTTGTTTTGCTGTATTTATAACTCAGTTGGACAAATCTTACTTGTAGATTGAGTTTAGTCAGTGTTTTCCTATTGGATACTCCAAATGCTCCAAACTCACAAAGTAGGACTGATGACTTTAGACCAGTTAACGTAGCTCCGAGGTTCACCGGTTCACTCACCCAAACATTATGTTCCCGCACCCTTCCTCTGATTCTGGCTCTTGTGCAAGATTCTAAAGATACAATAGTGAGCAAGTGTGGTAACTGCCCTCACACATCTTCAAATCCAGCAGAAGGTCCGAAGTCAATAATCCACAAGTGCATAGCCAGTCGTGATACAGACATCTGGATGTTTCCACATCAGTTCCAGGCTCTGTGAAATCCTTGCCTCCATTCTATTATTTGCTTGAGTTAACACAAGGGAACTCACTTGAGTGATGTATCTAATTATGCCCCCTTTATATCATGCTTTTCTGACAGGCAAAAAGATGTTTACGTTACCATTGGTAAGGAATTACTCGTCTTGAAATGATTAGCGAGGCAAACACATTTGAATACAGTGGCTATCCAGGACACGGCGGATATTTTCTCCCTCCCTAGCTGCTTCCAGTTAGACTTTATTTTATTTTCTAAGAAGCAAGAAAGGCTAATATACGCACATCTGATATGCAGCTTCCAAGTGATACAAATCTCATCTTTCCTGCTGTGTGGCTTCTTGCTTTTCCTTGCACTTTTTTTTTTTTTTTTTGTCATTGAGAGGTTATGACAACATGAGCCATATTGTATTTATAAACATCACGTGTTTCCTTGATATGGCTTGCAGTTTCTGCCAGACGGAACACATGGAAGAAACATTTCTCGTTAGCTAAGCATTGGTTTTAGTTATGCTGATTTCCGGGACAGGAAAAATGCCTTCCTACTCAGATTTAACTTTCATAGAGTAGAAACAAAACCTCTGAATGTCCGTGAAATGGTTTTAACAAGGGTGGATACTGCTCCTTTAAACCACATATTTTGACTAAAAGCTTCCTTCTGTAAAAAAAACCCCCAAGCCTTGCATTTAGTCACCATAAAGACAGGCAGAGCTGGAAGCCTTCGAGAGATGGGTGGTTTCAAGGTCTCTGCAAGTCTAGAAAGTTTCTTCTAGAAGAGAAAGGGTCACAGAAGATGTAAGGTAAGAACTGTACCTTTATAACAAAAGACAATTTTCAGACTGTTTTTGTCATGCTGTGGGACATTTGCCTTCAACTGAGTCAGGTCTTCCGTATTTCAGTTCAATTCAGTGAGGAATTAAAATTCCAGGTTTTTAATTTTCACTTCTTAACACACTGCTTAGAAGGAAACTTCTTTGTGATTGGCGATAGTCTGTTTTTTAAAAAGCCATTTAAATTATGTTCGGCTGTCTTCCATCTATAAATCCTGTGATAGTTTCTGTGTAACCTTATAATTTAAAAAGGATTTAAGGTGTCAGCATTATCTGCTAGTGCAGATCTCACTGATGTATGTGTTTTGTGACCATTTTCAGTGTTTTCATGAAGATGTTGACTTCACATTTAGTTTCTGAAACAAATGTAGAAAATTTGAAGATGTGATAACAGTGGGAGGGGGACCTGAGTATGTGTCCTTCAACATCCTAGGGAAAATTATTTATTGTTTTTTCCTTGTGAAAAACACTTTCAATTTTAAATTACAAATAGCTCTTGTGTCTCGGTTTTTACTTTTTTAAAAGAAATATCATTGTAAGCTTTATGAGTAACATTTAAAACTTCTACAATTTTATATAACAGATATAATCCTATTTTATCAGGCTTAATGACTGCTTGAAAAAAGGCTTTGGCAGAAATTATATGTACTTGAGATGACTATTTTGTCTTATTCTTGCAATAGTTAGGTCACAATATTTTGCATTTTTTAAAAAGGAATTCTGTAGAGCAGTGTCCTTTTAAATCAGTCTGTTTCCCTTTAAAGGTTCACATGTGCATGGATCTGCTTATCCATATTCCTGTGGATACCTTTATCCCGATTCGGAGATGAGTTCATGTGCATGAAAAGTTGTTATCTAATGTGGTCTCAATAATATGTATTATTTCATGTAGTCATCAGAATAACTCGACTTCATAGGTACAATTAGACTCATTTTTTGATTGGAAAACCGAGGCCAAAAAATTAAGTAAGAAGATCACACCGTAGCAAGTGGCAAAACTGGAGTTCAAACCCAGACCAACTCTCTTACCAGTAGCCAGGAACTCCAAGTCTGGAATCAGATACAGACAACTTAATTTGAAAGGAATAATTACAAATAAGCAATGCTTTTTTGACTCAAGAGAAATTATTTTGTACACTTTTGGAGGGTTTTTTTTTTTGGTTGGTTGGTTGGTTGGTTGGTTGGTTGGTTGGTTAGTTGGTTGGTTGATTGGTTGGTTGGTTGATTGGTTGGTTGGTTGGTTGGCTGAGATACAGTGTAGCATCCAAAACCTAGTATCAGACTGGTTGTCTTTCCAGAGACTTGATGACAACTTCCCCTGCGTGAAATGAGAATGGTAAACAGTACATAGCGTGGGGAGAGTTTTAGGCAAACTACCCTTTCCTCTTTGCTCCTTCCTTCTTTGCTTCATGTGCTGTGTCGCTGGAAAACTGTTTTCGTGGCCCCAGAGCAGGGAGCTTATTCGTGAGCTCGATCTGGAAGTGAGAAAATGTCTCTGAATAGAGAACTGCCTACATGTCAGGCTCCAGCCTGTCAGACTTTCGGCGGAGCCGTTGGGAGGAGGACTGGAAGAACATGGAATAACGTCGAAGGTGGAGGGTTCTGGAGTTAGCACAGCTAGTGGAGCTAGCATCGGGACCAGGGACTGGGGCTCTCCCTACCCCCTCCCGGAGACTGAGGCATCCACTCTGCCACAGAAACATCCCAGTGACTTGTGATGCGACGTAATTATTGCCAACAGAGTCAACAGGAGATACAGCTGCTCATCGCAGCCCTGCGCTTGGGTTTTAGGACCAACACAGCTAGCGTCCAACCCCATTTCTGCATAAAATCCAGGGCTGGCGAACAGCCAACTCAACTGAAAGTCCATTGGAACAGGACCTTCCTTTGGCAGGTAGTGGGGTCATTCCCAAAGAGTTCTGTGCCAGTGCTGGAGAGTTCGGGAGAGGTTTACCCTACAGTCCCTGCCCTTTGATATCCAAACCACATCCCTTTTCTTGGCTCTTGTAAATACGCAAGTTAGCAGAAATTGCCTTTGACTGGGAGCATATGTCCTGGTATTTTCAGGTTGTAACCCTTGCACCTACATGCTATTTTCTTCCTGGGGTTTTGCTTTTCTGTCTTCTCTGTGGGTCCCCATCGAGGTAACTCAGACTCTAGGAAATTGTTTCTGATCCCGTTCAGGCAGGCTCCCTCTGTCCAGGATCTTGCCCTATAGAGGGTTTCCAGGTGACTGTTCTTCTCTTTACACTTTTTCTAAAATTTCTCAGGTGAGTATGTGTTACTTTTATTTAAATTATTTTGGGGGGGCACACATTAGTTTTTTACAGAGAAGACAAATGTTTTTAAGGTACATATCACCTGGTGGTAAGATGTTTCCTCTCTGCCCTGTTTTTCTCCCCATCAGGTCAGTGATTCCTTTGCCTGCGCATAATTTGCAGGAGCAAGACTCTGTCTGCTACTGTACATTTGTGACTAGGAGGTACCTAGTTGGTGCAACCTCAAGAAACAGGCCTGACTTATTTAGAATCATGGGGTTTCAGAGGTGGAAAGAAGGCCCTAGACATCATCTTTTATAACCTCTCGCCTGTCAGTGAGACTCAGGAGGCCTAGCATGGTTGGAATGACTTGGGATGACAAGATCACAAAATAAGGATGGGACAAACATAGGGCCAGAGCCCAAGCCTGCCTGTCCCTCAGGCCAGCCTTTGCCCATCTCCAGTGCTTCCCTGCTTTCGTTCTGGCCCCTCTGGGTCCCACTTGATTGATCTCGGAAAACGTTGTCTGTCTGCCTTCTTGTAGCCAGCCATTGTTGTAGATGAATAAAGCTGGGCTTCACCTCCTCTCCATCGCAGCGCATGTCTATAGTGGGACCAGGGCTCATTAATTGGAAATGCATGGGCCTGGACCAAAAATAAATGGATTATGAACTAACCAGATTTAGATGATCCAGTATTTTTATTGAAGGAGAATAAGCCATCAAGTCAACTGAAAAACAGCAGCTGCTTCAAATTATGAGATGCTTTGAATAAAACAATACATATTGGCTTAAAAGGCTTGTGTAGTATTATAACATCATTTTTAAAAGTCAGCCTCCATGCTAAGGAAAATGGCCCCTGCCATGACGTTGCTTGAAACACTAACATATTACTGCTCAGATGACTTTCAAAGTTGTTTTTTACTCGGAACCGGTGATTTTCGGTGGCATGTAGAAAAACAGGTTTTTAAATTTTAATAATCATGTAATGTCTTCATGAGTAATAGAGAAGTAAGCAGCACAAAGAACTGAGAGTTAATGAATATTACTGCTTCATCACAGTAAGTAAAAGAAAAAAAGTCAATTTAAACTGGACTTAAAGAAAACCATTAAATGCGTAATAACACAGTTGGTGTGAGGAAATGGCCAAAGTGGTGAATAGTGTAAAAACCAAGGCTTTAAGACAAAAGATCAGTCAGGGACTTGTGAAGACAGAGCAAAATGTCATTAAAGATTGTGTCACTGAGAAAAATGAGCCGTTTCGACATCAGAATCAAAACTAATTCTTGTTTAAGGCTTCTCAAGAACTCCAGCACCTTGTTTTTTGGCCCAAAAGAAGAGCTGTTCATTAATTATTTCTGTGCAGATTTATTTATTTGAGGCCTCTCCAGATAAAAGGTGTGACTGTCCAATGTGTGTTTAAGCCAGAGGATGCCTTCTCATCGTGGGGCAGCACTAACTCACTCCATATTCCTGAAATACAGAAAATATGTTTCCCTCAGTTGGTTGATCGACACATGTACTTGATTTCTTTCTTTACTTTTTTTTTTCTTTTCCTGCAAAATCAAAGTTCATGCTTTTCCTTGTTCTGATTTAACTCTTTGAACCGGTACATTTTCATTTGCCCTTGATATTATGGGAAGAGCCGCTAAACAAAAACCCAAACAACAATAAGAAATCGTAACGATGTCAGTGATGAGGTAATTCAGAATTAGCAGGGACCTGTTTAAACTTCAGTGCATGTTTTTCATAAAGCAAGCCTCCAAAGCCTTGGGTGTCATGGTCAGGGTCTGATAGCTTCGTCTAGAGTGAGCATCTAGGACTGTTCCTTGCACTGACTTACAAGAAGGAAGGCGACGGAGAGAACATTCTGTACATGGTGGACTCCTCGCAGTAGGGACTGTGGGAACATTCTGGATACATATCTACACAGTGGATACCATTTTTGCTTGCCTTTAAAAGCAAATCTAAAAATATATTTCCTAGCAGCTGTGTAACAGCAAAACAAAAAACTCTGTGCCACTGCGGCGCAAATTACTTACTAGATATCTCCAGGGTTCCGATCTTAATGCTTCGGAAATTTGCTTTAGATTTTATTGTATATATTTAGACCAAGGAGCCTATTAGCTTGCGATCTGGGAGAACCTCTGCATTCTCATGAAAATGAGAAATGTGCCACTGTTGGCCACCTAAGGCTATAATTATGTTAATCTGGCCATTTTAAGCCTGAAATATGTTGTTTTAAAATGTTTCTGTATTTTTATTATTCGTAACAATGATCTGAAGAAATTTAGTGAAATGCTA
Organism: Leptonychotes weddellii; assembly: GCF_054177405.1. NCBI lineage: Eukaryota > Metazoa > Chordata > Mammalia > Carnivora > Phocidae > Leptonychotes > Leptonychotes weddellii. The sequence goes on along the minus strand of NC_138373.1, from coordinate 57,143,712 downwards.
ATAAGTTTCTATTATTCAGTATCACTCTGTGACTAGAGCATAAAAATTAGTCAAATGTGGTATTCTGATATATTTTTTTAATTTTGACAGAAAATTTTTATCCAGAGGTAGGAGCTTCTATATATAACGCATTTAATACTAAAAAAACCACCCAAACCTTTTTTTGCATTTTAAATGTAGATACAGTGAACGTATGTGTAAGGCCATCTCGACATGTAAGTTCAATAACAGCATTTCTATATTTACATTAAATCACACTCTGCAAAAAACAAATAAGTAAATTGCCACACTTCGCTATACCAAAAAAAAAAAAGAAAGAAAGAAGAAAAGGGAGAGAAAGAAAAGCCAAAAACTATTTTTTGAGCAATACGGCAAGATAAATGTTTTAAATGTTTTTCTATCAAAGAGCTATCCTAAAGCACACAGATTTTACTATTTTTAATATAAATGTGGGACAGGACTAGAATGGACAATGTAATTGAAATTCTAAGAGCATCCAGAAACTTGTGTTTAGCTAATTGTGTTTAGCTTACCCTCATCAACCAAAACTTTAATTCTGGCGACAGGCGCGCTTCATTCCCGGAGAGAGGCACTTGCAGGTGGTAAGATGGGAAGGGAAGGAGAAGGACCTAAAGCAGAGATGCAGGTAATCACCCATCCCATAATTTTTAGAAATAAGTGATATTTGAGTATACTTGTCATATCCTTATAAAGTGGATTGGAAATCTTTTATCTAGCCTGATCTGGCTTCAGAATCGCCAATTCGGGAATGGGAATGAGGAAAAGCACTTTCTTACATGGGAGCCCCCAGCATATAACTGGACCTTTTTCTCAAGGATATGTCTTTAGAATACAATACAGCATGGCATTCCTACTTTCAGAATCTGTTCTATCTTCCCGTGAGCTCTTGCCTCTCAAAAGGAGAGTGTGTCCTTCTCATCACACCCCTGTGAATATTATCCATTCTGTTCATTTTGCCCTAATTTGAGTGAGCCCATGCACGCTTGTGAGCGATTTTAATAAGAACCCATGCCGATCACATTTCTCCACATGCGAGAGTCATACAAGAATGATTCAGCTCACTTGAAGTTCACAGAATGAGGAGGGTGAGCACAGAAGGTGTTCCTGAAGCCGCATAGCAGCAGAACCAGAGGCTCAGAAAAGTCCGGAGGCAGAGCCACGGTCATGGCAGTGAGACCACAAACAAGGAGCTCCTCAGAGGAGAAACAGTCTTTTCATTCATAATCCAGTGCTCCTTCCTCCACAACCCACCGCCTTCCTTGGCCACCATGGTGGGGAGGAGTGCCGATGGAAGAGGATGATTCGACCTTTAAGCAATTTGAGGGGGGAAACCAGTTTGTAGACTGCAGTCTATCGAAGGAGAAGTTGAGGATGATGAGGGTCATCAGAATGAAGCCAGTGGTGTGAAGCACCTCACAGTGCAAATGGGAAGAAACTCCCTCTGTCTGTTTATTCACCCATGTCTTCCTATCCTGTCTGGGAGAAAGTGTGTCCCCGTGTCACTTTTCAAAGAAGGAAGACAAGTAAGGGAAAGGCTAATACAAAGAAGAGGAAGAAGAAGACAGGCTGGGTCGGGCCGTGGGGGAAGATGAGCTCCTTGGGGGTCAACCTGGATGGAGCCTGTTTCTCCTTGAAGTGAGTTGGACGCGCTGGCCGCTAGTCATGAGCTTTGAAAGGCTCCACGGATTACAGAGCATTTTCTTCACCTGCCTTGCCTCCTGTGTGGCAGAGGATTCTTTCCTTTCAGTGTTTTGGGGGAGGGGGGACAACTAGACTGTGTCTGCCCCCTGGCCCGAGGTGGGCACTTTGTCACCTGGATGGTGACTTCTTTACGTGGGGTCACTGAGCTGGTAGCCCTACGTTTGTTTCTCGGGAGCTACTCAGATTCAGGAATGCAGGGCTGCCCTCGAGTGTAGGAATGTTCCCAGTCCGGCCGTCCTTGGGACACGGTGGGAAGCAGATCTCATCTCCGAGGAGGCGGCTTCGGGCAGCGTTGGAACCGAGTGGGGAAGCTGCAGTGGCTGGCTAACCTCCCCCAGCTGTTGAGCAAGGGCAAGGCCGGGCAGGGCGTGGGCGGAGAGGCTTGCCAAGCCCAGCCTTGGGGTATGCACGACTCCCAAACTGCTTGTCTTTGAGGCTGTTAGTTCTCCAAATAAGGAGAAGTGGTGGTTTTGCTGACCATCTCAGATTTCCAAGCCATGTCCACTGGCTTCCTGGCTGACCGACTGGATATTTGAACTGAAAACACGAAGGTATTCCTTTGAAATGGAGCACATTACTGTTCTCTTGTGTCTCTGCAACCTTCAATACTGATGACTCTGTTCAGGTATTTCTGAACCTGATTTGAGATGGAAAGAATACTGATCTTAGTGATCCTTGACCCACTGCCTTCCTTTGAAGAGGGTTCAGAGAAGATCAAGCCTCTACACTGATTTCTTACCGCTACAGTATAACATTTTTCTGGCCCTTCATAGATCCTGACCCTGTTATTTGCCTTTGGGTAGGACTCTTGATGTCGCTGGGCCCCAGTTCCTCATCTGTAAAATGGGGATCATAATGTTCATCTGGTGGGAATCTGCTGGGAATTACATGAGGTAATTGCGGAAAGCATTTGGTAAATAGGAAGTCTCCAAACAGTTCCCTTGCTATCTTTCCATCTTCTCTGGGCAGATTTAGATGAAAATATTTATTTATAGAGAAATGCTAGGTAATTATCATCGCCACCCAAAGTTTAGTAAGGTCAGTTTTCGGAATTAGGATTTAACCAAACCCACCGTGGAATGGAGATTTTGATGTGAGCTTACCACTCCCCTCTGCTCCCTAGAACTGTGGTTCTTAAAGAAGTTCCGGGGACCAGCAGCTCAACAGCACGTGGGGACCTGTTAGAAATGCAGATTCTCAGACCTGCTCTATCAGACACTCTGGACATGGGGCTCATTCGTCTGTGTTTGAGCAAGTGCTCGGACTGATTCTGATGTATGTTGACTTTGGAGAACCCTTTGTTGTTTGGGTGAGAGGCCTACCTGTTCCCCCAGGGTACTTGGCATCCACCACTCTTGTCTCTAATCGTGCCTTCCTTCCTTCCTGGACTACCTAACAAAGCAACCTTTTTCTTCCTTATCTCCTGAAATTCTACTCATAATTTATGGATTCATTTAAATCTCACCTCTTCAGAGAAGTGTTCCTCAACTCTCCAGCCAGAAGAATCTTACTCTTGTATAGATTCCGAGAGCATTTGTGTATTGTACTCATTTAACACTTGCCAGAGTTATTCTTGCTTGTCTGATTTTGAATATTCATGTACATGCCTCATAATCCCTACTAGAATGTAAGCTCTTAAAAGGTAAGAAGTCTGTCTTAAAGATCCTCATTCCCTCGTTGACCTTAACTCCGGGCTTTGTATGCCTAGGGCTGTTCAGTAACTATTCCATGGACGCACAGAATGGGATAGTTTAGAGACCATCTAGATCAGACTTCTTGTTTATATATATATATTGTGAACCTGATGTTAACATCTGGATCAGAAGGCAGGTCCCGCCATGCTGCCTGGACTGCGGGAAGACACCCCAAATTGGGGGCATTCGGGGCCACTGGCTTGGTCCAAACTAGCAGGTGCTCTCATGTTCTTTGCCACAGACTCCCGTCAAACCCAAGGAAAACAGACGCGTTTTCAAAGGTCTATTCATTTAATTTATAAACCTAAAATCTTTTAGATTTTTTCATAACTACTGAGAACTGGGAAAATGGATGAGCCTCTATAACTGTGCAACAGATGGCATCTATTTTCAGTCTGACACGAGAGAAGTTTCTCAGTTCACACACTCTGTACACCTGGAATACCCATGGAGCCTCTTCTGGTTTTGAAACCAGAAGCAAGGAGAGCAGTTGGCTCTTCTGAACCCACGAAGAATTGGCACACGGTCTGTTTTGATCTGGATCTGCATTGTTGTTTTTCATGTTTCTTTTGAGGGCGAGTTGAACTTGGTGGATTTGTGAATTATTGTCCTTCAGCGTAATCCTCTGGGGCTCTTCCCTCCCGTGCTCCTTGCTGCTTTTGACACATTAGCTAATATTGTTCAGCCGAAGGTCACAATAACAGCACAACTAAAAAACTTCTCATCAGAGGCTACCTATAAAATCCCCTTTTAAACTGGAGCTCTGCTGACATAACTCACCTCATATTGTGTGTTTGTTCTATTACTTGGTCACAGAGCCAGCACATGTCCTGCTTTGATTGACATGAAAACAGGTGGGGGGTGATGCAGTGAGAAGGGCCATGATTGTAACCTGGGTCCGCAGGGTCGATTTCCAGAAAAGCTGTGAGGAAAGAAAGAGAGGTGCAGAGGGACATGGAGTGGACCCCAAGAGGTGACACCTACCAGGGAACACTGGGTGTTAGGACACGAGGACTGCTCGGACACCACCAAGGGAGTCCCAGGATGTGACAGGACAGTGACAGACCGGGAATGAAGGACCATTCGGTTTCCAGCTCGATATCCCCCACTCATCAATTTGTTCACCACCATTTTCTCTACTGAAAAATACCTGTCATTAAGCTGTGGCTGTAGGGCCTAAAATCCTACATAGATTGTCATCACTTTGCTGTTTAAGTTGAGATATGGTGAGGAGGTGTTATAGCATCAAACTGAAATATTTTTTTTAAAAAACTTCTTACACTGTTAGGACCATCCTAAAGCTATGGAGTGTTGAATCAACTTTTTCCACCTGATAACATAATCAACTCGATCAGTTTCCCTAGTGAAAGGTTAGGGGGCAGAGGATACAGTGACAGGAAACTTAGTGCATCTTCCAGTGATTACTGCACCTCCTGAGAGGTATGGTCCCAGGAATGGCGCCCGGCACTGGGGTGGAAGTCAGAGTGGTGAGGAATGTTAATCAAATGATGCCTAGACATTTTGTCCTATAAGTAATCTGGCGTCTGTGACTAATGGAAGTGTGTGTGTGTGTGTGTACATATACGTGTGTGTGTATACATGTTTACATATATATAACTAGCGGCATAGTGATATCTACATAGTGATAATTAGCGATACAGAATATATAAGTATATGGAAGTGTAATGTATATAAACATAATATATACTAACATGCATGTAACTAATTTTTTTAAGATTTATTTATTTATTTTAGAGAGAGAGAGAGAGAGGAGAGGGGCAGAGGGAGAGGGAGAGAAGCAGACTCGCTGCTGAGTGGGGAGCCCGACATGGGGCTCGATCCTACGACCCCCGCCCAGATCGTGACCCGAACCAAAATCAAGAGATGAATGCTTAACCAACTGAGCCACCCAGACGCCCCTACGTGTAACTTATTTTGAGGCAAGTAGATAAAATCTAATAGTAATCAAGAGAGCGTCTAGGTAATTAGATCCTAAGCCCACTGAGATGCCTACTGTTCTTTTCCTTTGCTGTGAAAATCTGAATCAGAGAGTGATGCAGGTGAGGAACTTCTCCAGCAGAGTTCAGCACACTGCACACTGAAGGTCAGAGCTCAAGCAGATGAACCCTTAGTAGTCCCTGCAAGGAGGGGCTTGGGGGGCAGGGCAGGATTCCTCTCAGAACAGCTCGCGGTGTCCTGGAGGACATGGGATTTCGCACTTAAACTGTGAAAGAAGCAGTGACACAGTGGCGAGGCTGAAGATGAGCATTCTTGTTACTTCTCTGCTTTGTCGCCATGTGACATTGGGCAAGTTTTGCTTGCTTGCTTGCTTGCTTTTATTTCTCTTAAGATTTTATTTTTAAGTCATCTCTACACCCAAAATGGGGCTCAAACTCACAGCCCTGAGATCAAGATTTGCATGCTCCACCCACTGAGCCAGCCAGGCGTCCTTGGACAACGTTCTTAACTCCTTACACTTCCATTTCCTAACCAATCAAACGGGGATAGGAACACCTGACCTATGTATTTCACGGAGTTCTGAGGCCCTTGAAATAAAACCACAGTTGAAAGCCCTATGTGAGCTGCAAACTGCAGGGTGATTATCGTGTGTATGTGTGCCTCACCATCTAAAATCCTTTATAGAACAAGAAATGCTGTCTGTAAACAGAGCAATGTCTTACATATTGCAGGGTGCATGTTGACAAGCTAAATAGGAGTTTAGAGAACAGTCATAAAAGGAAAAATAAAGTCGAAGGTACTGAAAAGTTACATTTGGGTGACAGAAACGACTTAACCACTAGCAACAATCTAGAAGCTCCAAAAGGGAGTCCTGTATAAAAGAATAGTGTCCATACATTACCGAGGGGATGTGCAGAGGCCTGGAGATGAGATTCGAGAAGTTATTTGCACTATCTGTAACAAGTGGTAGAAAGAAGATACCCTTTTACAAACTGTAACTATTTTAGGTACAAAAGGAGGGTGTCCTTGGCCTGGATGATACAGGAGTATCCCAGAACAAGATTGAGTATCGGTGAGAGAAGCACATTTTTCTTTTATCTGTCTTGCAGCTCCACATAGTTACTGACTGTGGCTTGGAAGTTAAATGATTTATTTAACATTACTTTAGTCCGTTCCAGACTCGGATCATTTTTTTTTTTTAAAGATTTTATTTATTTATTTGACAGAGAGAGAGATAGTGAGAGCAGGAACACAAGCAGGGGGAGTGGGAGAGGGAGAAGCAGGCTTCCCGCCGAGCAGGGAGCCCGATGTGGGACTCGATCCCAGGACTCTGGGATCATGACCTGAGCCGAAGGCAGACGCTTAACGACTGAGCCACCCAGGCGCCCCAGACTCGGATCTTTAATCACCATTGGGTCCAGTGTTAAGTCAGCCAGGTCTGGTATACTGGAGAGCTCAGCGGAGTTTCCCGTGTCAAAATATTTGTGGGAATAACGCTCATCTTAAATATAGCCATCAGCTAACCACTGACTGGACCATCTCTTTCCTGAGAATTAAATAATTTTGGCAACAGTCTATCTCGTGTCTGGGAGACATTCCATTTATGATCAAATGAAACATTAATAGTTTCGCTAAGACCTCACAAATGACCGTCTGTCCAATTTTAACAGTGTAAGCAAGATGAACTTGAGATTTTCCGACATCATAATTACTTCCCTTCACAATGCCACCTTCATGCTTATAAGCACATTTTAGATTTCCTTTTTTCGTATGTAATTTTTAAAAAGCCAATAAAGAAATGAATGAGAGAGGAAATAGAAATAAATTTCACAAGACTGTTAGCCTTACCAGAGCATAAGAATTACTTCCTGTTGAGGTAATGCTGAATATTTACTAGCATGTTCTTTTTGAATACTACCTCAAAAGAAATAAATTGCTTCCACTTTGCTTATGGTGCCAGTTAATGAAAGGAAGAAGGGGAATCGATAGTAGAACACTTAATACACCGCTGGGAAGAACAGATTCACAGAGGCTGTAGCATCCCAGGGTAGGTGATGCGGGGGAGGGTCTGGTGAAGAGAGGGCCCAGCGTGCGGGGAATTAGTGGTGGACCGCACCCAGACTGAGCCAAATTTCCTGAGGAGTTAGGCTGAGTGAGCTGTTCTCTGGAGAGCACGAGCCAGACAGGTGAAGCCGAGTCCCGCCCGGCACCAGTATATGGCCCTGGAAATTAGCCTTCCTGGTCCCCCAGCTGGGACTCTAGGACCTCAGGATGGTGACCCCTCTCCCCCCACCCCCCCGCCCCCGGCCTGTAGCGTGACCTGCGTGCTTCTTACCAGAGGGCGTAACTCATCCTGATTCACCACAGGCTTGGGCCCGCTTTCCAGCTCCTGGCCTGGAATTACAGCCCTCCTAATGGCGAAGCCCTGCATGCGGTCTCCAGACCGTGCCCCGAAGCATTGAGGAGGTGAAAGGAAATTGCTCTGAACAGGACGGGAAGGACGAGAGGGATAGGTGAGCCGTACCCTCTCTGGCCTTGCAGCCCCCTGACTTGCGTGGCAGCAGGGTCCGCGGAAGCCCCCAGTCTCTGCCGCGGCGGGCCTGGGCTCCTGGGCTGCGTCCGGCGTGACGCGCTTGGTGAAACAGCGGTGGGAGCACGGTGCGTCTGTTTTCGGGGGGCCGGCGTGACCCCGGCGCTGCACATCTATTCATTCATTCTTACAGGCAGGTCGATGAGTACGAGAGCCATGACGCTTAGGACGTCGTAGGCCATAAAACAGGGTCTTTGGGGACGTGGTGGTAGGGGTGGGATGGTGGCTGAATCAGACAAAGGAGACAAGCCCCGACATCCCCCTTTCCTGGAAAGCGTGTGTTTGACTGAAGAAACCACACGGGCCGAATGCATGCCAGATGCGTCAGGGGCCAAGGGTGTGTGCTTGCCCTGCTCTGGTGAGAAATCACATAACCCTGGCTGATGCGATTCAAAAATCCAAACAAGGGTTTTCAGCTTCCTTCTGCTCTTTTCTCACCTCTTCGGTGGCATCCGTTACAACCACCTCGTCCAAATACCGTTTCTAAGGAGACATCCTAGGAGGGTGGGGGTGTCCCATGCTCCGCGGTCCCTCTCCCTTCGTAACCACAGAGCGGACACAGTAAACAGTTGCTGAAGAAGGCCCGCCCCCGCCCCCCCCGCGCTGACGGGATTTGAACCTGGGAGACGTCATGGAATTCTTTGGGGCAGTGAGAACAGCCTCTCAAAGCCTTAAAATGTTTGAAAAATGCACGGGCTTCCCAGAGCGTGGTCGTGGGCTCGGGCGCGAGGCCAGTGGGAGCCCAGCCTCGAGAGTCTCCCGGCGCTGGCTTCCCACTCAGTCCCTGAGGGCTCAGAAGGCTTGGTGGTGATGGAGCAGAGCCTGCCCCCCAGCTACGGAAATGCTTTTCCTCCCTCACCTTTGTTAACAATGCGTTAATACCTGTCCTCTGCTCAGCACGGCACAAGCCACTTCTTGTTGGGCACACACACCTTCTCGCACCTTCTCGCGCCCGCCCCCCTTCGAGGGAACAGCTGCATTGACATCAGTGGTGGGGGGGTCCCTGGAGACGGCTCCCAGCCTGGCGCGTCACGCCGGACCCACCTTGTTGAGGGTGGGGCCGACGGGCTCTGGCCTCTGTTCTCCTTCTGGAATCCCTTCCTGGCTGCACACCCCCCCCCCATCTTCCCTTCCCTCTCCTTTCAGGTATGTGTCCCAGAAGGATTGCAGTAGCTACTGGCGTGGTGTTGTGTGGGACTGCTGCATGGCTGCCACCCAAAGTTCAGCTTGGTAGAACCAGGCTGGTTAATTAATAGCCTCCTTCATCACCCTTCTGTTTTCTTTCTGCTCGTCTAAACCAGGGGGAGAGGCTCACGTTTCCTTGGCTCGCCAGTCCGCCCACTTCAAAAGTCTGGCCGCGGGATGAGTGTTAGGGTGCTGGTCTCTCTCGATTTTCCCAGCAGAACACAATCTGAGAGGTGGCCCAACGTGGTAAGGAGCGTACTGGGGTTTCTGCCGCCTTTGTGGTGGCTGCTTGTCTGCTTGGGAAGGATCCTGTTTGCCTGGGTCAAATCTAGTTTGTAGTATTTCCTTCACTGTTAACCCATTTACCTAGGCCTCTCAGAGTTTGTTCGTTGGTGCGTGTGTTTTCCATGTAAGCAATTGTTAAAGGCCTGAGTCACCCATGAGGTAGCCTGTGGTTGGATGTGAGCTGAGGTTACTCAGTGACTAATTTCCAAGGGGAGGAGAAATTGGCTTATCATGGGGAGGACTACTTTTCATCCACGCCTGTGACAGTCTCACTCGGAAGACTGGGTAAAACAAAATGGTCTTCACTGGTTGTAAACACTCAAGCTGGGAACATTTGAGGATCTGTGGCCTTTGCGATTTCTTCCCTGAAGAGAAAGCTGTCTAAAATACCCAAATGTGGAACTGAGGATTTAGATGAAGCCAGCAAACAAAGGACTCGTGTAATTGGGAGCTGAGCCAATGTGCTTTTTTCACGGCATTAGTAATACAGGTGATTTCCTTAAGACAAAGTAAGTGGCTTTAATTCTCTGAGGATGAAAGAGTCTCATAAGAATCCTTTTCAGTTTTGTCCGGTTACTTCATTGCGTGGTCTGATTGAGTGGTATGTTTACAAATTCTAGACTTGGAAGGGTGGGGTTTGAAATACAATAAACTGTGCATAATACTCCCTTTCCGCAAAGAATATATATATTTTAAATAGTCCACAAAGAGACATGATTACATGAGACAGTTTCCCAAAATGATTTGATAAACATTTTGCATGCTAGGTTTTTTTTTTTTTCTTTCCAGAAAGAATTCTAAGATTTTTGCCCCTTCTTACCTTACATTCAAGAAACTTCTAAATGAGCAATGTTTGATTTAACTCACTGGGTTTTGGAGAAATGAAATATAGATATGTGTTAGGATTCCTAACTCAAATTTCAGATAATTATTTGAAACTGCCCCAGATTTTATCTGGCCTCTAGGAAGTATGGGCCAAACAGCTTACTGAGGTCTGTGCTGTGGGCAGGGAGAACGGCTCTCAGCCAGGGGCACGGTGCTGAGCTCCGGGAGAAACTCTGCTGTTTACAAGAACTGGAAGCGCTCAACCAAGAGGGAGCAGGGGTTTGGGCGGTCATGGTAGGAGGGAGAGACCATGCCCACCAAAGTAGGTGAATGAGAGAGAACAGTCTAGTTCGTACATTGCCATTGTGTCTAGTGTAGATAATGAGCATTTTCTTTGTCTGGGCCGAGGCACAGGCAAATAGAGATCTGTGTTGGATTCTGGTAAGGTGTTAAAAGAACCTTTATTCTTGGGTTTAGGTTCTATTTCTCTTGCTGTAAAATGAAATTCTTCAAGGCTCACGTAAAGACATTAGTGTTGAAACCTTCTGGGACAAAAGTGTGAGTGACATAACATATCCAGATATTTTGAGAGAAATGATGGAGATTAGTGACATCAGAGAGACTAGTGGGAGAAGGGAGGCAGATATATTAAGGTGGGTAAGAACTGTGTGTGGTGTGTGTGTGTTTTGCTAATTTCTTTTACCTTTAAAGTTGGATATTAATTTTCTCCTAAGAGGCCTGACTTTGAGGACTAGTGCAGGAAGAACTCAATATGCATTTAATGCCATTTCTGTACTCATTGGCCAAAAAAAAGAGCAGTTAAACAACAAAACAGAACAAAACTGTGTGGGTGCCTGATTCCAGGAAGATATCTCCATGGGAAGAACACTAGCATATAAGGCTGAAACTTTTAAAAACTATATGTCATAGAATCTTAATCATCATCCTAATTGTCAACGAGACAGTGAATAGCTCCCAGAGTATATGAATGAAGTCTACTTTTTATTAGAATAGCAAGTGGTCTCCTTGGGAAATCACAGTGAAGACTTGAAAAAGATTCTCTTTTCATCTTCCATCTTCCCATCCCTTCTGCCTCGTTTTAAGAGTGACCGCCTCTGGTCGACCCATATCCTTTAGTGTATGAACCGAGGTTTTCAGATTTTAAAGGTTCACTGTCATAGGTTTAAAACATTTTCCCACTGTATAATAGAAACATCGTGTCATTCTCTTTCTGGGCTCTCTGTAGAGCTGAGGATGAAATTATCATGGGTTCTTTTTAAAACTCAGTCCTGGAAAGTCAGTCATAGTTTGGCAAAGCAAGGTAAGAATTCTTCCAAAGGCTTCCAACCTCCAAGTCACTCAGATTGATGGAGATCTGCCTGTTCTGTCATAGCTGAATGCTTGCATTCACGTCCATTGTGGATGACTCAGGTGGACGGTGATTCTTTCAGTGACCCTGTTGGGTGATGGCAAGATTAGTTTGAAGTGGACCAGGCAAAGGCTGATAAGCAGCATTACCATCAGATACATGATGCTGATTGTGTACGGCTAGGATCCATCTTTGTTGGCTGAAGTCCCATTCTGCTCGGTTGGTACCCATGTAATACTAGCTACTGGATGTTAAATATCTTGACTATCGCCCGCATTCCCGTATGACTGCACAGTGTATCAAAATTATTGTTAATTCTTACATTTCTTTCTGAATTCATCTATACACAACATCAAGAAAGTCCAATGAGATTTTTTTGTGTTTTATTTTAAAAGTTCTATAACGTACCTCCTAGCCATTTCTTTTCACATCATCAAACCTTTAATATCTATGCAGGCATCTCTGTTATTTTAAAAGAAATGTATTCAACTTTTCATTAATTAAAATCAATTTTACATTCCCCTTTCATTAATATTCTTTATCCTTCTAGACAGTTCTGTACTACTCAGATTCTTAATATGTCTTCCTACTCTTTTGCCAGAAAAGGGGGGGGGCATTCACTGTGTGTTAATTGGGGTCAGGATCCCCCAAATCCTGATGTAATCTGAAGCCAGATAAAGAGGACTAGCAGTTTGGATTATTGTTTATCCCAAGTGGGTTCTAGACATCTGAAACCTTTTTTTTTAATTGATACCAATAATGACAATAATACCTACCATTTGTTGCACTTGATTTGCCTTGAGCACTGTGTTATGCTTTATACACATGTATGAATCTGTATGAATTGATCTTTACCTTCGTTTGGATTGAATCTTGCATTGCATGGTCTGATGGCATGGGGAATTTGGTCAGATACGTGCTGCCGCCTAAGCCAGTCCCTCTTGTATTTTATGCTCTGTGAAGCCCTGCCTTGTTACCACATTTCTTTTCACTGAGCCTTGCCTTGTGGAAGATAGGAAGGAATAGAGGATGTGTGTAGAGGATCTGTGCAGATCTGCTGCAAAGCTTCTGTCATATGGTTGCTCAGCCATTGTGGGAGGAGAATCAGGTGTACCATCACACGTTGACCTTGGGACTGCCCTCCTGGTCTAAGGCCTGAACATCTGAGTCATGAGGGTGTCAAGTGAGTGAGCAGAGAGATGACCATGTGGGCTAGAGCCTCGGGGCTGGGCCGTGTGGAGCAGATGCACCTGTGGCCCGATCTTGACCCTCAGCCTTGGTTTGGATCCACAAGAGCCAGGATATAGGGAGAGAGTCCCAGAGGTGACAGCCTAAGGATGGCCCAAGTTTGATTTAGAGGGGGGGACAGATTAGGCTATTGTGGGAGTGCATGTGTTGGGGATGTGGGGCTAGTGAAGATAAAATTGTAACTGCGCATGAGGAGCATGCATACTCTGGGGTCCCCGGAAACAGTTGGCCTCCCAAGGGGACAGGAGCCTATTCAGTGGTGCTCAGGTAAAACACCCTGAAAGGTTTCCTTTTGGTTGCCACGTATTTGCATCTTGCTTGCATTTTTTTTTTTTAATTGGTCTTTTCCATGATGAAATCCACCGTAATTTGTAAAACTCCCAGGTTAGGGATTCTACACTTCTGGAGTCTTCCAGAGACAAGATAAGGAAGCTGTGGGATTCCTGAGGCTTCTTCCCCTACATGCATCTAAGAGATGTACACAGGAATGTACCTTCTCAAGGGCAGGAACTTGGGGTCAGAACTGTATCCTAGATCAATTCGTGGTTCTTAGCAAGTGCATGGTAAATATTGCTTACTAAAAGAATGAATTTATAAAGTAAGGAATTGGTTTGTATTCAGAACATTGGGTGCTGTTTCATTTTCAGCCTTCTCCTGGGTTGCCCCTCTTTTTCTTTTCTTGTTGCCCATCACTCACACCATGGGTCTCTTGACTGCTTGTTTCAGTTTTTGTCCATTTGAACCCACCTCCTCTCTTCTCATGCCCCTACCTCACCCCCCTCCCCCCGCCCAACCATTCATGCCCTCCCTGTCTGTCACATCTCCCAAAAGTCTGGATGGGAATGTGGGTTCCTGTTACAGCACAAATAGAACTTGAAGACTGGGCTGCCCATCCTTTCTCCTGCAGCCATTTGGAGAATCTCAGTGAGTTAGTTATTACCCTCCTGGGTTTTAACCAAAACAAAAAGTATCAAATAGTCACACTTTGTATTAATCTGTATTTCTTTATTCGGCCCCTTGCTACACACAGTAGTGTAATTGCAAATTAGTTTCCCCTTGCCCCATTAACTTGATTCTTTTTTTATTGAGATATAATTGACATATAACATTGTATTAGTTTCAGATGTACAACATAATGATTTAATGTGTGTATGTATTGCGGATGATCACCACCTAAGTCTAGTTAACATCCATCACCATATATAGTTACACATTTTTTTCTTGGGATGAGAACCTTTAAAATCTACTCCCCTAGCAACTTTCAGATATATAATACAGTATTATTAATTAGGTCACCGTGCTGTACATTACATCCCTATGACATTTTATTTTATAACTGCAAGTTACATCTTTTGATCCCCTTCACCCATTTCACCCAACCCCAATATCCTGCCTCTGGCACCCACCTATTTGTTCTCTGTGTCTGTGATTCGTGAGTCATTGATTCTTTAGCCATTGTTTCTTCCAAAGGATAGCTAATGAAAGACCCAGTGGGAGTCCTCACTCTCTTGAACTGGATGCTAATGACACAGCCCAGAAGTCACTGCTGCCTGGGCAAGAGGTAGCTGGCTTATGACGGATGACTCCATCAGGCTCCTTATGACATGGCAGCCCCAGAGAGGCTCCTCGGGTTTCCCTCTCTCCACCATGCCTGAGATTTCCTTCCCGTTTTTCTCTCTTGTCCTCCCCACTGTGAATTTTTCCTCCAATTGCATTCTTATGTCCCAGATCATTATTGTCTCCCAATGTCTTGCAGCTGGTTTCTCCTAGGCTTAAGTAAAGAGTTGGTGAATGAATGAAACTTACCTCCAAGTTTTCCCTATGCATCTTCTTACCCTCCCTGGCCATGTCTCTAGATTGTATCTGCTTGGAAGGATGGGAAAGATGTTTTTAACTATTTTCCAGGGCTAATGTTAGAAAATGTGCCCAGGAGAAATTTTAGAAAATATAATTTTGGCACTTTTCATACATTAGACCCACATTTATTGAGTGTCTCAGAGAAGCTATGACCTGAAAACTTTAAACCCCTGCACTATTTTCCCCCCAAATCTCACAATGTGTCGAGCTCTTTGTTGGGTATTTCTTGTGGTTGCTGTAACAAACGACCACAAACTTAGTGGCTTAAAACCACTATCATACAGTTGTAGGCGTCAGGAGTCCAGAGTGGGTTTTATAGGCCAATATCAAGGTGTCGGCAGTAACCACACTCACTCTGGAAGCTGTCAGGGAGAGTCCATTTCCTTCCTTTTCCAGCTTTTAGAAGCTACCTGCATCCCTGGGCTCCTGGGCCCTTCCTCCAGCTTCACAATCAGTGGTAGAGCATCTTTCAGTCTCTCTCTGACCCAGCTGCTGTCCTCACACCTCCTTCCTCTTCCACATGTTAGCTTGGTAGCATTGGGTCCATCTGGATAATCCAGGATAATCTTCCCGGCTCAGTCTTCTTACAAAGGAGTATCTGCAGAGTCCCCCCGACCATGGAAGGTGATGTAGTTATCGGTTCCAAAGATCAGAGTGTGGACATGCTGCCGAAGGAGGGGCCGTTCAGCCTCCTGCCGCAGGAAAGCCACACTGTCACCCTGGGACGTGTCTAAAAACACGAATATCAAAGTAGATTTTCTAACTTCTTGTTTTATTTTCAGATGCAGAGAGAAATTGTTTATGCAAGAGGAGATGGCCCTGGTGCCTCTCGACCGGGATCCACAGCTCATCCACCCCATGCCATTCCACATTCTCCACCGTCCACTCCTGTGCCCCATTCCATGCCTCCTTCCCCATCCAGAATTCCTTACGGGGGCGCCCGCCCCATGATTGTTCCTGGCAATGCCACCATCCCCAGGGACAGACTCTCCAGCCTGCCAGTCTCCAGATCCATCTCACCCAGCCCGAGTGCCATTTTGGAAAGAAGAGATGTAAAGCCGGATGAAGACATGAGCGGCAAGAACATTGCGATGTACCGGAATGAGGGCTTCTATACTGATCCTTACCTTTATCACGAGGGACGGATGAGCATAGCCTCTTCCCATGGCGGGCACCCGCTAGATGTCCCTGATCACATCATTGCGTATCACCGCACAGCAATCCGCTCGGCGAGTGCTTACTGCAACCCTTCTTTGCAAGCGGAAATGCATATGGAGCAGTCGCTGTACAGACAGAAATCGAGGAAATATCCAGAAAGCCACTTGCCCACTCTGGGCTCCAAAACACCCCCCGCCTCTCCTCACCGAGTCAGCGACCTGAGAATGGTAGACATGCACGCCCACCATAACGCCCACGGGCCCCCTCACACCTTGCAGCCAGATCGGGCCTCCCCGAGCCGCCAGACCTTCAAGAAGGAGCCAGGCACCTTGGTGTATATTGAAAAGCCGCGGACCACTCCAGGATTAGCCAGCATTGTGGACTTCGGCCCTCCTCTAGTTGAGAAGCAAGTGTTTGCCTACAGCACGGCTACCATACCCAAAGATAGAGAGACCAGGTAAGGTGGTGAGGGCAGCCCAGGGTGGTCTGTGCCTGTGAGTGATTGAGGGTTGATCTGCAGGGTCAAACCAAGGGAACAGCCTCCCGGGCAGCACGGAGAAGCCACAGAGTAGGATCAAAGGCCATCCCGGTCTGCAAAGAATTTTTGAATCCACGGGGGTCAAGTGGCGCAGGCCAATACCCATGCCAAGGGGGGGCAGACACACACCGCACTCAGTGTGGGCCTGCAGAGTGTGGGTCGAACAGCGGCATCGTTAGTATAAATCCGAACAAAAGGAAAGAAAATTGTGATCAGCAGAAAACGTTTGGACAAATAGATCAGGAGCTCATGATAATTGATCTGCCACTGAAAAGAAGGAGTGAGTGGTTCAAGTTTTAACGTCTGAAATGGCAATTTGTATTTTTCCTTACAGAGTGCAATTTTGCTTTCTCATCTGGCCTTGGGAAATGGAAAGAATGTGTCACTCTCTGTCATCTAGGGTGATAAATATGAATTTGCATGAGAATAGGATGGTTTAGATTTAATACCCGCTCAGGAGTGGTAACTGAGATCAGCAAAAATCTTCTAGGGAATGAGACACTCTGAGTATTTAAATTTATTTTCTAATACACACTTTTTTTGTGTAACTTACCAGCCCAGTGCATTTTAAAGACCCTCCAAATTTCATATAATAATAGGAGAGCTAATTTTGATAGAGGAAATTTATCTAGCCTAAATTGGTTGAAAGAAGCCAACATAATAAAAATCTAGTCAAAGAAACTGAGTCTGAAAGAGGTTAGGCATTTTACCTGTTGTCATCTATGAATTCAGAAGGGATATAAGAAATAAGATCTGGATATTCAGTGACTCAGCACTTTATTAGAACCACTATTCCCCATTTCTTGCCAAAAGGATAGTATCACCTACATACTATCATCATCCCGATTTTTTTAAGATTTATTTATTTGAGAGAGAGAGAGCAAGCACATGGGGGGAGGGGCAGAGGGTAAAAGAGAGAATCCTGAAGCAGACTCCCAGCTAAGCGCGGAGCCCAACACTGGGCTGGATCCCAGGACCCTGAGATCATCACCCGAGCCAAATCAAGAGTTGGCCACCCAACCGACTTTGCCACCCAGGTGCCCCTCATCATCCCTAGTTTACAGATGCAGAAACTGAGGCTCAGAGAGGTTAAGTACTTCCTCAAGGTCACAAAGCCAGTAAGTGGCATAGAATGTCCATATCAAAGAATCCATACTTTTTACCACTGTGCAATATTCTACCTGATGAGGGAGACCTGTGAGCCACACCTTCACCCAGCAGAGAAGTAAATTTAGGGGTGAATTCTGAGCACTTCAACCAGAACTCTTAAGAAATTGTTTCAGGACTCGATGCTAAGTAGCTGCTCCTGAAGGATATTTACAGTCATAAACATGGTAGCATTTGCATAATTATGCTGCTAAATATATACAGGCCATTTAAAATATAACTGCCCCAGCTAGTATATTAGCACAGTATGCAGCAATGGGGAAAGAAAGAGCATCTTTGATAGATTTTATTTCTGAAAAATGAATGCAAGTACTATGGCAAAGAAAAATTTTTCAAAACGAGAGCGCCAGAAACAATTACTGAAGCACAAAATCAGAGCCCATTGTTTGCACCTCTGCTGTTATTAGATACAGTTAATCGGTGTGTTTTAAGAGTTCAACCCCTAAAAGTCTACATTTTGAGTGCGGAGCCCTATAAAGCGCCAAACCAATTTCCGTCGCCCTTTCGTGCTATTAAACAGCAAATAAATCTTGAGAATGCTTTTTCTATGAAACTCTCAAGTGAAATTTTACATCTAAAATGTGAAGCTACAAAAACGCAGGAGGGGGACTAAGAAATCTGTAGCACAGCTTTCTTTTGGGCCCTGCTGGATTCAGGTGCTGTTCAGAAGAAATAGCCCGAATAACTGCAGGATGTTTGAAATCAGAGAGGAAAATTCTTTCTTTCCCATCTGTACTTAGGAAACCTCCAACGGTAGCTTTTGGGGGGGGGTGGCGCGGGGCAGGGAGCATGATTTTATAACAACTCTGTTGACTTGAAAATGAAGAGTTAAAGATGAAGTAATTTCATCTTGGTCCTTGTATTTAGTCATGTGCCTTGATCTAACACATTTGACTTCTCTTGTCTTACAAAGACGTTTCCACAAAGCATCTAGTGATGACAAATTATATATAGACGATCTGGGAAAAAATCATGTGTATAGTAGAACATAGAGGACGGTGGGGCTCTCCTCCCAAGATGGCCATCGATTTGGGGGTTAAAGGAGCAGATTATAGCCACTTTGACTTTTTCAATATAGCAATTCTCACATCTGAGCTTCTAGAAAGAAAATGATCTCAAGTGAGAAGGTGGCTTTATCCAGATGGTTTTCCTTCAGCTGGGACCCCAAGAAGAGAATGCCCCACGTGGCTGTGAGGGAGTGCTGGGGGTGGGGGGGTGGACAGTGTGTGACAGATGACTCAGTGTGTAAGGCTCTGTCTTCCCTAGGTTATAAAATTCCTTCATTAAATAGCATCGTTATTTCTATTCATGGCACATAAAACAGCCCTTAAAAATTGTAAAAATCTAGGACATTTATGTTTTGCTACTTTCTATTTATAGTTTGGATCCTATAACGTAAAATATCTTTATTGAAATTCAAGAATGCTCATTGCAAAGTGACTAATAGCTCCCTTTCCAGATGTATAACAGATTCCTCCTAATGTAATGTTGTTCAAGACATGGTAAACTTGAACTGAGATCATATTTTTACATCATTCCACATCTACAATAGCTGAATTCCACAAATGAGTCAAGAGTCCACTGGGGAGAGCAAATTCTTGCCTTGCCTCGACACCTCTATCTGGCAAAAGAAAAGCCATATGAGATCACATCATAATTTCTAAGAATTCTCCAATTTAGAGAAGCCCCTCAGAAGAGGAAAGAAGCTTCTGTATACAGGAGGAAGCCTGCGTGCTACTGTTGTTCATCAAGTCACTTTCTTACTGGAGGAGAATTACATGTAATTCTGTTGGTAGCTTTGAGGGGTGGGATGCATCCTTGATTGAACAATCGACTGAATGAAAGTCTAAATTCAGATTTATGTCATTGAAAAATGTTCACAGTGACTGGCGGACCTTTGAAGATTTTCAAACAATGCTTTATCCTAAAATTAATGATTTTTTTTTTTCCTTTTCTGAGTGTATAGTCAAAAGTGAGCCACATCAGAGGCCTCCTAAGTGGTTAGACTTGGGATCTTTCTAGAACAAGGTTTCTTAACTTCTGCACCTGTTGATATTTTGGGCCGGATAATTTATTGTTTGCCAGGCGGAGGGGCTCTCCTGTGCTTTGAAGTATGTTTAGTGGTGTCTCTAGCTTCTTCTCCACTAAGATGCCGGTAGCAACCTGCCCCCAACCCTGCCCTAGTCATGACAATCAAAATGTCTCCAGACATTGTCAAATGCACCCCCTGTGGTGGGGGGCAGACGCAAATGCTCCTGTTTGAGAAGCACCGCTCTAGAGGAAATTTGGACTTTTTCTACTTAATGAAGTAGAGAAGTGAAAGAGTACCCCACACTCAAATAATATAAATTGTGACATTCTTAAAAGATGGATCTTGACAATTGTTACCCGAATTGTGCCCTTCACCTCTTGGTAAAGCAACTTCATTATTCTGAGAACTTGCTGTTATTACCTTTGATTCAATCCATCTGTGATCAACCATTTATTGAGGGGCAGCAATGTGCAGTGTTTATGAACGTGAACTCCAAAGCCAGACTGCCTGGGTTCAAGTCCCAGTTCTAACACTTGCTAGCAGTGGAGACCTTTGACAAGTTACTGAATCTCTGCCTCAGTTCGCTTATCTGTAAAATAGGTATTATAATAATAACATCTACCTCATGGGCTGGAACAACTCATTACAATTAAGTGCCGTATGTTCCATAGGGTAAGTAGTTGTGTGTTCCTACTTTGAGCAAAACACTCTACTACATGCTACTAAACAGAGATCAGTACAGAGAGATGGCTAGGACCAGGATTGTACCTAAAGAAGCAAGGAGACAAATTGTCAAGCGTACCCCCAGGAAGAACATAAAGCAGGTGGGGGCTGTGGAGAGGATAAAACTAAGTGTGAACAGAGAAGAGAATTAGCTGGGCTTAAAGATCCAAGGTAGAATGCTTAGAATATCAAAGCCCCTTTAAAATCCATTTCAGGAGAGCAGTCAGAGTGACATTTCTTCTTGGGTCCGGGAGGAAAAAAGACAAGCCAGGATTACGGCATCCTTTTAACTGCGCCTGAGCTATATGATTGATGACAGGGCTACCTAACCAGGTAGCGCTGACATTACTAGGTCATCCGTTTTGCTGCCTAACAGTGCCTGACTGGTTCAGCTCTTGTCTGAACCGCTTTCCCACGTAGCTCTAATTATGAATCAATAAATGTTTATTGAGCCCCTCTTAAGTGTTGAGCTGTGGGCTGGATGCTTTACAGCGTAAGAGAAACCTCGATGTGGTCCCCATGCACAAGGGATATAAACTGGGAAGACAGTCATAAAACATTAAAAGCATGATACAAACCTATAAGCAATGCCATGGTTAAGGACAGGAAGCTTCTGAACTAAAAATGCAGGCTAACAGCTGTTTCGTAGGAACAACCACAGCAGTAGGATTTCATTCATGGGTGAAGCCCAGGGATGCTCTTCTTGTCACCGTCTCCTAGCGAAGCAAAGAGAAGGGAGGACACCATGCCAGGTCACTAAGGGGGGCAAGTGTCCTTCCCTGAGGCTGGAGCTCCAGGGGGGAGATCTGTTCTCCACATCTCCACGTCCAGCTGGAAAGTCAGGACACGTTTTTTCTTGAAAACAATGAGGAACAATGATTGCACTAATAATACACTGTAGGTTGAAGAGGCTTCCGTGGACCAGCTGGAAACCCAACCACCATTTATTCCAAGTTCTAAACAATGAAAGTACAAGTAAACTTTTCAATTACAAGGCTGTCATAATCTGGGGACTGCTTGTACATAATTAATTCAAAAGAAGTGATACAGACAGTAATTGCTATGAATTCAGGAAAAAAAAGAGCCCTGTCCCGAACTTGCGCTGGTCTGGGAGCTTTCATGAGAATGTCGGAATGGACTACAATTCAAGGGATATACACAGTGAAATCAAAGGATGTCATTTGGAAAGACAGACCGATCTCTATCCCAAATTTGCTGTATTTCTGCCATTCTGGTACTATACACATGGCACCTAGATATGATGCTCTGCTGGTCTCAGAAGTCAAATCACTGCTGATAAATTGAATTATTACTTCATGCCCGGGAATCTAGCTTTGTGGTCAAGTAATATTCACGTGTCATTCCTTAGGCTGCCGGATTCAGGCAAGAGCTGACTGGTAAACATGATACTTAACCAACTGACAAATTTATGAAGATAGCTCTGCTCTTCCACAAGGGATAGTCTATCGGGAAATACCGGTGGAATGAATGCCACAAGGTCTGTGTTACTTTAAACAAACCAGTTTCTTAAAAGGGAAAGCCATCATCTGTCACTAATTAGATGAAATTAAAATGCACCCCTGTATCTCCTTTGAATATTCACGAGGTGCTGTCAATCCAATGCCTTAGGTCTGAAGCCAGCAGCAAAGCCAGAGTAACCTAAATACTGTGCGATTCAGATAATCCCCTTCCCTTGCCTTCTTCAAAGAGAAGAGGAATAAATGTTTAGGGATGGGTTCTGCCTCCTTGAACTATGGCAAGAGCAGCTCAGTGTAGAGTCTGTGTGGTTACCGCCCGGCCCGAAGATGGGGTTCCTCTCAGTAGCCCGATGGCCCAGGAGCTGGATAATCCTGGGTCCTCATGATGTCCAGGCCATGTTTTAGCCTCTCTTGGGACGGAGATTTACACTTGTCTTTACTTGAGTTTTCCAAGTTTTATTTTTCATGAATGAAGTGATTCAAAAATATTGCCAGGTCTAAGCATTAATTCAAACTTCCAAAAATTGCGGGTCTTCAAAAGTCTGTATTGCCCACTACACTCGTGTAGGGCCAACTGGTATGAGTAGTAAATACTTCCTCTCCCTCCCCAGCCATCTTCAGAGCTGACGGGGTCTTAGAGACCATTGTGCTAATCGCTCACTTTAAAGGAGAAACAGACAGGAGATTTCCCAAAGGCCCAGTGTCTGGAGCTCCTCCAGCCGAATGATGTTTTCACTATCAAACTGTTTCAATATTTTCTCTGTCTTTGTAATAAAGACAATATGTCCCTAACTCCTCCAGTAAACCCAAATATCTAAGAAGACAAAATACAAAAGGACACGAGGGAGGCCAACTATAGGAAATGTCTTCCTTCTTTCTCCTGAGTCGGTATCTTTTGAGTTCACACTAAGGTTTTTCCAGATCAAAAGCAGGTGGGAGTGGAGAGCTTATTTCCATAGCTCCCATAGGACCACTCAAGAGACCATCTCTCCATCACCTCCGACACCATCTCTTGTTGGAAGGTAAATGACGCCCCTGGTCAGGTAGCTGGAACATGAATGAACGGCTGTTCATACTGGTTTGTACCTGTACAAAATCCACGATGTCACTTCCAGAGCATGAATATGAAACATTACCCTCGGGGAAGAGAAAGAAAATGCAAAATAGGTGATTGCACAAGCCAGGGTGTAGGCTCATTCTGGGGAGTGAAGGTTCTCGTCTCCCGGGAAATGGAGCGCCTCTCCCCAGATGGTGAGTCACTATGTGAGGCAGGGAGCACAAGATGCGGGGGTTTGCAGGTGAACTCGCTGTGTGTACTTGGGAGAGCCCCTGCCCGGCTAAACCTCCATGCCCTTTGCTGTAACAGGGGGATGGTAGTATGACCTCTTGATGGATCTGCTTAAATGAACACGGGTGTGAACTGGGAAGTTCTATAAATAAGAGCAGTCCATGGCTCCATTCTGCAGGGCCATTGGATCTGGCTGTTGGGATCTGAGAGACTGTGTGTCCTTATGTCTGACTTGGGACTGTATTCTGGTCCCAGCCAGAATAGCCTACCTGGAAAGCAAGTTGTGAACTAGCTTTGAGGCTACCTGGAGAACTCCCAGGCCCATTTGCTGTGCTGGGCGGAATGCTGTTGGAACAGCAAGGCATGATTGTTCTCCTGGGAGCATGGAGCTGGGTGTAGCTGAGCTTAACGTGACCCGTGGGGCCTGCCACGCCTTTTTTTTTTTTTTTTTTTTGCTTGTCAAGATCACTAACCCAGAATGGAAGGCAAACTGTGGGGCCTAAATAAGTTCCTTCCAACCAGAAAATTCTGTAATTCTAGAATCCTAAGTCTGGCCGCATTTCAGACATGGTATACTCTTGGAGTGTTGGGCGTAAGAAAATTGGCACCTCTATTTAACAAGGGGTGCCAACCTTTGAAGGCCTCGGTTCCTCTGCGTGCCAGAAGTTCATTCAGCCTTTCACGTAACTGATCTCCAGCTCCTCATTCCCTGGCTTCCTGTGTTTGAACGTGTTGGACCTTTCCTACCTCTGGGACTTTGCACTTGCTCTTCCTCTGCCTCATGCCTTCTTCTTCTGCCCGCTGTCTACCTGATTATTGGCTTCTCACCAACATCAAGGCTTTTACTCCAACAACGTCAGCTCAGTGAGGCCTTTACTGGCTGTCTGCACACACATGCACACGTACACACATGCACACACAAAATGGTATAATTAAATACCTATTTCTATATAAGAGCATACACATATGTTTATATGCTTACATATATGTAATTCTCCACTTCCTTCGTTTGCTGTACCCTTCCCCTCACCCCCTGGAATGTAAGCTCCATGAGGGCAAGCCCTTCGCTTTATTCACCGCCACATCCCCAGCTCCTGGATCTGTGCCTGGCACACAGTCGATGCCAGAACAATATTTGTTGGACGGATGAAGCCCAGGGGAGGAAAGGAAGCCTTGCACATCCCTCATGACCCTCAGGTGACAGTGTACTTGGCCGTACACTTTCTCTCTCGTCCTCATTTCCACGCCTCTGTGGGAGGACAGCCCCGTGGGACAGGGAAGGCTGTTGTGATCCTCCTTGGATGGTTGAGGAAGCGGCAGCTTGGAGACATTCATGAAGTGGCATAGGAGTGCAGCTCTGTCTCTCCCTGTGGCCGGCTGCGGGTCAGTTCGAGCCCCATGTGTCTGGAGAAGCTATCTTCTTGTCTCGGGTATGCATCTCAGACACGACGGCTTCGTTCATCCCTTACTTGGGTCAGAAGCCTTGGTGTCCTCTTGATTGCTGTCTCTCACGCTCCCCACTTGGACACCCAGAGAATGCTGTCCCTGACTCCAGCCCTCGTTCTCGAGCTCCCCTGGTGCCACATGGGTGCGAGCCACCACCCCTCTTACCTGATCTGCGACCGTGACCTCCTACCTGGTCTCCCTACCCTGTCCCTGCCCACCTCTGGGGCCAGAGAACAAATCTAGATTAATTCCTGCTCCAGAATTGTTGCTCCCATTAAATGTTCTTAGTCTAATTCCTCTGCCCTTGCCCTAGGACTCCCCTTAGAGCACTGTTCTCTCTTCTCCTCCCCCTTCTCCCTCTGCTAAATCCTATCCTTTTTGGCTTCATTCACATGTCTGCTTCTAGGAGGAGTTGCTCTTCCCCAGCTGACCCTCTGTGTCCATCATCCAGGGGCACCTGACCACTAGGAGTACACACACCTCCTAGAACCCAGCCAGCTGTGCCCAGCCCCCACCCCCCAGCCGGGTCATCCGAAGCCTGGGCTCAGCAAGAAAGACCAGTAGCATTTGCCCTCAGTGCCCATCACAGTGCTCACACACAAGTGATCGCTGAAGTTGTTGGCAGTCAAATGTTACATGAGTCCTTTCGGGGAACGGCATCAGTTACAAGCTAATATGTGAAGAACTATTTATTCCAAGAACACAGCATTCTCTCTTCACATCTCATCATGAACTTTCATTTTTTCAGTGCCTCAGTGAATTTATGAAGAAAGATTAGAAATAGCTTTTTTTCCCCGAATCCTTATAAATGGGGCTCCATTTTTTGCCTGTTTCTTTACAGACGTCATTGATGTGCTTATCTTCAGTAAAATGCAGACCATTCCAGGTGAACATCTTTGCTTTGGTCATTGTTTCTTTCTTGACTCGGGGAAAAGCTGGACTTTTCAGATCTAGGCAGTACAACCATACCGAGTAAGAATTGAAGGTCAGAGTATGTCTGTGAAGAAGAGTCAAGGGTCTTGTAATGGCCAACTTTTGAAAGGGTTACCTGAGCGGATGTTGAAGCTCTAAGAGATGATGAATTGGAATGTGACAGAGCGGAGGCTGGCTTTCCATGCTGAAGTCCTCCAAGGATGTGGGAATAACCGAGATGCTGGTAGGGCATTTGCAGATGAGTAAGTCAGAATTCAGAAGATGGCAGATGTTGAGCGGCCGGACAGAACAGTGGGCTGAAGTGGTAATAGGAAACATAGAACATACCCAGCCTTCCTTCTCCATGAGCAGAGGATGGGGGGATGGGAGGAGATAGCAGCCTTCAAGGTCAGTGTTATCAATGACATTTCTTTTTTTTTTAATTGTTTTATTGTTATGTTAGTCACCATACATTACATCATTAGTTTTTGATGTAATGTTCCATGATTCATTGTTTGCGTATAACACCCAGTGCTCCATGCAGAACGTGCCCTCCTTAATACCCATCACCAGGCTAGCCCATCCCCCACCCCCTCCCCTCTAGAACCCTCAGTTTGTTTTTCAGAGTCCATCGTCTCTCATGGTTCGTCTCCCCCTCCGATTTCCCCCCTTCATTCTTCCCCTCCTGCTATCTTCTTCATCTTTTTTTTTTTTCTTAACATATATCAGTGACATTTCTTCATGACCCTTTGTATACAGTTTTTGTCTAAGGACTGAGAACACAAGAGAAAGTGCCAGACCTGGTCGCATGCGACCTTAGTGCGTAAAAAAAACATGGCACCTGCAGTTACTGCCCACGTCATCAGTGTCTCTTCAATAAATCTAGACGTTTCAGTGAGAAGTTAAATTGATTGGGAGTTTTCAGAAGGAATGTTTTTAGTTATACAGTTCTTTCACCAATAGGTTAACATCAGGCAGAAATAGAAAATTCATTGCTCAGAGTCCTATTTGAAGCTTTACCACAAATTCAGATCATTTGAATTCCAATGTTCTGTTGAACTCTTCTGAAAACAGTGACTTTAATTACTTTGGGTTTTTTTCCCCCCCCTCATACCAGAGAATCAGGGCATGAGCAAACAAGGGCATAGCCTAGCTGTAAGCCTGTTAGCTACTCAGTTCTGGAAAATGCCTTTGACACTGCCAAGACTAAGGGGTTTTAGTTCACTTAGATTTTCTCCCAGAAACAAACAAAAAAAAAGTGACTCTGAGAAAGGAATGATGATACTTCATTCACTGCCGTGTCCGCAGCAGCTTCTTCTGTGCCTAGCCACATGGTAAGTGCTTTAAAACGTTTGCTGATGACTTGTCGGCCATTTATGACTTTCTGGGGGGAGAGAGATGACAGGGAATGAGCAGGAGCCAGACAAAAAAAAAGAAATAATCACAAAATATCAGAACTGGAAATGAATTGATGGGCCCCCTGGAAGCACTCCCTGAAGGCCAGCCCCCCGAAACCGTCGGCATTACTGACTATCCCGCACCAGTGGGTTTCAGCGTTGGTAACTGGTTTGGAAGGCGAGTGCCGCCCCGCCCCAGGGCTGATCACAGCAGCTCAGCCTAGTAGTTTCCCTCAGCTCCCTGACACTTCTTCTGGATATTTAAAAACATATCCTTAGGGATTCATTATAGAATTACCAGTCTCCTAGTTGTTATGGCGCCGACTTGTTTTTTAATAGCCATTAATTTACTTAGATATTCAATGATAAGGACTTAATTTGGGTTTAATGAGGCCTTGGTCAGCACAGAGACAAGTCCTTGGTCAAAAAATGTTGAAGGTGAAAACTTGAATCCAAAAGTTGGATAAATGGAGTTATTGGATAAACATATTCCCCACAAATGCAGACTCTTTCCTTCCCTGCACTCTGAAGACAGCAGACCATGCATCACAGGCGGACGCGGGCTTACCAGGAAAGCTGGTTGTAGCAGAAGGAATTCAAATACTGGAATCAGCACTTTCCCTGGATTGGACTTGAATTTTTTATTAATATTATGCTTGGGCCCCAAGAAGATGCATTCAGCCGGGCTGACTTATGGCACTAAATGACTAGTTAACCATACATACTAATCACATAAATATGGTTTATGGAATGATACAAAATGGCTTATGAAATCACTTTTAAACCATCTTTTCAACAGTAATTAGACCAGTTCTGAAATACCTTAAGCCAAGCAATATTGGCAAGAATTGGCCGAAGCACCTTTAATACTCTGTTGGTTATCATACAGGATTGCCACTGCAACAAAAGACAGGGTCGTATTTAATTTCTCGTCTTCCGCTGCATTTCTCTTTTTTCCTTTTCACATTAAAACGTACTTCATAACATTTCATCATGGGAGAAGGCTGCATAAATTTCCAGTTGCTGTAATTTAGTTAAACCATAAAATTGTTTCCAGATTACCGACCATGAAATGGAAAGACAATCTTATTTATGAATTTATAAATCAGATAATCTCCCTCAAATGAATCCTGAAACCAGAAACACTTTGATGATTAAATAGGAGGGGAAAAGATTTCTCATTACCATGTGTCAAAAGAATTGTATTTTTATCAAGTGGTTTTGGCCGAGGCAGTGGAACATACGTGTATGATCACGTGCTCCGGTCACGTGCCGGCCATGCTGTTCCCTGGACAATGGGGGAGAGTTGGCCCCCTCGGCCATCAGGCTCAAGTGTTCTGAACTCTCAAGGCTCTGACAAATCATGTCTCCTTCCTGGTGGCCCCACCAGTGACATAGCCCAAAGGAGGTCACACAGGGAGTGTTCACAACCGTCCTCAGAGAGAGAAAGGGAGAACCAAGTGTGTGTGTGTAGGACCGAGTATAGGGCTTCGCTCCAGAGCATTCGAACTCTTATCCCAGGCAGTTCTGTGATTATGTCAACATCATGTCTGATGAGGAAGGAAGAGTGGAGGGAGATTTGGGTGTCGTGTTTGTCTGCATCCTAAAACCACTGTCCGGGGAAGCCCAGTGAGAAGCCAAGTACCCATTGAGCTGAGGACAAAGCCAAAGGCATGTATGAAGCCCTTGGACGCCCATATGGAGAGGACCCATGGTGATGAGTCAGTTTCGAGAGCAGTGTTCTGACCCTGGAATGATTCAGGTGGTTTGCTTGGTTTTTAATGCTGCTGCCCTCCTTTGTTAAACTGGGTCATGAAAGCTGTTGACCAGAGTGATCAGAAAGACCACTGACTGAGCCCTAATCAAGGTTGCACCTCGAGCCAATGTTGGAATCCCTTCTGCCGTTTCCTCCTGTCGGATTCTCATTGGTTCTCTATAGTTGTAGATTTACCTAGTTCTCAACATTGCTGTCATCTGTGTCTGGTTAGGTTGTCACCGTGCCTTCCTATCCCACACTCCAGCTTCACAGACTCCTTTAAGCCATTTCCTAACCAAAGCTGCCTAGACTCTAAAAATGTCATGCCACTTAAAGAAGGAAGGGATGAAGGGAGGGAGGGAGGGATCCTTTGCATTTGCCTAGGATTGAGTAAGAGCAGTGAACTAGTACCGTCTCAAGGGCCTCCAAATGCCCCTCCACTTAGGGTCATTAGCTTGACTCCTGCATTACTGTGGGAAGAACGGGGGCACTGGACAACTTCCTTCTGGTGCTCAGCAGATCTGCAGGGGTGTCATTCGTTTCCCAAGAGCCCATTTGTCTAAGTCTGTGTCTCCCACGTGGCAGGCAGCATGATCGACCACCACCATCTTTTCTTTTGCCCCTTGGGTCTGATAAACTTGGGATTTCCATTGGAAGTTTCCTAACCTGATTTCTTGATTAGAATTTCTTACTAAGTTCTCTGTTTGGCACATGCACTGTCTTACGGCAGAGAGGAGGCCAAAAGCACAGGTAAGACTCAAGACACTGTGCAGCTCAGAAGTTTAGCCTTTACTACTCTGCCTGGAAACAACTGGAAAGTCACTCCATGGAATTTCCACTCTATTTGCAATTTCTTCTCCCCCGACCAGCAGAACAGAGAGATCATACTATTTATTTAGCACATCAGTTGAATATTTTTTCCTTACTGTGTTCACAACCTGTAACTATTCAGACTGCATGACTTACATCCAAGAAACTCAGGATTGTGTCAGACCATCCATTTTAAACTAACGAAAATGAATGGAATTGTGAAGTCAGAAACTCATAATTGTGAAATTAAGCTCAGTGTTTCATATGGCACTGAGGGTTATACTCACAAGGCCAAAAGTTTGTGTACAGACAAAATTACCCTTGAGAAGTTTGAGACACAGATACGTCATCTCTCAAGTAAGTCCAACTTAACCAGTTATTTTTTTTTTCTAGTGAAAGAACAGACTGCCATGATTTTTTCCGTGGGGTACCAGATAAAGAGGTTGGCTTGTTTTTAAAAGCCACGATGTCTTGGGCACCTGGGTGGCTCAGTCGGTTGAGCGACTGCCTTCGGCTCAGGTCATGATCCTGGAGTCCCGGGATCGAGTCCCGCATCGGGCTCCCTGCTCGGTGGGGAGTCTGCTTCTCCCTCTGCCCCTCCCCCCTCTCATGTG
>NC_138373.1:57010903-57113159 GCF_054177405.1 Leptonychotes weddellii | reverse complement strand
GTAAATGCTGTGGGAAGGAATTTATTTATTTTTTTTAAAGATTTTATTTATTTGAGAGAGAGAGAATGAGAGACAGAGAGCATGAGAGGGAGGAGGGTCAGAGGGAGAAGCAGACTCCCTGCCGAGCAGGGAGCCCGATGCGGGACTCGATCCCGGGGCTCCAGGATCATGACCTGAGCCGAAGGCAGTCGCTTAACCAACTGAGCCACCCAGGCGCCCCGTGTGGGAAGAAATTTAGATATTATTCCAAGTGCAAAGTGAAACCACTGGAAGGTTCTACAGTAAGGAAGGACCTCAGCCCACCTAAAGAATGGGAACGAACCAGAAGGGAGACAGTGGTCGAGGTGGGAAGAGAAGGTGTGCTTGGACCAGGGCCAGCTTTTTAAATGCCAGCATCCCCCCCCGCCGCAGAAGAAGCCCCAATTATATTCCCAGTGGAGTTCACCAATATCCAGGTATATTTGATGTCCATCTTATGCGGCAGGCTCAAGGCAGGCCTCCTCTCAAGAATATGAGATCTTCCCTTGTGTTGGATTAGAAATAGAAATCATTACCAGGGACATGTTCAGCTACTGAATTACACAGGAAGCATGTGGCCAGTTGGGTGAAACCCCTAATTTGGGGAAGCCACAGCGTGTTACACAGCACGGTGGAATGGACAGAGCTTGGGGCTGCTGCTGAGACCTCTGGTAGACCTAGTTCCGCCCTAGCTAAGGACAGTCGGTTCAGCTATGAAGCCAGCAGGGCTGGGCATCCAGCGTTTCCAATCCTCATGGGGTTTTTTGGTTTACTTAGAAATCAATCCGTGACCTTGGCTGCAGCCAGAGAATTATTTCGCGGAAATTGCTAAACTTGGCTTCAGACCAGTTGCCAGTTTGGGAGATGTTTGTTCATTCATTGATTTTCTCATCTATTATGAACGTAAGAGGGCAGGGGAAGGAACCTATTGAACTCATAGAAACAGAGAGTGGAAGGGTGGTCAGCCAGGGCTGAAGGTTGGGGGAAAAGGGTCAACTTCCAATTAGAAGATGAACACGTTCTGGGGGATCTAATATTAGCACAGCATTGTGATTATAGAGAACACTTCTCAACTCTATACTTGGAAGTTGCCAAGAGAGTAGATCTTAAATGTTTTCACCACAAGAAGGAAATGGCAATTATAGGACATATGATGGGTGTGTTAGCTAACACTACGGTAGTAATCATATTGTAATATATAAGTATATCATCAATCAACACATAGTACCGCTTAAAGTCACACAGTGCTCTGTGTCAATTACACGTAATGAAGCGATAACAAAGGGTGCCTACTGAAAGCTACAACTTTCCATGCCTCTGGATTCTATTCTAGGAATGCTAAGTACCCATACCATTGTTCTAATCAAGATGCACACACTCTTTCACATTCTCCTTTTATTCCTTTTCACTTTGGGTGATGTCATCATCATAATCGAGGGAAACATTTCGTGAGTGTCTCCTATATGCTGGGCACTGTTCTGGGTGCTTTTCATGCCGGAACTCATTAGCTCCTGATGCATCTTCCCTGGATGGATACCGTTATTATTCCCATGTCCAGATGAGAAGACTAAATGCATGTCCGCACATAGGACACACACCCGCATGGTCCATCCCCCCGACCTGTCACTTTACCTCAGTCTTTTGTGTTAAGGTGCCCCAGTCTCTTTAAAGATACGTAAGCTGTTTCATTTCTTTGTTGTGAAAAATTTTGTAATTGTCTCTTTTGGAGCAAGGGGAAAGGAGCAGGTGTGATGTCCTTGGGATGTAGTTCCCAAAGTGGAATCAGTAAGTCCAGAGGGATGAACTTGAGTAGCATGGGCAACATGCTGCTGGTTTTCTCCTCCGCAAGGGCTGAGCAGGTTCGTGATGCCACCAGCAATGCACGTGTGTCGTTCCCCACGTCCCTGCTGAGTTTGGTCTCTCTCGTTCTCCTGTGTCACGGCTAGACGTGGTCCACGGGGCTTTCGGTGCCATAGCAGCCTTGTACAGTACGCAAAATGTATTAATTTTTCCAGAATCCTAGGAAGTAAGCTACCAGACTGATGGTATTAGCCCCTCCTGTAGACAAGTCCATGGAATTATAGAGAAATCAAGGAGCTCTTTGGGCCAAGGGTAAATAAAAAAGGGAAAACCAGATTTCCTGTGACTTTAGGAATATCGGGTTTACGATGGATATAAGAGGACAGAAGAAGCCTCCCATTTTGAAGACATACCATGTGTCTATATAGTAGATTATCATTTCGCACACATAATCCTGTAAGGAAAATGTGAGCCACACCGCTAGCAGGAGTCACGGCTAGTCCCGCCAGTTTCCGAGCCTGTGTTCTTTCTATCATGACAGGATACATGAAATTCACATCAAATTTGCATTAATAAGATTTCATCTTACAATATACTTGACCTAAGGCAGATCTGGGAGGAGAGAGGGGGAAGGGCGACGTGCGTAGAAAGGAGTGAGGTTGTGCAGACTCGTCTGGGCATGCTGGGAGCAGAATGCAAGCGCCTCCCGTGTGGGTGTGGAGAGCACATCCCAGCTCCCGTGCATCTCGTCTGAAGGGGAACTCGTTTCACACTCAGGGTTCCCACCCACTGAATTCAGCTCCGTCCTTAGATTTCAGGGCCCCTGCCTCCAGACCTCAGCCCATTGCCGCCAGCCTCAGCTTTTCCACTTGCTGACACTCCCAGGTGAGGACAGGAGGCTGGCTGAGGCTTCCCCTGCCCATTCTGCTCAGGGAAATAATAATCACAGTTACCTGCATTGGCCAGGTTCTCCGTGTGCAACTGGGATGAGCAGTTCACAGGTGTTAGTTCCATTGGCCTACATAATAGCCCATTGACCCACTTTACAGATAAGGAAACTGAGAAAGAGGTCACGTTACCTACCCAAGGTCACACCACTAGGAAGTGGATCCTGAGAATAATTTCCAAGATTCTCATTTAAATAATTGAGTGGATAATAGTGCCCCTGGCTAAAATTAGGCCTCCAGAGACAGCAAGTGGGTTAGGGAAGAGCAAGAGAAATAATGACTTTGACCTGCTTATAGAGGAGCCCCGGATCAATGTCAAGGTCTTTGTATGTGCATCTGAAGAGACCTGGATGCTGGAGACAAAGACGTGGGAGACGTTTGCAGTGGTTGTAGTAGAAGCGACCTCCCTGGAAAACATGTCCAGTGAGAGAACAAGCTTCCCAGGAAAACACACCAGGATTTAAAGGATTGGCTCAGGAAGAACTGACAAAAGACTGTGTCCAGGATGGAGCAGCAGATAGGTAAAAAGAGAGGAGATAGGAGAGTTTAAAATCAACTGAGAAAGAAGGGAGTGAGGGACAAAGCCCGGCCTCACACCAAGGAGATGATGTCATGTCGGCCCCGCATCTGTTGGGTTGACAACTGACCGATGGCCGTCTTAGAAAGAGCCAGCCAGTGAATGATGGAGTTAGCAACTAGATGTAGTAGATTAGATGGTGAAGAGATTTGACAAATGAGTGTAGATTCCATAAAGAAGTTTGGTGGCGAAAGATACTTTGTAAAACCAGTGATCAGCATTCAGCTCTAACAGATGGTATGTTAGACTCAGGCCTCTTGTTCACGCGGAAGGTCCGCAAGGTGCCCTGTTGCTCTCACCGTGTGAAGGAGAAAAGGGGAGGGGCGCCTGGGTGGTTCAGTCGTTAAGCGTCTACCTTCGGCTCAGGTCATGATCCCAGGGTCCTGGGATCGAGCCCCACATCAGGCTCCCTGCTCTGCGGGAAGCCTGCTTCTCCCTCTCCCACTCCCCCTGCTTGTGTTCCCCCTCTCGCTGTGTCTCTGTCAAATAAATAAAATCTTAAAAAAAAAAAAGGGATATAGAAGAAATATGTGCCTTTCTTTGGCTGAAGAATAGCAGAACAGTTCTTAATACCAAATGGGAGGTAGCTAGTGAGCCCTGTGTAATTTTCCTTGGAGAAATACCTCGATGGTCTCATTTGTGGTGCACCTGATGTCGTATGGTGTCGGTGCGTGCGTGTGTGCGAGCATACATGTGTGTTGGCGTGCACGTCCGCGTGTGTCTCTGCCTGTGGGCGTGAAGCGATGCTAAAGTGGCCTGACTGATTCTGAAAGGAAAACTTCCAATTCATTGTGACCGCCTTCGGAATCCTTGATCTCGAAGGTGCTTGTTAATTTTGACATGCTGCAGTTACTGGGAATGTTACTGGATGTTCTCTTACCGAAGACCTTCACAGTTGGAGAATATTCTTTGAGACCATTGCAGAGATGGCAAATCTTGCTCTTCTGGGGGTGATTTCGAATTCAGGGGAAACAGCCAAAACGTTGGTCAGAGTCGTGCCCTGTGATGATAGGAGTGGCCAATTAGCTCGTACAAATAACAAACAGCTCTTTGTCTGCCCTGCTGGGGTCCCTTTCGAAATCCTTAAAATGCTTTCGGTTCTGTTCTCCTGACTGCCCCATGGGGGCCGTGAGAGGGCTGGGAAGCTGGTTCTCGGAGGGTGAGGAACTTGGTGTATCATCGGCGCCCATCGACATTGCTGGGAGCCAGCAAGAGGACAGCTGTGAGCACTCCCTGGCTCGCGGGCATGCCAGCTAGCCCCTGGCAGCAGGTCCACTGAGGCTGGCTGGGCTGTGTGCGCAGGGGAAGGATTTCCCTGGGTGCTGAGCCCAGATGGAAAGAGAGGCCACTGTGCGTCTCCACTTCAGAGTGTGCAAAGCAGCCACGGGGTTCAGTCCTGGAAGGCCTGCCCACCCTATTGCAAACCTTCCACTTTGTCCTTTACAGAAAAGAGAGCTAACCAGAAGAGGGTGTGTGCTTGTGTGTGTGTAATATAAATTCAGAGTCTACTCTGGAGGCCTCTTCCAGAGAACTCCATTGTCGTATAAAGACAGCGGCACTTCCTTTTGATACCTGTACCTTGCCGATCCTGTAAGTGCTGCTTGGGATCTTTTGGAGGCATTTTCTGAAGCATACTGGGTCAAATCAGGCCCTTCTCGGATGGACTTAGGAAATCCATGAGGCTTGCTTAAGTTGGACCCAAGGAGCACAAGTTTATGGCAGCTAGAAAACTATTTAGGAAGAGTTTCTTTCTGCTGCCTTTTTTGATTCCTCTCCTAGAGAGTTTTTGAACCATGCTTGATTTTCTCACTAAAGGAGATGTGAACAGAAGTCCTGCTTCCTTTGGTCTGAAAACCCAAAGGGATTCATGAGAGTACCCCATTCTTATTACTTTCCCCTCGGTGACTGGGCTGAATCTGCCCAGAACTAAGTGCATGTTCTCCGGATACATCGCCTGCAGGAAGTTGTCATGGAAGCACCCTGTGTTAGGTCCCAGACTTAAAGAATTTATTTTTCTATTATAAAATTACAGATATTCGAAGTGCAGATTTAACAATGCAAAAAGTAGTAATATAAACATATAAAACTTGGGGTGCTTGGGTGGCTTAATCAGTTGGGCAACCAACTTTTGATCTTAGCTCATATCTCGATCTCATGATCATGAGTTCAAGCCCTGCAATGGGCTCCATGCCCAGTGTGGAGCCTACTTGAAGAAAAGAAAAAAAAAAAAAAAATATATATATATATATATATATATATGACTCATGAAATACCACCAGCTAGAAAGAATGCTAACACTTTGTTATATATACATCTAATCTTTTCTCTGTGCAAACTTGGATAGATAGATAGATTAGATAGATAGATAGATAGATAGATAGATAGATAGATAGATAGATGATAGATAGAAGTTAGCTTCCTTAATGTGGCATACTGCTCTGTGTTCTGCCTTCCACAACATGACATTTACAGACTGCATACTATAACCTTGCATGAATGTTCCATAATTTAAACCCAATTCTTTTTCTTTTCTTTTTTTTTTTTTTTGGCTATTTAGAGGACCAACATAATTAAAAATCTTTTTTCATACTGAAGGAGTTACCAGTAATCTGGATCGGGATGGGACTCAGAGCTTACACTTTCTGGGACACTTAGGTTCTTGGCTACTCTTTTCTCCTAGGAACGCTCCATGTTTCTGGAGGCAAGACTGTCGGCGCCCTGGATTCCTCGGGGCCACCCAGCCAGCCCCTGCCTGCCAGCACCTCGGCTATACACATAAGCCTGCTCGACATGAGGCGGAGTGTGGCCGAACTCAGGCTCCAGCTCCAGCAGATGCGACAGCTCCAGGTACCCACCGAGTTCCGTGTGGACGATGTCCTTTGTCTTAGCTCCCCAGAGTCTGCTTTCTCCCCCCTGTTCACCTCCGCCAACATCCCTAGCCCCTCAGCACCTTCCTGGGGTTCTGTCTACCCTTCGTTCCTAAGGGAAAACTGAAGACCTAAAGAGGAGCCCCATAAAGGCATGGTTTCCTCTCTCACGTACATAAAATTGGTCTAGAGCCTTCCACCACAACTTGAGTCGATCTGTAACCACTTCTTGAAGCTAGGCATGCTTTTACAAATGAAAAAACCATTACACATCTGTTTTTTTGGAGGAGAGCTGGAAAGGGAGGAGCCTGTGGAGCATTCCAGTAGCCGGTTAAGACTTCCTGCTTACAAGTGTTTTGGCTCCTTGTCCTCCTCAGTGAGTGTGCGTGAAGGTGTGACAGGCAGCTATGCTGTTTTTGCAAGGAACTATGATGTATTTAGAAATAGGAGTTTAGACTAGAAGATGAATTCATAAGGAAAAGAAGCCATCGTGGAAGATTTGTTGAGAAACACATCTGCATTTTATCTGGAGAGTGTGTTGCATAATATTTTCCTTGCTTTTTCCATTGTTGGGGAATATATGAACTGCATGGGAATCAAAAGGGAGGTTTTGAAAATGACCTTTTGTGTCACCAGTCTTGGTGAATCCATCCCATCAGTCTGATGAAGCAGAAAAATGGATCACGTGGTTCTGGGTATAAGGAGCTGGGGCTATGCATTTCTTTATGAGATCGCTTTATGAGACCTTTATGAGATGCTTCCTGTGTCAGCCTCATGCCCCCTACCTTTGGGGCAGGTTGACCATCAAGGATGTAGTGCTGGCCTAGTCTATACCTGGGCATCTTCCTGACTTCAGGAAGCTCATCATCTAAACAGCATGGCGTCCTCGGCTCCCTTACGGGAACTGGTAAGGGAGGTGCAGCATGGAAAGGGCTTCCTGCCACAGTTTCTCTCTCCCTTCCGCTCACTCATGGCCTGAGCCCTACATTTTTCACCACCTAATGAAAGCTAAGATGGTGATTTCCTCTTGCCCTCTACGTACCAGAGAACAAACAGAAAGGCAGCAGCTTGAGGGCCCTGCCCTGGGGCCCAACCATGGATTGTGAGGGTCGTCAGAACACACCACACTGCTCAGGGCTCAGGTCCGCAAAGGCTACTGTCTCCCAGGCCACGTCCCAGCTACTTTAGACATCCCATGCAAAGCCATTTCAGTGCTCTTCTGAATCGCGTCATCTCTGACGTTCCCCATCCTTAGCCATTTGCTTCTCCCGGCTTTGCATTTTCAAAGATCCTCTGCAGTGAAGGGAAGCGTACAGATCGGGCTGAGGGTGTGCGCCAGGGTGACAAAGTCCAATGCCCACAGTGTCCAGGCAGCAACTTAACAAGTGAAGGAGGGACAATGGCAGGTTGGCCTTTCTCAAGGACAGTCACCGGTTGGCTCCAGCCAGTTCACAACCCGACAGCATTGGAGCTCAGGGTTTTTCTGGACATAGAGGTTTTATATGAAATTTTTGTATTCTTTCTAAGAAATGTTGGGAAGTAATTTAAAAACCAATGATTTAGTACCCTGCAGGTCAAACGACAAATGTGCTGGCCAGAATGGGTCTGCCGGGTCCCAGGTTCTTCCCTGGGACTTTTGGAGGGTAAGCCCCTTCTCACGCTGCTCCTGCCCATTAGTGCCACCTGCTGGCCATTTGGAAATCATCGCTCCTCACTGGACCCTCGTGAGAAAAAGGATTCCTAAATCTCCTTTGTGCTTTCCAAAGTGAGCAGGTGTTGGTATGGGGGGGAGAGGTGGAATTGATTTAGCCTAAGTACCAGGCTTCCTTTGAAGTGTGGCACATTCGATACGGAGGCTGATGTGTGTGGCCGTAGCAGCACCCTGGCATTTGGTTTTCTGGCCGGCGAGGGGGTCGGGGAGGTTCCCCACAACCCACCACCCTGGGCAAACCTTGAACTGTGGTGGCTCGGTTTCAGAATCATCGCTCCTCAAGCAGTGCGGGTCCTTCGGTCAAGGTCTGAGAATGCTATCTTAACCACACAGGTTCCTTTATTGCCCCAGGATTGCTCAGCCTCTCGCACTCTGGGGGTATAAAGAACAAAGCCAATGTGCTCTTGAGCTTTGAAGTTCATGCAGTTCTAAAAGAGCAGAGGCATAGGGAAAGCTTAAACACTTTGTTTCCCAACTGGTGGTTGCTGTTTCTACCTTGGTCTTTGTATTTTCTGTGTCCCCATCAGCTTTCACGTCTGGCAGTCCTCTGTCTTTTCAGTCAGGGGAGTCTATCTATTTAAGACAAAAACAGTGTGGAATAATTAAGCCATCTCAGCACCAGTTCTCCTTCGGCATATGTGTTATACACTGAAAAAGAAGTGCAACTCCAAAGTGATTATAAGTCCAATAATGGAACTATCATTAGAGATATACGAAACTTCGTGGAAGAGTCTCCAAAGAACAAAAACTGAATTAGAAATTCAAATGTTCTTTGAACTGTGTTATAAAATAGTGAAACTGAATGAAATCTTTTGTGCTTGGCAGCCAGCTCCAGTAATTAGATAATTAAATCACTGGAAAATCCTAGACTGTAGAGCATATCCTATTTGAACATTTTATTTTCAGAATTGATGGATTATTCTCAGGAATAGAAATTTGATGAGGACACAGTGGGATTGGTAGTTTATAGGGCAAAAAGAATGTCAAGGGAGGCAAAAGGAGCCTAAGCAGAAGATGAAGACCACTAAAACTCTCTTCATGTAATTCCCTGCTCTCCAATTTCATATGAATTATTGGTCTAAGAGAATGGTACTCAATCTTGGCTACCTATTAGAATCACCTGAGGCCTTTAACAAAAATATTGGTACCTGAGCACCACTGCTAGAGTTTAACTTCACTGTTGTGAACCAGAGGCCAGGCACTGGTGATTCTAGAATGTTCTGGGATAAGAACTGTTGCTCGTGGGTATTATGAATGCTCAGTCCTTTGAGATGCCTCTTAGAAATATTGAGATCTCAGCTATCACAAGGGTGAAGCAGAAACAGATGGGGTACCCACCACCCTGTAAGCATGAAAGACACACCTGATGACATCAAAACCCTGACTTCAAATGATGGACCCCATTCCCAGTGGCTAAGAGAATGTGTTCTCTCCTTAGTTATAATAGATACAAGAGCTATATAGAACTTCCATATTGTCATGTTCCCATTCTAAGGTAAAAGTTGGGTCAGCACTTAGCTGGCAACAATGGACAAGGGACAGGTGAAGGTCTTGTACCTAATAATTGTTTCTTTCAAAAGATGATTATCTTTATCCATTACCTTTTCTTGTGTGATTTAGAAAAAGCTTACTTTTCCTAAATGATGAGCTACATCTTTTTTTTCCAAAATGCCACAGTACTTGGATTTTCCCAAAGTAATTCCATATCCACCAAAGTGATTGCAGTTCTGTCCCTCATGTGGGCTGAGGGGAGAGATAAGCTTCTAGAAGATGTGATAGAAGTTCTGTGAGGGCCAGATGAGACTTGGCCTAAAGAGAGAATGGATATATCCTACTTCTCTAATTCCCACAGTTTTTTTTTTCCCTTGGTTCCTATTTCCTTATTCTGCCTCCTGATAAATAAAAAAAAAAAGGGGGGGGTTATTCTGGACTTAGCGTTCTATTTTTAAGACTACTGAGAATTTACTATGCTTTCCTAAGAGAGGAAGGAGGTAAAATATCAACATAAAAAAGAAACATAACAGTACACGGAGACCTCGTATTTGAAATGATATGATTCAATACAGTTATCCTAAGGTGTCTTTTTAAATAAGATAGTGCCTCATAAAAATGTGCCAGAGTCTCATTTATCTTCTGACATCCAAAAAAGATGATCATGGGACTGTGTATCCCTGAGAAAAGCACGCTAGGGTTTGGCCTGTGCTGACCAGATCTATTTTTGCCTACTGGGCAGAAATAATTAATGGGACTAATTCAGTGCCATACAATTCACCAAGCCCTAGATAGACCTTCACACAGAGGCTGTCTAAGATGGGGAGTCATCTCTCAGATAACATGTGGTTGTGACCAAGTATCTTATACATTGTTCCCTGCAGCCCAGGAAACTTAACCAGGTAGTCAGGAGTCATTCTGGGGTCTGGCTATCATCATGAAACTTCCTGATTTATGGTACAACTACTGTTCAGTGTCACTGCTGGACAGAAGATCAGTCCCACTATATGACACTGTTATAGTCTTAGGTTTTACCTAAGAAATCTTAGGTTTTACCTAAGAAATCAGGATTTAGTATGTGAGGTACATGTCCATTTTGAGGTGGGTGGAATTAGTTTTAGGTAGTTTCCTAGTCTCTGGACATTGATAGGGATAAGTTATTTAATTAAATATTTATATGGCCAAGAACATTGTTCCTGAGTATTTTTATAAAAATGTCAAGGCATAGCATTTATAATAAATTAATGTTTCCTGAATGAGAGGGTAACTGTAACTATACTTAGCTTCCCACTGTTGACAACTAGAAAACTGAAAAATAAATATATATATTAAATAACTATTTCCAGGCATTGGATAACAGACAACACAGGATTGTAATCCTTGGGAGACTAGAAGCAAAGAAAGTGAAACCTACACTTGACTCAGCTTTCTGCCTGGGGGCACTTTCGGATCATGATGTAGAAAGGAATGACCAGGCAGAGCACTGACAGCCTAATTGAGAAGACAAGATCAAACTTTAGAGAGCTGAAACAGCTAGAATTTGTGGA
This sequence comes from Leptonychotes weddellii, assembly GCF_054177405.1. Lineage (NCBI taxonomy): Eukaryota > Metazoa > Chordata > Mammalia > Carnivora > Phocidae > Leptonychotes > Leptonychotes weddellii. The sequence goes on along the minus strand of NC_138373.1, from coordinate 57,102,201 downwards.
ATAGAATACCAAATAAGAGGAAGCTCTGCAGAGAAAAGACTATATAAATCTGTGGTCTGTCATTGGATAATAAGCGTGTGTAGTGAGAAAGACCACCGAGCCAGGCAAAAACAGAGTGGGAGGCTCTAAGCTAAAAAATCCCCAGAGCTCACACAGGGCTGGAAGATGTTCATACTTTGACAGGCAAGAGTCAAGAGGCTTCACTGGTCACCTGGGGCATTTAATAGAGATCAGAGAAGAACCATGTTCCAGTCTTGGGACTAAACTAGTCCCAGAGTAAAGACTACCCTAGATTCACCCTAACAAAGCTTAAAACCAAGTCCCTAAAGACCAAAAATGATCCACAAGTAACTGAACCATCTGCCAGAGCAACTCCATCAGTAAAGGAAAACAAAATCTAGAACTGCCTGTCCAGCACTCAATCAAAAATTACTAGACATGTGATCCATAATCTTAAGAAAAATCAGTTGATGGAAAGCAACCACTAATGGCAGGGCTAACAAGAACAGCGCAAGGACTTTAAAGCAGCTATAATAATTATTCTCAAGGATTTAAAGAAAAACATGAACACAATGAGACAAGAAAAGGAAAGATACAAAAAAAATCTAAGTGTAACTTTCAAGGGCTGAAAAACACAGTATCTGAATGGACTTAATAGAAGATTTATTACTGTCAAAACAAAATCAGTCAATTTGAAAACATAGCAATAGAAACTGTTCACACTGAAGTATAAAGAAAAAAAGACTGGAGAAAAATGAATCAAAACCTAATGATTTGTGGAACAATGTTTAAATGGTCCAGGGAAAAGAGAAAAACATTAGAAGAAATAGTGGCTAGAATTTTTCTAAATGTGATGAAAGCTGTAAATCCACAGACCAAAAAAGTTCAACAAACCACCAGGGGGGAAGAAAAGGAATTAATAGAAAAATTTTAAAGGCAGCCAGAGGTGGGGAGGAAAAAGACACCTTACTTATAGAGAAATATAAGTAAGAATTAACACCCACTTCTCCTGAAAGACAAAAGTTAAGTCTGGAAACAATGGAATGACATCTCTATAGTATTGAAAGGAAAAAAAAAAAAAAACTCCAGAAAATACAGGACACTTCCCAACTGGTTTTATGAATCCAGCATTACCCTAAGAGCAAAACCAGTCAAAGATTTATTATAAGAAAAGAAAACATAGACCGATACCCCCCATGAAAATATACATCCCCCATGAAATTATACATTACCAAAATATTAGCAATTGAATCCAGGAGTATATAAACAGGATAATATATTATCCTGGTTTTTATCCCAGGTATGCAAGATTGTTTTAATATGAGAAAAAAAAAAAGAATCAATGTATTTAACCCTGTTAATGGGAAAAAAAATCCTATCATTTCAATAAATACAGAAAAAAATGTGACAAAATTCAGTGCTGATGATAAAAATATTCAGCACTCTAGTAGAAGGACACTTCCTTAACCTGATAAAGGAAGTCTGAAAAACCTACAGAAAACATAGCTAATGGTGAAACACTACACACATTTCCCATAAAATCAGAAATAAGAATAAGGAAGGCTGCTCTCACTTCTATTGAATACTGTATAGAAGATCCTAGCCAGAGCAATAAGGCTCGAAAAAGAAAGTAGGAAAGTAAAATTGGCTTTACTCACAAATGACATGGTTGTGTATATATAGAATCAAGAAGACTACAAAAATTGCTACCAGAAATAAGTGAATTAAAGCAAGATCACCAGAATCAAGTCAGTATGCAAACATATAAAAATGTTAGTACATACAATATAAATCCATGTAGTTGATTTATCCACACAATGGAACACCATGCCGCATTAACAAAAATGAACTACTAAAACACTCAACAACACACTGGATCTCAAAAACTATATACTGAAGGGAGAAGCCACACCCACAAGACTACATATTGTGTCATTTCATGTATATGTCCGTGGAGAAGAAGAAGAACTAATCTTTAGGGACAGAAAATAAATTGGTGGTTTGTTGGGGCTGGGGGCTGTGGGGGACTGGTTGCCAAGGGTCATGAAGGCGTTTTCTAGGGTGATCAAAAAAAATGCTGTCTGTCTTCTTTGTGTAGTGGTTACATTGGTCTATACATTTGTCAAAATTCACTGATGTGTATACCAAATGGGTATATTTGATTGTAAACTCTCAAATATAGGGGTTTTTAAGTTAATTGACATGTAGGTATCATTGCTAAGCAAAAATACATGTGATAATATGAACTGCTAATGACTAATTTATTTGAAGCACTTAGAGATGTGGATCTGCATCTTGCCTTCAGCTTGGCATTTCACACAGTGCCGGATGAACAGGGACGTCCTGAGTCCTGGGGACAGTGTCCAGAACACCAGGCAGGAGGGTGGGGGCTAGAGGAAAATAGAAGGAGAACCTGTGCGTACGCTTATTCCTTCACGATTAACTCATCATTGCCTGTGGGGCCGGCACTGTGCTGTTCCCTCCAGCTAGCTCTGGTGAGCCCCTCTTTCTGGAAGGAGGATCATGTAACCCAGAATGCTAGGCACACCTCCTCTTCAAGTGGAATAGTTTGAATGCAATCTGCCATGTTACCAGTCCAATAACTCGAATATTACATACAGTTGTGTTCTTCTGCTGTGTCTGTAGGCTTATGAGTAAGGTTCGATTGAGATTCATGTGTACAGCCAATATGTGTTCGGTACCTACTGTGGGCCAGAAACTGGGCTTGTGGCTGGGAATAAAACAGACACGTCCCTGCCTTGTGAGAGGAGCAACTTGGGGTGCTGGAAAAATTTCCAGGTTGAATTCAAAACACTCGGTTCTTACCCTGATTTTACCCTTAATTACCGAGGGACCCAGAACAAGTCACGTAACCTCTCGGGACTTCACTTTGCCCATCTTCCAGATTCCAATTTTAAGAATTTTAAATATCCCAGTAATAATTTCCAGCGTAATAGCCACTGTAAATACCCACTGCTAACGGGACCATAACTTTTTTGGAGCTTGTCTGTGAGATTTGGCGGGAGGGTTCGGGACAGAGAGCTGTGTACAGAGCTCATGGCATGGTGACATCATCTATCCACTGGAGAGTCCTTTTCTTAGGCCGTAATGCTTACCCTTTGTGGCACATCAGAATCATCTGAGAATTTGAAAGAATTCCCCATGCCCAGGCTGCACAGTAGACCAATTAAATCAGAATCTCTCAGGGGGATAGGACCCAGGTGTCAGTCACTTTTCAGCACACTTAATCATCTACTTATTTATTCCATGCATACCTGTGACCCCGCATCCCCCCACCTCTTCGAAGGAAATAGCTCCGTGGGATTTGACCCATGGCACTGAATTTAAGCGTGTCATTTTGGTAGCTGTCAATGTTGCTGTCAGAGCAGGGCAGGAGTGAGAGCTGAGTCCAAGGCATATCTGAGCCCATGGGTCAGCCCTTACGTCTACCATCGAGGAAGGAATTTCTTCTTTGTTCATTATTATCAGCATTAGTGCCTAATTCATGCATTTATCAATATTTATCAAGTACCTGCTGTGAGCGGCCCTGGGTCCTGGAGGCTCTGTGGAGAGCAAAAATTAACAACATGGAGGAAACTGCAGGTGCAAAGTCCCTGTGGCAGAAAGGAGCCTAGCCAGTCAGAAGGACAGAAAGGACGATGGTGTGGCTAGACCAGGGATTGCCGGCTACCTGTAACGTGCGGACACGGGTGATGTGGGAAAGGGCCAGACTTCCCTGTGCTTCGTAGGCAGAGCTGCAGCTGCAGAGAGCAAGGGAGGGACTCGCCCTCCGTGCATTGTTTCCATACGTGGTGACTTTCTGCAGTATCCTGGCTGTTTTTAAGACCACAATAAAAAGACATTATTAGCAAAAGCACTGAGGGCATAATTATGAGTCATTCAGAGGAGTAACCCAAGAGTGGCACATTTTTATTTGGTTCCCTCCCAGACAAAACTGCAGGCCCCACCCCCGGGGCCAGGTTTGTGCCAGACGCTGTGATAAGCACTTTATTTCCTCACTGAATCTCCATTACTGGCCTATGAGATATGAACGATGATTGCCCCTTCTTATGGATAGACACAGAGAGATTAATAAGTTGCCCGCAGTCACATGGCTACTAAGGGGTAAAACTGGAAACTGAACGCAGGCAATCTCTTTCTGGATGGCCAGGTAATCAGTACAGAGCTGGTGCTGGAACAGGATGGTGGCTCTGCTTGTTGCTCGTGTTGAAATGTTTTATCTTTATTCAGCAAAACCGGATGACATGATGAAGTGTTGAGTTGAGGGTAGCATGAGCATGGTCAGATGGCATTTGCACAAATAATGAACAACTGACAAAGACGTCACTCCCAGGAGGTGATATATGATAGTTGTCCAACAGTCCATGAAACCAGAAAACAAAACAAAACAAACCAATAACAGCTAATTGAAATTTCAGGGAAACTTTAGGTAGAATATAATAGGTATAATGTAACTACTATCTTTGAGGCTGACTGAATAAATTCACTTGATGGATATGCTATCAGAAAACTGTCCTGCCCCAGAGAAATACTTAATAACAGGACTTAGAAACAGGATTCAGGTATTTGACTAGATTCTTGTGAAGCCAGATGCAAACCACAGATCGTATACTCTCTGGGGTAAGAAACAAGAGTGCTCTGGAAACTATATGGAAAATTATATGGATATTGTGATACTATGCATGCAAGCAGCCTACATAAAATCCAGGGAAAGATAGTAAATTGCCAAGAGCCTTGAGCTCATCTGGAATCATTATCATTGCAACCATCAACATCAAGTACTATGTTTTAGTGGCCTGTGGTTACATGATATTGGGTATATGGACCTGTATAAACAAGACAGACACAGATTCTCTTTTAGCTGATACACTGAAATAGTCCAGAGCCAAATCTACATTTGTTGAGTACCTATTCTATATCAAGCAGTATCTCCTTTAATCCTCAGACTAGCTCTGGTAAGGGAGGTGAATCCTCATCCTTAAAGATAAAGAAATGGAGACCAAGTGAGGCTAAGTAACATGCCAAAGTCTCATAGTAGCCAGGGTTTGGGTTTGATCCAAAGTGGAACCACAAAAGACCCTGAATAGCCCAAAGCAATCTGGAGAAAGAACAAGGCTAGAAGCATCACACTCCCTGACTTAAAAATATATTGCAAAGCTATAATAATCAACATAGAATGGTATTGGCATAAATACAGACACAGAGATCAATGGGACAGAATACAGAGCCCAGAAAAATGGTCCCACATATATATGGTCAATTAATTCATGATAAAGGAGCCAAGAATATACAATGAAGAAAGAACAGTCTCTTCAATAAATGGTGCTGGGAAGACTGAACAGCCTCATGCAAAAGAATGACACTGGACCACCGTCTTACACCAAACAGAAAAATTAACTCTAAAATGGATTTAAGACTGTAACGTAAGACCTGAAACTATGAAATTCCTAGAAAAACACATAGGCGGTAAGCTCCTTGACATAGGTCTTGACAATGAATTTTTGAAGCTAACACCAAATGTAAAAGCAACAACAAAAAAAATGGGACTACATCAAAGTAAACAGCTTCTACACAGCAAAGGCGACCACCAACAAAATGAAAAGGCAACCTACTGAATGGGACAAAATATTTGCAAATCATGTATCTAGTAAGAGGTTAGTATCCAGAGTATGTATAACTCAATACCAAAAAACCCAAACAATCCAGTTTTTAAAAATGGGTAGATCTAAATAGATATTTTTCCAAAGAAGACACAGATGACCAACAGCTACATGAAAAGATACTCAACTCTATTAATCATCTGGGAAATGCAAATGAGAACCACAATGAGATATCACCACACACCTGTCAGAATGGTTAGTATCAAAAAGACAACAAATAAAAAATGTTGGCGAGGATGTGGAGAAAAAGGAACCCTCATACACTGTTGGTGGGAGAGTAAATTGGTGTAGCCACTGTAAAAAACAATATGGAGGTTTCTCAAAATAAAAATAGAACTACCATATAACCCAGCAATTCCACTTCTGGGTATTTATCTAAAGAAAGCAAAGACAGTAACTCAGAAAGATATATGCACTCCCATGTTCATTGCTGCACTATTTACAGTGGCCAAAATATGGAAACAAAAGTGTCCATCAATGGGTGGATGGTCAATAATATTGTCATAATAGTGTACGTTGACTGCACTTACTTACTGTATTGAGCATTGAGTGTATAGAATTGTTGAATCACTGTGTTGTGCACCTGAAACTAATATAACATTGGATGTTTACTTCAATAATAAAAATTTAAAAATAAAAAAATTAGGTGTGTATATACCGTGGAATATTATTCAGCCATAAAAAAGGATGAAATCTTACCATTTGTGACAATATGGATGGACTGTGAAGGCATAATGCTAAGTGAAATGAGTCAAATTGAGAAAAACAAATACCATGTGACCTCTCTTATAGGTGGAATAAAAAAAAAACCCCATAGATACAGAGAACAGATTGGTGGTTGCCAGAGGAAGGGGTGTGAGAAATGGGTGAAGAGGGTCAAAGGTTTAAAAAAAAGCCTTGGGGGGCGCCTGGGTGGCTCAGTGGGCTAAGCGTCTGCCTTCAGCTCAGGTCATGATCCCAGGGTCCTGGGATCGAGCCCCACATCGGGCTCCCTGCTCCACGGGAGGCCTGCTTCTCCCTCTCCCACTCCCCCTGCTTGTGTTCCCTCTCTCGCTGTGTCTCTCTCTCTGTCAAATAAATAAATAAAATCTTTAAAAAAAAAAAAGCCTTGGAGATCTAAAAGACCAAGTAATAAGGGTATTTCAGTCACTATGATGGGAGGAGGCTAGAGTAGGCAGGAAGAAATATTTTGGTGCAGGGAGTACCTCTCCTAATGTTACAGATGTTCTTCTCCTAACACCGTAAACCATATTCCTAAAGGTTCCACTCTTGCAGCTGAAGTCTTGCACAAAGGAAGAGAAAGTGATGTTTCTAAGGTCACATGGGTTCAAGGAGGGAGGGTGGGTTGGGCCACTGGGTTTTGCATTATCACACGCTCAGTTCTGTGTCTCAGTTCGGGGCTTGCAAATGATTCCCAGGCACATCTACAGATCTACAAAACCATCAAAAACAAGTGGCTCCAAAGCTGGTGCTTTCAGCTGCTCCCTATAAAAACATGTCAATGAGAGTTTATGCTTGATGTCCATGAGGCATTGACCAGTGTCTAGAAAGGCTCCTATTTTTTTTTTTTTTTTTTGCAGACATAGACACGAACGTCTTGTTATCAGTTGGCATCCAAACCTCAGATGGCAGTTGAAGTAATGATATTATATACAATCGTCCCTTCCTTCCCTTTCTCGCTGAAATAAATACTCAGCTGCAGGGCTGTTTCCCCAGACCCGCCTCTGAAGACTCAGGCAGTCAGTTGTATACTCTGTCAGGCAGGCAGAGCCAATTGAGGTTGATTTCTTTTGTCCGACAGCTGCAGAACCAGGAGATGCTGAGGGCGATGATGAAGAAGGCTGAGCTGGAAATCAGTGGCAAAGTGATTGAAACGATGAAGAGGCTGGAGGACCCCGTACAGCGACAGCGCGTCCTGGTGGAACAAGAGAGACAGAAATACCTACACGAGGAGGAGAGGATCGTCAAGAAGCTATGGTGAGTGCCAGGCACCTGTTACGTGTTGCCGACGACGGGGCCCTTCCTCAATGGTGATCTCTCCTGCTCTCTTTATTGAGCACCCACTGTATACAAGTTAGAGTTCTGCCCATTCTGGGCATCCATGGACCCTTAGCGCCCCTCCATCCAGACCCAGAAAGTTTACCTGCGCTCGTCTCTTTAAAAGCCCGAGCACCATGCTCCTGTGTAGGGCTCAGCGACACATCAAATTGAAGGAAGTAAATGGCAAGACCCAATGGTAAATGGGAAGTCTGCCTTTAATCTCAGTAAATGAAAACTAATAGCCAGAATAACAGGGTTAAAATTATCTTCCTATTATTCAACTGTAGTTAGAAGCGCGAAAGAATAATTCAGAGGTAAAGTATGTCTGATCCAGGAACGAAAGATCCTTCCTTGAATGTTACCAATCTTCTGTGAGGTTCTTATTGAAAGCATCTATCAAGTCCCACTATTGAAATGAGCAGTTTAATTACTCCCCAGTCACTAGGGCAGGTCCATCTTTTATGGTAATATATGTTGTTATGCAATGAAGATTTATCATAGAATGATTTCACCTTCTAGTATCATGAATAGTAATTTTTCTGGGTTCTCCTGCTGTCAGTAATTCACTTCTTAAATCTCCCCAGTTGGGACTATAAAGAAGCAACGTTCACATTCTTCTCATGAGCAGAAGGTCCAGAAGTCTCCATGATGGAAAGTGTTATTTTCTATCACCTATTTGATACTTGAGCTTGTACCACCTCAGATGCCAACCCAGCATGTCTCGTTAAAAATAGAATGTTCCTCTCAGTAGCAGTCCACAGGGGGCAAAAATCAATTAGACTTCTTACTTTCCTGAAAAATGGAATGTGGCCACCGTTCACCGACATCTCAAAATCGCTTCCAAAATTTTATGTAGTTCGTGCATTTGTAGACAGCTGATCACCCACCGTGAGGCGATAAGGTCGTTTTGTCGGAAATGTTTTTGTGACAGCCCAGTTGTCTAAATCTCGGTGTTAAGATTCTTCTTGAAAACTTCTGTAAAATACATAGCCTTTTAAGAATATTTCATCAATTTTCCAATTAAATTATGAAAAAGGAAATTTTCTTCTTTTAAATATTGCGTTTCTTGAGGAGCCGAGGTGAGTCTTGTTTCTGGCCTAGAAAAAGCATCTTTAGTATGTCAATACTAGCCTGAGACTAGTAGCCCCGCCCAAGAGTGAGGTAGGAGGCAGAATGGGGAACGTCCAGTGGGGAGGACTCTGTGGGCAGGCCGCACACGGGTAAGACATGCACAGCACAGGGCAGACGAGGAGCTCCAATCTCACGAAGCCAAACCTATGAGTATGTGTATAGCACAAAACAGATGACTCCCAGGTGCCGGGTGAACCTACCCAAAGGAGAGATTCCTCTGGGCCCCAGGGATCAAGAAGATTTAACCTGAAATAAGTTATTTTTCATGTGCTCCCAGGCCCAGGGCGGGGCCATGTGTGTAGTGGGGTCTCAAATGGTTTGTTAAACTGAACCAGGATGGCCTGGAGGACAGGTGGGGTTCCATCAGTGGAGGCTGGCAGGGGTTGGGGGGCTCCCGGGCAGAGGGAGCCTGTGAACCAGCCCGTCTCAGGAGCAGGAAGGCGCAAAGTGTCCTTGGAGAATTGCAGATCATCCACTTTGGCAGGAGAGTGGGGTGCAATATGCTAGATCAGATCTCATTTCTGGGTAACGCCATTCCCGCTTGTTTGGTGACTGCCCATATCTGAGACCACACTCAGCCCGGCATGTCTGCTCGATGTCTGTGGGGCCTGTATTTACCGAGATTGGAAGATCATGTAACAGAAACCTGGATCCCTGGCTTTTCATGGAAGCTCCTGGGTCCAACCTAGATTCAGAACTTCTGTGGATGGAGCTTGAGAATATGCGTGTCACAAAGCTACAGGGGGAGACTCTGAAGTGTCTTCACATTTGACAGTTACTGCCGGCCTGATGAGGAGACCAGTGAGGTTTTTTGATCAAGGACATAGCAAAGTCAGAGCTCTATTTCAGAAAGGTCCCTCTGGGGATCACGTGCAGGACTGATGGAGGGGGAAACATCGGGGAAGCCATATTGGAAGTGCAGTAACAGTCCAGTCCAAAGTCAGTAAGGCCTGAATCATGGAGTAGAAATAGGAAAGGGAAGAGAAATTAAATGCAAAGGGATCAGAGTAGCGATTGAGAGCGGGTTACAAAAGACAGCCAGAAATTTCAACTCTGGGACATTAGGAAAACAATGATCTCCTCTCCCTCCCCTCCCTTCCCCTGCTCTTCCCTTACACACACACACACACACACACACACACACACACGAAAATAAGTTCCCTTGGGCGTCATGCTAGGTAGGGTAAGTTACTGGTGAGCCATTCAGATGGCAGAGAAATGAAATTTGGGTCTAGAACTGTGGAGAGAAATTGAATCAAGATCATTCCTCTTCCAATAATAGTCAGATGAAATATATTTCAACAAATTGATGCTTCCTTTTAACTAAGGTAGAAGAAAAAGCATCTTACACAAATAGAACAGATTTACATATAAACCACAGCATCCGTGAACATCTGGCATTCCTTTGAGCAGAGTTCACATCTCAAAAGTCATATTGATTATGTAACACTGAAAATTTGTTTTCAGCATTCGTTTTAGCTCGCTGATCTCAGTTACATTGTGAATGAACAAATTTGATCCAACTGCTTTCTAACATATCATAAGCATATGAACAGAAGTGACATTGTTGTATACAATAATATCAATACACTTTTGTATATATTCCTTGACCAACAAAGGAAAAGCTGTGACATTTAAGGGTCTCCTGTGTGCAGAGTTAGGAAATCCAAGAGGCACACTGTGTAGAAGAGATTAAAATAGAATTTTAGGCAGACTGACTTTGGGTCAGATGATAGCTCCTAGGAGTATTAATTGCAGCCTGGCAGGCTTTGGGGTTGTTAATGGAACCGTGATAACATTTGGGTCTTAGCTCTTCCCTCAAAACTTGGAAGGACTGGACTGCACACTAAAATATTTCAGTTTGGTGATGAAATGGAAAATAACTTTTCCACACAGAGGTGCCATTTTTAGAGCTCTTATGAGGGATGGCACACATTCTCTCCTCAGGGATGCGGTAGCTGTAGGAAATTGCTGTGGGTGGGTTCACAGAACACCAGCTACCTTTCCATAGTTCACAAATGTGGACGGGGAGCAGATGAGGCTTTCCCTTCTGGTTTTGAAGTTGTGTCATTTCTTCTGAAGGGATCACAGGCAGTTTGGGTCCATTTGCCATAACGGAATGAAAGACGTCACCAAAAAGCCCACTTCTGTACGGCGGATGAATTTGTTGTTTGCCCCATGGTCCTTGTGAAATATACATCTCATCCTGCCTGAATCCCTCCCGCAGTGGCTGTGCCATCCGTAACTCCCGTCTGCACGCCCACTTAGTGGGAAGGCTCTGGGCAGGCCATTTTGTTTTGCAGATCCACTGTGTCATCTTTCTCTGCTCCCCACCTGCTCTAAGCCCTGGCAGGTGGAATGCTGGTCACCTGCTGCCACCTAGTGGTTTTTCATCTCTCAACATCCTTTTCCTCCACCTTTAAGAGATGTTTTCTGTTGTCAGATTTACAGGCAAATTTAAGTGATACAAACGTGTTTAGGATGCAGTTATTAATGTGCCCAGGAGACAGGATATTGTCGGTTTGGTTGGTTGGTTGGTTGGTTGGTTGGTTGGTTTGGAAGACCTTCATTCAGTTCTGTTGGAGCTCTCGCAGTACCTTAGGGTGTGTGTGTGTGTATGTGTGTGTACGCGCATATGCGTGCACGTTTCTCTCACACCCTCTCTCTTACACACACATACACACCAGAAATCAGATCTGTGATCATCTAACCTCTGTAGCTTAGAGCAGAAAGTCAGTCCTTACTGATGAGATCTTCAGTGTAAGCCAGAGGTTCTTGACCAGGGGCAAGTTTGCTTTCCTCCCCTCCCCCCCCCCCGACGGACATGTCCCAATGTCTGGAGACATCCTTGTTTGTCACAGGCTCGGGGCAGGTGCTATTAGCGTCTGGTGGGTAGAGGGCCGGGGTGCTGCTGAACACCCTACAATGTACAGGACAGGCCCCTACAAGAAAGAATTATCCAGCCCCAAATATCAAGTTCCAAGTTTAGAAGGCCGATATAACCGGACCAGGACCCTTCCTTTTTCCCCGCTCCAGCGCGCACACTCCATCCCCTCTGTCACGTTACAAAGTGCATATACCCCTCCCTCAGTTGGCAGCAGCATCCCCACCGAAAAGAAAGAACGGGCCCTTTGTCAACTAGCCACCATCTTCCCTCTGGCCAACCTGGCCGTCCCCATGAACAGGGCCTGGGGAAACTTCCTTGCACCTGCCTTACACCTCAGCAGAATATTTAAGCCAAACCAAGCTACCCTCATGAGCTGCCATCTTAGCAGAAGGCCAGGGGAGGCTGGGATGAGCCCTTTGCTACTGCAGCTGTCCTTTCTGGGGACCTCGGTGTTCACTCCCATCTGCTGGTCTGCTTCTGCCCTCCCCCTCACAGTGAGCTGGAAGACTTTGTTGAAGACTTGAAGAAGGACTCTACATCAGCCAGCCGAGCGGTCACTCTAAAAGACGTGGAAGACGGGGCCTTCCTCCTGCGGCAAGTGGGAGAAGCTGTAGCTACCCTGAAAGGTGAGCCTCCTCCTTGAAGGGAGAAGTCTGAAGCCTGTCTCCTGGGGTGTTTAAAAATCTGTCCAGTAGTGAAGGATTCATTCATTTATGCATGTGTGCGTGCAAGTAGTCATCAGGCGCCTATGTGTGCCGAGCGCTGTTCTAGGCACTTGGGATGCATCACTGAACGAAATAGGCAAATATCCCTGTCTTCTTGGACCTTCTATTTTAGTGGGTGCTGGGAGACTTAGGATTAAACGATACTAATGACAGTTTTTCTCCACTGGGCTCTTTCAGTGTGCCAGGTGCCAAATTCATTACAAATGACCCTAAGGGATAGTTGCCTTTATCCCAAATATGCAGACAGGAAATGAGGTACAGAGGACCCCTGCCCTTGCCCGAGGTCACCTGGAACCCAGCTCTGTCTGACAGGTGTCTGCCTCCTGAAGATGTGTGTGGAGCATGGTGGCCAGTGAACCCCACGCCTCCAAGCCTATCCAGTGTGCATGCGGGGTGGGGGCTCCTCGTTCTGCTTCTTCTCCTACAACTCACCATCTGTTCTTGGCCTGCAGGAGAATTTCCAACCTTACAAAACAAGATGCGAGCCATCTTGCGCATAGAAGTGGAGGCCGTGCGGTTCCTGAAGGAGGAGCCCCACAGGCTGGACAGTCTCCTGCAGAGGGTGCGGAGCATGACCGACACCTTGACCATGTTGCGGAGGTAACCGGGCCTCCCCTGGGGGTGGGGAAATGTCCTGAGGAGAGACCGCGACTCCTTCCACCCCAAATATTCTTTTGCACTATGACTGGAGGTCCTGATTCTTCAACACAGGCTGGCTGCGATGGGCACAGCCTAGAGCTTAAGATTAGTAAACTTAGTAAACATTTCTTTAAAAAAAATCATTAGAAGGTGGTTCTTTTCAGGAACACTTTAAAGTTGAAGAATGGATCACAGTATTTTACTAGCCATCTTCACTTCAGAAGCACAGATGCCTTCAGTTAGAAGGAGAAATGCGCTCCGAAGTTCAAGAGGTGGCATCAGGGACGGGGTGCTGCCTAACTCGGGGGCGGGGGGGCGTGGCAGGTGGGAGGAGAGATTTAGAACTGGAAGTTCTAAATCTTCATGAAGATGACTGGTGGCAGTGAAGGAGAGGGCATGAGACAGGAAGGGGGGAACAGATCCTTGGGGATCTGTTTCACTGATCCAGCGTCGGTAAAAGAAACAGAAGTGAGTAGCAGAGGAAAGTCACTAAATGCAATGTCTTCTTTTCAAAACAAAAAAGAGAGAGAGAACATTTTAATAAGAAAACGAGGCACCGATTAAAGATTATCGGTCAAGTTTGACATTGTCTGACATATAACTACATTGATCCTAACAGTAACCCCCGAGGAAAGCATTAGGAAGCATTCTCATCCTCCTGCCCTCATTCTAATCATTATTACACTCTATAGCAAACTGTCTGAGGCTCAGAAAGGTAAGGTTCCCAACATCATAGCCAGAACATGGCAGGACTGATGACATTCAGGCACAGGTCTGGCTGACCCCAAAGCCGTGTCCTTTGAAATCGACAAATAGCATCAAATGACCCCAAAAAGCAGAGGAGGATGAGGACCAACCCAGCTGCTAGATTTGAAGTCACTGTTGACCTTGCAGAAAGGCGAGGTTGAGTCCAGGTGGGGAAGCCTGATCACACAAGGCTGAGCGACATGATGAGAAGGCACAAGGAATTAGAACACAGTTGCCCCTTGAACAACTCGGGTTTGAACTGCACGGGTCTGCTTGTGTAGGAATTTTTTTCGATAAATACAGGGCAGTACTCTAAATGTGTTTTCTTTTCCTTGTGATTTTCTTAATATTTTCTTTTCTCTCTTTATTGTAAGAATACAGTGATAACATACAAAATATATGTGAATCAACTGTTTATGATGTAGGTAAGGCTTCTCGTCAACAGTAGGCTATTCGCAGTTAAGATTTTTGGGGGCAACGAAAGTTCCACGTGGATTTTCAACTGTGTAGGGGGTCAGGACCCCTAAGCCCCACGCTTTTCAAGGCTCAGTTGTATGAACTGCCCTCCCCGGGGGTTCAGCAGTGCAAAGAGGAGAACGTGGAGGGCTCAGGAAGTTTTGGGGGTTGGAAGTGAGCCTCTCTGAGGGGCTGTCCAGCCAGGATTGGGTACAGGAGTTATTGTTAGAGTCCCATGTTCACTGTGCGCCACCACACAAATAGTGACAGGACGGCATCCGGCTGGGCAAGACCATGCTAGTGGAAAGCAAGACACAGACCATCTCGCGAGGGAAGGACTGAGAACACAGCTATCAGAGCCAGCTGGGAGGCAGCTGGAGGGCATTAGGAAGTTGCTATGGAAACCCCCAACCCTGAGCTGCAACTCTGGGTTTTTGAACATCTTAATTTTGCAAGAATAGCTTGCCTGGGTTTGGGATAACACAGCGTTCGAGTTCATGCCATAAAAATAAAATGCAAGCTACCCACTTTAAGAGTTAATGTTGCTGTGCCTGGTTTCTCCCAGACACGTCACTGACGGGCTCTTGAAAGGTACAGATGCGTCCCAGGCCGCTCAGTATGTGGCGATGGAGAAGGCCACGGCCGCCGAAGTCCTGAAGAACCAGGAGGAGGCACCCCATGCCTCAGGCCAGCCCCTCCCCGTGGCAGGAGTCCCCGGCGACATGAAGTCGGAAGTGGTGCCCTTGACCATTCACCACGCACAGAGCTCTCCTGTGCTCATCCAGCCCTCCCAGCTCTCGGCCGCCCTGCTGAACCCGGCTCACCACCTGCCTGCAGGGACCGGTCCCCACCCGGCCAGCCCTCCAGCCACCACTCAGGAAGGGACCTCCGCTCTGCCGTCCGCTCAGGCTCCGCAGTCCCCACAGACGCCCATGAACGGTTCCACCATGCAGAGCTTGTTCATCGAGGAAATCCACAGCGTGAGTGCCAAGAATAGGGCAGTGTCTATTGAGGTAGGGTCCTATTTCCCTTTCTCGTAGCCCCATAAAGGAATAACACCTGGTCCTTTCCCTTGAAGATTTATCGTCTGATTGTAAAGATAATATATATATGTGTATATGTATCAAAGATAGATTTTTGTCAAATATATATAAACATTTATCTCAAAGATAGCCCTATAAATGGGTTTCAGTGGCCAGATTAAGAGAAAGGTCATCGGATTTCAAGAAGGGTAGGAAGGTGAGGCCCCGCTATGCTGGGAAGTGTTTAACCACCGGCTCTCTGGGGGGGAAAACGCCCTGATTTGTAGAATTTGCCCATTTCTGTGGTGTAGTCTCCCATGATCACTGATTTTGAGTTACAGCAGGATGTCAGGGAACGTGCAGTTGGGGAGAAGTGTGAGTCAGCGCTCCCCAGCCAGCGCGTGCAGGCCCAGGCTTACCCTTGGTGCATGCAGGCCCGCAGAGGGTTTGCCAGTGGTCTCGGAAAATCAGTAGACTCTGGGTGAGCCGAGCAGGGTGGTGAGGGTGGGCTGGGGCAGAGGACAGCTGGAGCAAAGGGAGACACGAGGAAACCTGTGTAATGGGAACAAGACGGGGCAGAGGAACCTGGCAAGACAAGCTGCAGGGCAGTCTGAGATGCCTCAGGGTCATGGTGTGGGCATCCAGAAAAATGTTGCTGCTTGGACCGGTGATAAAAAATAGCATCTTGAGAAAATCACTCTGAAACAATGTACAGACTTGATTAAGGAGGTGGGTCTAGGATTAAGGGTGCGGGATAGGAAGTAGTTAGCCTAGTCTTGGGATGAAAGGCAGAGACTGTCAAAATGGAAAGAGAAAACTAGGCCTTAACGTCACAGAACAGAAAACAGGCCATGTTTTTAAAGATTCTTTTTATCTAAGAGCTGGTGTCCATGCCCGAGGAGCACAGCTTGCTTCCCCCTTCCTCCTGCCCCCTTGTGTCCTCCACTCCTTACCCCAGACCCTGGCCCTGACCCTCCTGCCTCTCTCACAGGTCGGCAGTGGATAATGCAGGTCTCAAGAGAAAAATAACCTCTTCAAATGGCCACAGCCGCGGTCCTGGCAACCGGGCCTCTGAACGCTAGGTAGCTTCTGCCTGCTCCCAAGTCATAGCTGTGCCCTAATCCAAGCCAGCCACTCACAAAATGCATCTCACAGGAGGGGTGAAATGTGATTGCCTGACAACGATTCGATCCTCTCCTGCCCCGCAGGGCAGGGGCGCAGCCTGGAAACCTGTTTCCTCCTGAGAATGAGTGGATCTGCCCCTTCATATGTGTCCATATGGAAATGATGTCAGTAGGACGACCCGTTTATTTAACAAATATCTATTGAGAACCCACTGGGCACAGTTATCATTGATGTGTGTGTATTTTAAGTTTCGACTTGAGAGTCATCTCTAAAAATGCCCCAATCCGCAGAAAGGAGGCCTGGGCCTTTCTGCCCACTCCATTGCTGACGAATGAGGGGGAGCTTCCTTCACAACCAGGTCCCTACAGGCTCTGGGGCAGGCAGTGAACTGAAGGGACAAAGCCCATGCTTTCAAGAAACGTACCTGCTTGTAGGGAGAGATCGAGAACCAGTGTATGCCAGACAATAATAAATGCTAGGAAGGACAAAGAAAGCGGAGGAGGGGTTGGTAAGGATGGTGATGGTGGAGACTCGGGTTTACACAGCGTGACTCTTTGGACAAATCCTCGTCTCCCTGGGCCCTCGCATCTCCTGTGTAAAGTGTGCTAAGAAAGCGATCTCCTCTGTCTTTTCCCATTTTTACATTGTGGGGTCCTAGTAATCCTGCTGCAGATTTCCCCGCGGCCCATCTGGAATGATTCCTGTGCTGCCCTAGAATCACAGGAAAATGTTCTTTTCAAAAATGTACGGGTATTCAAAAATGCATTTCATGTATTTCTCCCTACTGTAGAGCTTGGTGGAGCTTAGAGGTAATCTAAATAACCCCCATTTTACATGTAAGAACGTTTGACCCAGAGGCCATATAGCAATTCTTAGGCAAACGTGGACTGGAGGTGTAGGAGTCTTTGTTCCCAATGAATGTTTTGGTTTTGTTCTTGTCCGTTTGCACATCTCCTCTATGATGAAAACTCAGTTTCATGAACAGAAACTTGGTTATGGGATGCATACTTTTGAAAGCATATCCCTGTGTCCTTTTTACTACTATTGGGAAAGTAGCAATAAATGCTCAATAATCAGTTAATGAATGAATTTGGGTTTCTGAGCTTGCTTCTCTGTGAATGAATATCAATCACTTGGGCTTACGTGGCAGCGAGCACAGAGGCAGGTTTGTCTGAGGTACAAAAATGTCCCTCAGCACGCACACCAGAGCCTTACTTTATCAACATTTTACCTGTGTCACACCTCCCCCTACACCGACATGAAATCCCTAATTAGCTTTCCCTCTGGTTGCTAAACTTTCTTCACTTGCAATTTTCTTTCAGAAAGCAGAAAGGAAATGGGAAGAGAAAAGGCAAAATCTGGACCACTATAACGGGAAAGAGTTTGAGAAGCTACTAGAAGAAGCTCAGGCCAATATCATGAAGTCAATTCCAAACCTGGAGATGCCACCAGCCTTGGGCCCGCAAACAAAGGGTGATGCCCCAGGAGACAAGCTCGAACTTTCAGGTGAGGCGCTCACCCAGCTGAGCAGGCTGGCTGCCCACTTAAGCACATGCTGGCCGACAGGACCAATCCCTCACTTCTCAAGAATTTTATAAAATTGTGAACCTGGAAGCACAAATCCTCAGGTATCACTAGATTCTCACTCTTACTTTTTCACCAAAACCATAGTAGGGAAACTGTGTTCTGCGTTAGGGCACTAGAGTAGTGCCCAGTAAGGTAGAATTTAGATCCCTAGCTTCTACATTTCCTATGAATTTATGACACTTCACAGCGCCAGCTGGGAGACTATGAGGGCTGCATTTAAAGTAAGAGCTTTTCATGCGCTGCAGGAAGAAAAAGCCAGCCTTTATGAGCTCCCAAGGGGATATTAGATCATAAGGCAAAATGGCATTTTTTAAATCAAAATTATTAGATTGTATATTGAACCAACTAAACTATGGAAGTTAAGCATCGATGTGTCACTAATAACATAAAATAACTGTTAGAAAACCCAGCCTACTAAATCTCCAACCAACAAGCACCACGCCTTACTCTGATTTCAGAGCTGTGTACAAAGACACGATTTTACTTGCAGCCCAGTGTCTCGGAGCCACATTCACTGACGCCTCGTCCAGGAACTAAAATTAATTTGAAAAGGAATCGCCATCCTAACTTGCATGTCCAGGAACATGAAAGTAGATACAGTTTATAACCACTGAAACCCTGTCTCAGGTTTTCCTTCCCCAAAGCTGCTCTAAAATCCCACTCATGGAAACTCTCCCCATCAGTCCATGCTAAGTTTTTCTACCTCCTTTCCCCACCTGCTGGCTGTGTGAGGCCTGTTTAGGGACCTGGAGGGTGAAGCAGCATGTGCCCGGGAAGGAGGGGGCCTGGGAGGGGCGGCTCTGCTCTCCCCAAGACAGCTTTTCTCCCAGAGTTCCCGTGAGGAATTTCTCATGGGTAAGGATCTACCCCCTTCCATTTCTATCTGGCCTAATCTGGCTCTTCCCATTATTAATTTTGTCAGATAGTCCCTGGATGTTTTAGAATCACAAGTAAATTATAAAAAATCGTTATAAATTAGAACTGTTCCTTCTCCATGATTATACAGCAAAAATAATAACACTACATTTTGTTAATTTACCGCGTTTGGGCTTCTTATTCGTTCAGATTAAAAAAAAAATTGCATGAAGTATTTTTAAAAAATTAGTCTCCAAAGTATTTTTCACTCAGTTAAAATGTTCTTGTTGTTCTTTTTGTTTTTATTTTTAAGTAAACCCTATACCCAGCGTGGGGCTTGAACTCACGACCCTGAGATCAAGAGTCGCACGCTCCACTGACGGAGCCAGCCAGATGCCCTTGTTTTTTGTTTTTTTAACACGTGGCCTGATTTCTTGTCAGAAAGAGTCCACTAATGTACAGGCTACCAGAAATGCATAAGGGTACAAGCCGTTACCTGCAAATGTTGGTTTCTATCATTTTTACTTATTTGGCATGGATGTTATTTTTTTTATTTGTGTTTACTAATGAGGTAAAATTCTACACTGAAGGTTTAAAAAAAAACTTTTTTGTATTTCCTCTTGTGTGCGCTGACTACTTCGATAAAGGGGATGGACCAAGAGCTCCTAAACATCAGTAGAAAGTTTTAGGGACTATAGCCTCATTCTTTGTTAAAGAAAAATTATTCTCAGAGCTATGTGTTAAAAAGAGCAAGGAAGACTTGATTCAAGACCACTGCAGTGGGTGAGAAATTGAACTCGACTCTGAATGCAGCATATCAAGGATAGGGAGGTTCTTGCTAAAGGCTTGGATGTCCAGGGTGGGGAATGAAGAACCCAGTCAGATGTCAAGAACGGGGGATTCTTGCTATATTGACTTAGTAGAATTCTTTGCTAAAACTGGGCTGAGCCGACCAAGGGCAAAGCCTAATGGAGAAAAGGGCTCAGAGGAGCCTCACCAAAGCTGGTCAAAGAGGCAGTCTTTTGGGGGCACCTGGGTGGCTCAGTGTTAGGTTAAGCGTCGGCCTTCAGCTCAGGTCATGATCCCAGGATCGAGTCTGCATCGGGCTCCCTGTTCAGCAGTGAGCCTGCTTCTCCCTCTCCCCCCTGCTCGTGCTCTCTCTCTCTCTCTCTCGATATTTCTCTCTCTCGCAAATAAATAAATAAAATCTTTAAAAAACAAAACAAAACCAAAACCAACAACAACAACAACAAAAACAAAGAGGCAGTCTTTGTCATTACACAGGAGAGGAGACCTGGGCCCACCTGCAGGGCCCATCAGCCTGTGCCAGTCCCTGGAGGGACCCACAAAGCTGACGAGGCCATCCCCAGGCTGGGCTGCTGGCTTAGGCACCAGCCAGGTGGCCCAGTGCTGCTTGGGCCTTGTAACCGGCACCCTCAGGCATGAGACTAAAACCGGCCACTACACGTAATCGTGGGCATTTCACCCCGATGATTTACCCACATCCTTATTATAATTTTAAGTAGAAACTCCTCAAACAGCTCTGACTAGGTTGCTCAGAAGAGACAAACACATTCCAGGGAGGGCACCTTGTTAGAGAGAGCTGGGGCAAAGCCCACTTAGAAGCTCCGGACCGTGAATTCCTGGCTCTCCCGCTTTAGTGAGCTCTTGGGTTGAGTGCTGGTGAAGGGCAGAGGTGAGGAATATTGATAAAGGCAGGAATGGGGCCCACTGTTTAAATTTTATTAAGTGCCTTTTTGGGGCAGTTTTCTGAAGAACGCTAAGCAGATATCTGCATTTTCTAATCTTTGGTGTCTATCCTAATTTATACTTCTGCAGCTCCGTGTTTACTGCCTCCTTTTGTTAGCAAAGAACCGTTTCCAATCACACAACTATGACCAAAAATCCACTTTCTCCCTGACTTCATTTTCTGTTCCATCTGCCTCCCACTTGCCTTCTGGCCCTTCAGTGGCCAGATTCTTCTAGCATCCCCTGCTCCAACCCCTCCTGCTCACACTGTCTTTCAGACTTGAGGGACGGAGGCTTTAGAGGCTAGGCAGGGGGCTCTGGATTGGTCTTTTTTTTAAGATTTTATTTATTTATTTTGGAGATAGGGAGCAGGAGGAGCAGAGGGAAAGGGACAAATAGACTTCACACTGAGTGCGGAGCCCGATGTGGGGCTCAGTCCCACAACCCTGAGATCACGACCTGAGCCAAAACCAAGAGTCGGCTGCTTAACTGAATGAGCCACCCAGGTACCCCTGGATTTGTCTTTAGGCTCCAATATTTCATCTCTCCAAGTAATACCCAGATTTTTTGTTGAATAAGGATAGCTTGTACTTGCATTGCATTTACAATAAGCCAGTAAGCATGGTTCCAAATGCTTAACGTATATTAAGTTATTTCATCCTCACAGCACCCCAGTGGAGAAGATCATAATAATACCCATTTAACAGATGAGAAAACCGAGGCAGAGAGAAGTTAGTTAACTTGTGCAGGATCTTTCTGAGATTTCAAGTCAGTCAGGCTTCAGGGTCCATACCTTTAATCATCACACTAGGGAGAGACTAGAGAAATGTTTAAGTCAGATTGCATCGAGTTTCTAGAAATACACTGTTCTGGACGTTATCTTGCAAAGATATTATTTTTCAATGATACCCTGTTTTCCAGAAGACTCTCCAAATCCAGAACAAGACTTGGACAAGCTGGGGGGTAAGTCCCCACCTCCTCCTCCCCCACCCCCTCGGCGGAGCTACCTGCCAGGATCAGGGCTCACCACCACGAGGTCTGGCGACGTGGTCTACACCAGCAGGAAGGAGAACACCACCGCTAAGGTCTGATGGGTTAAGCACTGGTAAACTGGTCTCTGGATTCAAATGATACCCTTAGACAAGGTTCTCTCTATTCTCCTTTAGAACACAACAAGTAGTAAGGCAGAGAAGGAGTGAATTGACTAAGCTATATCACAGGAAGGCCCCACAGATGGGAAAATGTCAGCTGGTGTTATTGGACTAGACTCAGCACTACGAGCTTTATCCTTACTTGACTTCTAGCTGCAACAATGTAAAATGCAAATCACAAGCTACTTCCCCAGCAAGGCGGCATAAGATTGAAAATGAGGGGTGAAGAGGAAGCCAAAGAAAGACCATCTTACAAAGCTAAGTGAGATTAGCTAACATAGGTGTGAGAGTCTGCACAGAAAGATGCTCGATGAGCTTCCGCTTCCACTTCACTTGGCAAGTTCTCTCTTTTGTGCTAAATGTGAAATACAATTTCTGAGGAGATGTCGCATGGGCGGGCCTTTCTTAAAGGCACCGAATGTTGAGTAGTTACAGTTTTATTAAAAATCTTCCATCTATTCACCAAAATGACAACTTGTACGAACGAAAAACCCAAACTAAATGCAAGGGGATATTATCGTCTTTGAACTCGATTTGAAGAGTTAGGAAGCCAACGCACCAGACAGTAAGGGAACGTGTGTTCTCATGATCTGGCCCTCTTTTCACCAGCACCTGCAGGTGTTAAGCCAGTATCTGTGATTTGAATCTTCCACAGGCAAGCAGTGAAGATGCTCTACCAAGCCCCCAGGCTAGAGCCACAAAATGTCCAGAGGAGCCTGCTTCTGCCTGGACCCCATTCCCACCATCAGTCATTACCTCCTCCTCAAAGGATGAGGAGGAAGAAGAGGAAGGAGACAAAATAATGGCAGAACTCCAGGTACGTGGATGAGGTGACTTGACTATGGCTCCTTGCCTTCATATCTAGGACTCTCTGGCTGTGTCTGTCACAGATTCATTAGCTAGAGAGGGTTGGCCAGGAGCCTTTGGACTTAGGCCCCCAAAGCTGCGTCTTCTGGCCTTGGCTTCCACTTTTCCAAGATGGCGCTGAACTAGGCTCTCGGGGTACCTCATGACATGTGTAAGGAATGATCATTTCACAAAACAGCTCGGGAAGTTTATACAGAAGATCAATTGCAAGTTTTCCTAGCTCTGGCTGAGAGGATTTGCTTTCCTTGCTTTTAGTCTTAATACTCGGCTTCATTTCACAAGCAATTAAGACAGGGATCAGAAATACCAGCCATTGTCTTGTCTTCATAAGGACTGACTAAGGCCCACTTCAGGTGGGGTCCCATCCTTTGGTTTTAATACTCGAATGGCTGCCCTTTGGCCTTCTGCTCTCCATACCAGGCTCGCATTCGGTGTCAGTGTCATCTTTCCAAATATTCTGACAAGTTGAATGATTCCCATTTTCTTTGGCCTGTTTGAGAAATGATACTTTACGTATTAGTTTTGGATTTTTATTTTTTAACTAATTGACAGAGTCCATCCATAGGATTAAGGATGGGGTACAGAAACTAGACTCAAAGCTTATCCCACATTCAAATCATGGCTGTGAATCTACCTTGGCTGTACGTTCTAAGAACTTTTCGAACCAGAGACATATGCACAATTCCCAGACTAAAGTCTGTTCGTAGAATATTTCACTTTGACCCATACTTATTGTAGGATTTTCCCCCCCCTTTGGATGGCCAGATGGTCAGGCCACAAGCACATGGGGTTCCAAAACATGTTGCCTGTTCACCAGTGTACTCATGGTTTTGTGAAGGCCCCACAGGTCCGCATTCTTCACGTGGAGTAGAGAGACTTGCAAACCGTGTCATTTCTACCATGGCAGTTCTGTTTTGCCTTCCTTGGTGGTAACTGCCAAAATTGGGCTGTTTGGATTCACAGGGCTGCTGGGTTGATTTATGAATATGGGTGAGTCCTTCCGAGCCTCACGAAAACTCCCAAACTGGCCTGGGACATCCTTCCCACCAATCAGCTTGCAGACAGGTGTTCCGAATGGTTAGAGAGTGTCATTCGTAAGAACCATAGATTGCTAAGGTTAGGGACGCAGGCAACAGTTGAGAGCGTGGAGGTGTCCGTCACTCAGTGATCCAGTAAGGACCCCCTGGCTGAGGACAGTGGCAATGACAAGCCTGCTGGTTGTTGGGGGATCGGGCCTTGTCCAAAGATGTGGAGGCAAGTTCTGGGACCATTCATTGTAGCATCTGTCCCAAAGCGTGGTAAGAATTGATCATGGCCCAGTTTGGTTCAAATGGATGACAAAGCACTAGATGATTTTAAATCCGCGCAAGGTGAGCAGTCACTACTAATCCAAGAAGCAGAGACTTTAGGCTCGTGAATAATCCTGCACTAGCCCCCAGTCAGAAGTCATCTATTTGTTCCAGCTTCTTAGAGCTCTTGGCTTGAGAACATTTCCCTCCACTGAGGCCTACATACCGCGGATGCTTTCTTTGAAAGTTTTCAGAGGCTGGAGTATTTGGCTCCTTGTTGTAGTATTCGTGGTTAGGTAATACTGGTGAACAAAGGGCTGTAAGCCTAACTTAGCCAAAGCCAGGCAGCTCTCCTGCGGGGGGCAGGGACCCAACCTGCTGCCCCAGAAGGTCAGCCGCAGGCTCTGGACTTCGATGCCCCGAGGCAGGACAAGGAGCAGGTGCGACCTCCAGAATGAAACTGTGGGGCACCTGCCTGCTCCAGGGTACCAGGCATCAGAAGAAGCCACAGGCTCCCAAGTCCAGGGTCTGACAGCCCAGTGGAGATGGCGAGTGGCTTTAGTGGGCATCTCCAGGGCCAGCAAGGACTGGGGTGTCTGAGGGACTGCAAGGGGGAGCCAGGGCTTCAGGCACGGGGAGTGAGTGGAGGAGTAGGGGGAGAGCAGGCCGGCAAGGCCCCAGGCATCACCTTCATTCGTATTTTAGGACCCGTCCTGAAATGGTCAACTTGGTGCGGGCATGGGTTATTCTTTCTGCCTACAGAGTTCTTTCCAAAGGAGCATACTTGACATTAAGAAAATATGATGCAATCATTTGGGATTTTTTTTCGTTTAAATAACTGGTCTTTAGTCCCAGGTGCACATTCAAATTATCTGGGGGAGTGTTTTAAAAAAGAAAAAAGAGCCTCTGAATGAATTATTCTCTGGGTGATGCCTGGGTAACAGAATTGTTTTTTAACAAGGTGACATGTAGTTGAGTTGAGAACCACTGATTTCAAGAAGCTGGACGCTGGGGTCCTTCATCTTTCTTGCTTTCACGATCGTATTGTCCCTCCCACTCTCTGCCCCAGAGACACAGTCTATGCTTTCTGTCCGTCTGAAAACTGGCCTCCTTCACCCCATGTTCACGTGAGCCGGCATGGGTTCCTAGAACCAAACCTGATAGTTTTCAGGGACAGGGCTAGAGGCTCGGGCAACCCCGAGGCTGCTCAGAATCCCCCCGGGTGCTAAAGGGCATCATCACTTTATTCTAATGCACTTCAGAACCCCTCAGAGGATGGGTGTCCCTTACTACCGCAGACAGTGAACTGGTAAGGATTACTTTTGATGTACGATTGAGAGGTTTGCAATATCTTGTGCCCTTTTTTCTCTGACCTCAAGAAAGCTGGTTAAAAAAAAGAAGAAGAAGAAAAGAAAGAAAATGACCGAGAAAAAAGAAGGATAGCTTCTTGTCTTAATTCATTTACATATTCAACATTTTTTAAAGGTCAAAGCAAGAAGCCCTACTACATGTAAATCAGGTTCTGGAAGAAAGGGCATTCCTTTCAAGGCTTCTGTCCATTAATCCTGCCGGGCGCACATAGGAAGCCTTTGCCCCTGGCTCAGCATTCAGCTTTGCTGCCTGAGGCCCAAATGCGGAGCCCGTTTCGCAGACGCTGCCTCCCTGGCCCCGTGTGACCTGCATGCAGGCCTGGGCTCAGGTCTCCGTGTCTCTGGACTCTGCCTCTTCCCTCCTTCCTCCTCCCTGCACCTGGATCCCCGTTAACCTCGGTATTTTAATCCCTCAGGCATTCCAGAAGTGTTCCTTTATGGATGTAAATTCAAACAGTCATGCCGAGCAGTGCCGGGCTGACAGTCACGTTAAAGACACTAGGCCGGGGGCCACGGTCCCACCCAAGGAGAAGAAGGTAACGTGGTGGTGACACGTTTGCCACCCAGGCCGATGGTCCTTCTTTCCTTGCGCTGACACTAACACCACTCCTGCGTTTGTCCTTCTATGCCCTCTCTTTTTTTCTCTCGCCTTTTTTTTTTTTTAAACTAATGGAGACACAGCCTTAGGTTTAATCAGAGATTAATCAGTGACCTCAGTGTTCCTGCGCACAGCACACAATAGTCTGTGCAGCATTTTAGGCATTATCTTCCCAAACCGAAGAGTATACGTACGCCTTGCAAGATTTTTCTAGAACTCCAGGAAAACAATAGAAACATCGATCGAGTGTGTAGCACTTTTTCTAAGTTTTAACAGGTCTTCTAGGTCCAACACACCTACATCAGAAGTAGCTGCAGACCTTGGATTCTGGGAAGAAAACACACGGCAGAGCCGTATGCCTGCCACCATCCACAGGTGTGTCCTCATGGGAACTTACACATGTGTATTTGCACACATGCTCGAGAATACCAGACAGAATTTTTGTTAAGTACTACACATTCTCAGACTATACCTTGCAAGACAGTAAGTCCAGTCTGGGTTTAATGCTAATACACATTGTGGCATCCTAATGGCTTCAAGACAGATGTCCAGGCTCTGAAACAAAATTTGCTGTCGTTACCTAAGTACCTAAGGGAAAGGACGTTGGCCTGATTGAATGTCAACTCTTTAAGTCGCATCTAGATTTTTGGATGTAGAGCCATCTTATCTGACGGAAGCCTCTGTTTACACACCAGGATTGAAAGCTTATCATGACCAACTCAAGTCCTAGCATTTTTCGCCAGGGACGTTTATTTCAGAAATCGAAGGTTCTAGCATCCCCTAGATAAAGTCAAACAAATCAGCCACCGTGTAGCCTACTAGCGACACCAGGTGGCGACCTCAGTCCCTGTATAAGAAAGCTCAGTGATGGGAGATAGAGGATCCCAAGTCAGAGGGCTGTTCTAACATAATCCTTCAAGAGATACAGTCCTGGGGCTTATAGCTCCCAGCCGTGAGGCCCTGCCAAGGAGGCTGGCCTCCTGCTCCCTGTCTCACAGCCATCGCAAGGCCTCCTGCAAACTACATCTGCCACGTAACTGACATATAACACTGTTACAGGCCAGGTGAGGGGGAACTTCTGTGCACCAGCAGAGGTTATGAAACTATTATTGATAAATCTTTCTCATGAAGAAAATCTCCTGTTAATTTGGATTGAACCCATGACACCATATTGGAAATATATTGCTCTTTCAGTCTGTGGGATTGCCCTACGTGGCCTTACTAAAACCAGCTCATGAAAGGCCCTCGGAGACCCGGGGTCACAGGGCATGCCTGGGCTAATGGGACTGTTTCTGGCCAAAACGCTGCCTGGGAACCGGGAAGTTCTGGAAGATCCCTCTAGAGACAATCATTGTCTCGTAGAATTTTGCTAATTGGCGAAAAGGTTGCATGAGATTTCTTGCCCTGCAATTAGAAAGCCATATCCTTCTGGTTTCGTTGATCTCAGTCGAGTTCATCAGATAAGCAGGTCTGTAGTAAGAGCCTTGTAGGGACGTTAGTGCTTATTGTAGATCATTATACTCAGTAGATTGACCTATTTCATAATAACCATGAGTATCGGACTTGTACCCAAATTTGTATCATTATTAACCTCTCCGTGGTCTATTCATCTACTCTTCTATAAATCAAATATTTCTTTAAAATTTTCTATCGTCATGAAGCGCTAGCCTAGTACTGCACTTGTATGCAATTTTCCTATAACTATGTCTCTGATGATTTTGGTTTATTGCCCATATGCATTTTGAGCCTGCTACACAGTTGTCTGAACAATCTAAATCTAAGGGCCTATAAGCAGATATTAAGAGGCTTACTTACCTTTTACACAGAGTCTTGACCATCTGAGAGCATATCTAAGATGTCATTGTGAGATTACATGACATTTGTGACCAAGCTACCCTGGATAAAGTTAATACACCTGCTTTGATACACTCATTCTTTTTTCTAGCCCAGTGACAAAAATGACAGGTCATGTGAAACCTACCCTTGTGACATCTTTATCTTAGTGGCTTTCATCAGAGTATGCCTGCTACTACATCCGTTTTAAAATACGTATGTTCCTGGGTGACATTTGAAATACTTAACAATGGGTGTGGCATGGGCTGGGACCGATCAGAACAGAGGCCAACACATGTCAATTCCTTGTCCATTTCATGGCTAACTTCTCACCCGAGTCCTAGCAGGGTATGCTAACTCCATGTTTGGGCTCAAGACCTCATTTATTCTTCTTCAGACCTTTTTACTGGATGTGTTAGTTGTTTAATAACCCAAGTTTAAAATCCCACATTAGACCTGACGTTGTTCAAGCACACCAGCTGAATCGTTGCACGTATTTGGAGGCCTTACCGGGAGGAGGGCAAGTTAAAGAGGAAGGTGTTGGGTGGCTAACGTATCTTGTATCCTGTACGACGTTTCCATGTGATTAATACTGACTCTGTTGTTTGTGTGTTAACTCCTTGAAGGTGTATGGATGCTCTTTCCATTTGTAACAGGGTGGTGGGATTGCTCGGGGTTGACTTTGGCGGGGCCTGGTTATTGTGCTTTGTTATGGTGTCGTTGCTTTAACCAAACAACTTCCTTGGGATTGTGTTCCATCTATCACCGCCTCTTCCTCTCGGGCTTCAGCAACAAGAAGAGAAGGCAGCAGTGCCTGGGAAACGATGAGACACGGCTAGTGTTAGTATCACGGCAGGGCCCGAGGGGACAGACACACACATGCCGGAAAAGGCCACGCTGCCTGGTCAAGCACTGTCCACACCCGGCCCTCACCGCTGGCTTCTCACGCCCTGAATCTTGGTGAGAGCCTCAGAAATGGACCTTCACTCCATGTCGGAGGATTTGGAGACTAAAAGCTGAATTACGATGTCACGACCATCATTTTAGTCTCACGTGTCTGCTTTGGAAATGTTTAGACATTTTGGCAACATTACCATTCTGAATTTGGATTTGATGATCGCCTTGGGTATTGTTAGTTTGAAGGCTGTTGTGACACGTTACGTGGCGAGTCCAAGTAAAAAACTGCAGATCCCTTTTCAGTCTGTCCTTTGACCGGGGAATAATTATGGGGTATTTTTTCATCTCCAAGTACCACACCCAACAAATGCAGAGTCCTTATAGGACAATTTCCATAAGAGAAGCAGAGATAGTACTGAAAGACCTAGCTGGAAGGGACGTGAAAAATCTCCTGGTCTAGTTCCTCGGTTTATAAGCAAGAAAACTGAGGCCCAGAAAAGTGAAGGTAACACAGTTAAGTGGCAGGTCTGGATTAGAGTGAGAATCTTCTGCCTGCCGAGATACTATGCTTTCGACAGCGACACACCCCTCTTCCCGTGTTAGATTCTGCTAGGCTCACAATCAGATGCTGGAAAGAGAACGTGTTGATACAGAATCGGTCCCTTTATTCTCTTAACTGCTCCCTCACAGAATTCGAAATACTTAAAACACTTTGCTAATTGAGATTTCCGTCTTGTGCAAACACAGGGCATTTTTGGAAGTTGGAGAACAAAGCAACCCAAGGTAAACAGAGCTATATAGGTTTTGGACTAGTGTGTAACAAATGTGCTTGGCCCGCATGGTTTGGAAGTATTAAATTGAAGGAACAATTTAGTGATAGTCCACCTTGGGGGGATGTGGTTTTGTGGAGTAACATGTCCTACACTATTCTACCAGAATTTGGAATTATTCCATGAAGACGTACGGAAATCTGATGTTGAATATGAAAATGGCCCCCAAATGGAATCCCGAAAGGTGAGTTTAGCAGATCTGTGTTCCAAATGATACCGTGCAGATTAATTACCTTCTCTTGCAGATCCATTTCTGATTAATGTGTGTGGTTTCCCTCCTCCGTTGTCCCTCTCAGGTTACTGCAGGGGCTCTAGCACCTCTTGACCATCCTAAGTGGGAAATAGCAATGGGGAATGGTATTTCTGATGCATCAAGAACCTTAGAGTACAAAACAGACATCCAAAAGAAGGAAAATTCCATATCCAACAAGAGTTTATTTAGAGACAGTAGAAACTATTCCCAGAAAAATGTGTCTAAGGTCAACTCCAGCTACCCTGGCACTAGTCCATCGGAAGTTGAAATAAACAAAGGACCTAAGAGCTCAGGACCACAGCACCCTATATCTGACACTGAGCATCAGAAGATGAATTATGGAAAGACAAAGGAGATGATGAGTCTAGAAGGACCAGAAAATACAGATAGGTGTGACCTTCCCTCTCCCACTAGGTCAACTGAATTGAGCCCGTGTGATGTCAAAACTCAAGATCAAGAGGTTCCCATGACAGAGTTCGGCCAGGTCGTTCTGAGACCCAAGGGGGCACGGCATGTGAACGTGAACCTCAGCGAGGACGGGGAGTCGACCCCAAGTTCTCCCACTGAGGAAAATGCGACCCCTGACAACATTGCCTTCATGATTACCAAAACCGCGGTCCAGGTTCTCTCCAGTGGGGAGGTCCGAGACATAGTGAGCAAAAAGGGGGAAGATGTACAGACGGTTAATATTGATGCCAAAAAAGAGACAACTTCCAGACAAGGAGGAACTGAAAACGAAGAGCCAGTCGTGTGCCTGGACAAGAAACCAGTTATCATCATCTTTGACGAGCCCATGGACATCCGGTCCGCGTATAAGAGACTTTCGACCATATTCGAGGAGTGCGATGAGGAATTAGAGAGAATGATGACAGAGGAAAAGATAGAGGAAGAGGAAGAAGAGGAAAATGGAGACCCAGGGGTCCAGAACAATACTTCCCCAAAGTTCCCCGAGGAGATGGCCTCTGGCAGCCCTGGACCGGCACGGCAGGCTGGCCGTGAGTTACAGCCACAATGCCCGTCGGCCAAGGCTGACACATCAGGAGGACAGGAAGTGAATAAAAGGGAGTGGGGCAAGTTCAGCCAAGCAGATTCTCCAAGTTCAGAAAGCAAGGGCGACGGGACAGATGACCAGTTTGAAAACCCCAAGAAGAAGTTTAAGTTCAAATTCCCTAAAAAGCAACTGGCAGCTCTCACTCAGGCGATTCGCACAGGAACCAAAACGGGGAAGAAGACTTTGCAGGTGGTGGTCTACGAGGAGGAGGAGGAGGACGGCGCCTTGAAGCAGCACAAGGAAGCCAAACGATTTGAAATAACTAGGTCTCAACCTGAAGACACCCCCAAAAGCATGCTTAGGAGACCAGAGCCACCCGGTCCAGAGAGCCCAGCTCTGATTTCCAGAACTGATGAAATTAGGAAAAATACCTACAGGACGCTGGACAGCCTGGAGCAAACTATCAAACAGCTTGAAACCACCATCAGTGAAATGAGTCCAAAAGCTCTGGTTGATGCTTCATGCTCTTCCAACAGAGATTCTGTTGCAAGCTCACCCCACATAGCCCCAGAGGCCTCTCCCCGCTCCCTGCTAGTTCTGGATGAAGCTCCCACTGCCCCAGAGCCCCCCTCGTCCGTACCTTCAGCTTCACGTAAGGTATCTTGGTCTGATGGAAAGTGAAAAGACCCAGCTGCTTTCTTACATCTGCCATAATCACCATTAGCAACAGGTGTCTTGTGATTGACTTGCTTCCTTTCAGGTGGCTCATTGTGTTTTGTTTTTTGTTTTGTTTTGTTTTTGTCTGTTCGCCACGATCCCTTTCTCTCACACTTTCTCCCTCACTTTCAAAACAACAACTAGGTGTCTAACAGCTAATCGATCCTCTTTTTACCTCTGTTGCTGATTGGTGTTGGGTAAACGCAAGGACGCTGGGCCGGTCATTTGCTGTTGAAATGATTGCTCTGATACTCACATTAAAATCTGTTTGATCAGTAGTGGAGCAGTTTATTCTGTTTGATTCTTCAAATTAACCCCAGTGGTGTCTCCTGATGTCCGTCTCCTAGATCTGTCCTGCATGTAGGGCTATGGCTTCTCACGTTGACCTTCTCTGCACACGGCGGGAGATCCTCGGCGATAACCCACTCATGTGCTTCTCCTTCTCTTCCCCCCTGCTGCTCCTTCCCCCAGGGCTCCGCTGGGACCCCGCAGACGAGCAGGATGCCAGTCCCCATGAGCTCCAAGAGCAGACCCGGAAGCCTGGACAAGCCTGGCAAGCCGTCCAAACTGCAGGATCCCCGCCAGTATCGTCAGGTAGTTTTACCTTAAACCCAATTTTGGATGGACGCTATTGCAGTTAAGAAGCAAGTCGCTGACTTAGTTTATACCAAATCTTGTGTTTTCTTTGTAAGATATGGTTTACATAGACATCTGGGATCTGGGGCATGAAGAAAGTCTAAAAAAACCTTTGTTAAACTTTCCACCACGCTTTTGCATGCTCACAATAAAACATCTTTCACTTTGTGACTCCAAAGTTTAACTGTTAATGCAAGGTGCCAGGCCCATTGGCTTTTCTTTGGTGAAGGGAGTGGTTCATCAGAACCCCTTGGGAAACCGAGACAGACCTGTCCTTGAGCTGCCCTGAAAGTCACCAGTACTAACGGATATGCTGACTGCATTGCATTCGAGGCACATTAACTGTCCATCACGATGCCCCAGCCCCACCCCCACCCCCGTAACCACCCAGACGCATGGCCAGCCTAGCACCCGGGAACGGGGAGTGGGATGATGTGCCTGTTCTCACCGACGACACCTGTTCTTCCTTTTTCTCCCTCTTCTGCACATCCTGCGCTCTGTACTTTGGGGGTTTCTGCTAGGTCCAGTACAGCACAACGGGACTTAGCTCAGGCCTTGAACTGGTTCGGTTTGGTTTGGTCTCTGTGATTTAATGATTCTCAGAAGGGCTGTGTTGCCAGACCCTGTGGATCAATCGTGTTACCAGCTCTCTGACAAACTGTCTCCCGCCATCTTTATTCACAGGCTAATGGAAGTGCTAAGAAAGCTGGTGGGGACTGTAAGCCTACTTTCCCCTCCTTACCTGCTTCTAAGATTCCAGCCCTTTCTCCCAGCTCTGGGAAAAGCAGTTCTCTGCCCTCTGCTAGTGGCGACAGCTCTAACTTGCCTATTCCACCTACTACTAAACCATCGGTTACTTCTAACCCTCTCAGCCCCCAGACAGGACGATCCACCCCCTCTGCCTCCCTCATCCCCTCTGTCTCTAATGGCTCCTTAAAGTTTCAGAGCCTCACTCATGCAGGTAAAGGCCACCATCTCTCATTCTCGCTGCAGACTCAAAACGGCCGAGCAGCCCCTCCCTCCTCCTCCTCCTCCTCCTCCCCACCCTCCCCCGCCTCCCCCACGTCACTGAATCAAGGTGCCAAGAGCATCAGGACCATCCATACACCCGGCCTCACCAGCTACAAGGCACAGAATGGAAGTTCAAGCAAAGCCACCCCATCCACAGCAAAGGAAACCTCTTAAAGGCCAAATCCTGTTAGGCACAAGTCGGAGTTACATTAAAAAAAAAAAAAAAATCTTTTTTTTCAACAGTCTTCAATAACTGTTTTCACAAGAGAATGTATCATATTGCTGTACTGTTTGAGGCTTAATGCTAAGTATGTGCTAAATACTGGATGAATAGATTTCAGTAAAGCTCGTTTGTTTTTTGTTTTTTTTTTTTACTTTGTTGCTGTTGTAATTACACAGTGTTTACTGTCTATATTCGACACCTGTTACATGAAGTAAGCATGTGTTACAAAAAGAGTGGCTGGCAGGAAAGAAGGGTGAGTGTGAGACTGTGGGGGGTGGGGAGATGTATTCAGCATGTAAAACATGTATGATTCCAGAATTTCAGTATGTTTTGTACAAAAATATTTTTCATTACGGAGACTAGATGTGAACAGAGAAATACACAAGTGTGACTATACAAATTGTAAAACAGATACTATAATATTTCCTTTTATTTTAGTGTTATTTAGCTTTATTACAGATTTCTATTTTTGTCAAAACTTCATGGTTCCTTTCGAGATCCTTTTTGCCAAAAACATTTTGATACTATAGCATTGTACGTGTGAAAGTAGTGTGCTAGACAATATGCCCGTGAACTTCTGCACAAGCCAACCCAGAGGCATGTGTAGAAGGCAGTTTATCAATCCCGTTGCACTGCCATGAAAATTAGGTATGATGATCTGCAGCCCAGGCAAGCGAGCTTTCTTTACTTTTCTTTTGTTCTCTTTTTTCTCTTCCTTTCCTTTTTTTTTTTTTCTTTTTTAACATATTGGGATTCTCTCTAGTTGCTTTCTTTGCAGTATCGAACCCCTTCCTTTGTTTTCAGAGACCTGGCAACCCACACTATTGCATTGTGGATTTTAACATGTACACTTCTGTACGGTTCTGTCAACTGATCAACTTTTGTACATATATAAATAGACATCAGAAATACTGGATGTGACAGCACAGAGTAGTTTTCCCACACCAAAGTTAATTTTTATGCATGCTTTAAAACTCTATCTCGGGATGGGCAGAAATGGGGACTCCCCATATGTTTTTAAAAAGCAACGAGTTTGCACAGCTGGAGTGTTTTTTGTAAATAAATGTATTTGTATAACACAGTCATGTAATATACAGAACTATAAGCAGAGACTTTGCAAAACTAAATAAAGGGCTGCATGCTTATTATTTTTTTGTACCTTGTCCCTCGAACTACTTCCTAGTCAGAGAACAAATGAAACTATCACCGAGTTAAATGGTTTGGGTTTTGAGGACATTGTCGGTGACGTGTAACCGGACACGAACTGGGTTTCTGAGTCATGATGAGTTCCTGATAAATGCATTGCAAGCGTGGTGCCTTCTGGTGTAACCTGTTGACCCTTGTCTCTGCGGCTTACCCACGGCTTGCCTACCACAAAGCAAACCTGGGACAAAGCTTTCACCCTCATTGGCCAGAGGGGCTCATATTACTTTCTCTTTTTTAATTTCTAGTAGAAGTAAAGTAGAAATAAACCATCTTTGTCACTATCTTCTTTTGGAGTTCTCAATTCTAAAAAATATCGTTGGTGTAGAGAGACCCATGCGAGCCAACATGACACTCTGTGTATTCATTTGAAAAATGGGAAGAACAGTTAATGCAAATAACACCAAAATTATGAATCACAAACAAGAACAGTCTCAGGGAGCTGCCTATTGTTTTTTGCCTCCAAAATATTTAACTTGGTTTGATGTAAAGGGTAAATTATTATTACTTCAGCACCTGGTTGTTAGTGGTCCTCAGCTTCAAGTGTACAGAGCTGGGATGCCTTCATCAGAAATAGTATATTCTGTCTCTACTCCTATTAACTGTAATCACAGGTCTCAGGGAGGGCTCGGGAAAGTCGTCATCTTAGAGTTTTTAGGCCTAAAATGTTGCAACACCTCAATCATGTCCCATCACAACTCAACAACTATGTTAAAATACATACAGCAACCAGCTGACTCGTACCAGTTTATTTGCTCCTCTGTATGCACAAGCTGAGAATTCTTTGTAAGCAGCTAACCACAGGTGGTGGCTCCCATCCTCAGTTTACCCTCAGACTTCCCAGAGTGCTGGCAAGGCTCTACCGGGGATGGCCAGTTGCAGCCGACATCATGAAGGATGGGGCATGTACCCCGGGTAAGGAACAACTCAACACAGCTCAGCCATAACCCTGAGACCCAGCAAAGTGCCGCCTGCCTCCTCAGGACCTTGGAGGGAAACTGAGTCCGGGTGTATGCGGGCTGCCTCTGACAACACGTAACGGAAAGGCACCTTGGTTCCTTTAACAGCTAAAATGGGTGGTGCTAGATAGGAACTGCTAGGTTTTCAGATTTTGTTCAACCACTATTAGACTCTCACTACATTATCTTTGAAGCTCATCATTCAACTAACAGATTGTTCCCTCTGAAAAAAATACTCTTAGAAATAAACCATAGGGGCTTATCAGATTCATCCAACAATCCATCAGCCCGTGCTGTGTGCTGGTTGTGCAGCCTTGGGCATGCCTCAGTTTCTCATCTGTGAATGGAGAATAATAACAGAACCTACCTCATAGGATTGTTGAGAAGATTAAATTCGATGTGTAGAAAATTCTTAAGACAGAGCCTGACGGGCGCCTGGGTGGCTCAGATGGCTAAGCATTCGACTCTTGATCTTGGTTCAGGTCATGATCTCAGGGTCATGGGATTGAACCCCTCATCCAGCTCCACATTGGGTGTGGAGTGTGCTTAAGATGCTCTCTCTCCCTCCAAAAAAAAAATAATAATAAATATTTTTAAAAATTAAGAAAAAAAAGCCTGACACAGATGCACACTCGATAAAGGTTAGGACTATTGTCCTTATCACTGCTACACTGATAAATGGACACTGTTCCTGCTCTTAAAAGGCTTCCATCTAGTTGTGGAGGGGATGGCACAGACATGGGCAGGCGGAGAAGTCAGACGAACCTAACGGTGGGCAGCAGGAATCCAGAGGAGAGGTGGTTCGCCGAGGTGATGGCATTTGGCCCTCCCTGGTACAATACAGAACTTTTAATAGTGCTGCAGCATTAAAGAGACTGCTTTTCTTTCAATGCTACCTGTGACTCCGACTCTTTCCAAAGAAAAACAAAAGATTGACACAGTCTTGGAACAAAGCCAAGGTTCTAGAATCATGGCTACGAAAGAGTGGTCCTTTTGCAAGGTTGCGTTTTCAGGATTGGGAGAAGGTGTACCCCCAAATCACCCCAGCCAGACTCCCCAGATGGTGGGACGAGTTGATGTCCATCCCTGAGCTGAGTACCAGGGGCAAGACCCATGAAGAAAAGTAGACACGTCCTCTGGGCTCCCAAAGCGGCTTTGGCCATGCCTGTTCCCAGTCTGCTTCCCGAGTGCCCCACTCTGTAATTCAAACTAACTTCTTCCCCTCTCCATGGCTCTGAAAATGCGAAAGCATTTGAGAGCAACCGAGAAGCTTTTTTGGAGGGAGTGGAGGAATGCGGATTGCTTCAACCAAAAATTCCAGAGGTCATTTTGCAGAAGCAAGCAGGTGACATTGTTGGGGAAACACACCCCGGGCCACAGGCAACAGTGAGCTCTGATCTGTGCTCCTGAGAAGGTAATGTCCCAAAGAAAGAAACTGATCATGTGAGCACTTTTGAGGAGGGAACCCCAGATCTGCCAGGGCTCACGGCCATCTCGCTTGAAACAAAAGCTCATCCTGATGACCTGGAGGTTAGAAGGTCAAGTCATGCTCAACACACTGCACAGAGAAGGCGGGGGAGCTTACAGTGCATTCCTAGACTTACACAAAATGCTTAATTTGTTTAATTGCCTAGCACTGATGGGGAAGTCCTTGGTCCTCGCGACTGTGGACACATCAACAATAACTGCCATCTGCTGCCTATTATGGGCCAGGTTATGCTAAAGGGTTTTACACAGATCGCCTTTTAATCCTCACAAAAACCTTGTGAAAAAATTACTGCCATTATCTCTTCCCGGTCGTGCTGTAGAGAACGGGCTGAGTAAGAGAGAGGAGGAACAGGGCGCGCGTCTGGGATGAGGCGAGGTATAGGCACTTGACCGTTCTGCTTGGGATCGGGGACCCTCAGGTTGTCTCTGAAAGGACTTGCCGAGCAGTTTTTCATTCCTGGACCAAACGACAGAGCATCTTTAAAAAAAAAAAAAACTCGTTCATTGCATCATGACAAATTTTGGCTGCCTCACCTTCAAAAATGGGCAGGTAGAGAAGCACTCAGCTTAGGCGGTTAATATTCTCATCCAGCGTCACTTGGAAGGCAGGTGAAGCTGGGTCGTTACCTGGGATGACCAATTTCTTTTTCCCTAAGCGGGTGGACGAAAACCCGAAGGCACCAGGGCCAGACGGCAGGGGAATCAACCCACCTGCCAGAAAGGCCCCGCCCCGACCACGCCCACTCAAATCACGTCCCTGCTCCGCCTACACTCCGCTAGGCCACGCCTCTCCCTCGCCCTCAGTCCTCTGACCAGAATCTGGTTGCTACAGCACCTTCTCCACTCAGTCCCGGGCCAAAAGGGCTCCCAAGCGCCCCTCAAAAGCATTTCTAGGAGTTTTATTTCCCGACACATCCCAGGCACCAGGCACGGGACTTGCGAGTGGGCAGTTCAGCCCCTCAGAGAGTCTTTGAAATGCGAGGATGAGGGTCTCAGTCTTACCGGATCCTGTGCTCCCTTTTAAGTTACAAATGCTTTGTAGGAAATAAAATTCTTGTTGATACATCCTACCTACTCACGTAGTTTCAAAAACTAAGCAAAACAATCTAGTGCCCTACTGGTTATATAACGAAGCCATCACGCGGCCACACACATGAGCAGAACACAGCAACAGATGCATTTGCTTCATTTGGAGACTCAAACCCAAGAACGCTTTGTTAATGTGACTTCTCCCCCAGAGAGTGAACGACTCTGTTTGAAGCTTCAAAGCAAATTCTCCCTCATTTTACACCTTCTTGGAAAATTTTTTGCATATTTTAAGAATGCTCAAAAGCTTATTTGTAAAGCAGAATTGGCCTGTAGGCTCAGATCATTGTAAATAGGTTCTTCACTCACATGAATGTTTGGTGGGACGTCACCAGGTTCTGCTGGAGGGGACAGTTCCTGGCCAACCACAGCAGGCCACACCCATGCCACGCCTCATCACTGGGACAACTTCCAAGCTCTCCACAAATAATCTACACTTGCCTCTAAAGGGCAGAACTGCTTTGTCTGAGAACCACTGGGCATAGAGTAAGGAACACACACATCATTGCTGAAAAAATCCAGGCAAACCCCAAGGATGGTAAGGATCCAGCCGTGAAGTTCCAGCCCAGTGAGCCCTTCTCCACAAGATGGCAACACTTAGGGGACACACTCGGGGCTCGGGTCCACTTGAATGGCCTGCCATTTCTGGAACTTGTTCCCGAAACCTCTAGCCATATTCACATTTATGCTCTCTCCATTCATGCCTGGAAGAGCAAGTGATTAACAGAAGAAACCCAACCTCTAAGCATTTGTAAGGAGGAAAGGGGCAGTAAATCTTAAGAAGATGGGTGGAAATGGATTTCTCTCTTCTAAATGTTGAAGCTCTGGGATTACCAAGGTGCTGAGTCATTTAGAACCAGAACTCTGCCTTGCCACAGACACCATCTCCTCTCCCACCTCACGTGAAAGTGGGGGGGGGGCGGGGAAACAAGCTGGTGGCCAGTGGGATACACCCCAGCAGCAGAAGAACCTAAGAAAGCCCGATCTTGCATTTGGGATAAACTCTCCTTGTGTTCCAGGTTCGCAAACTTGGCTGCCCCCCTGTGATCACAAGGCTGGGACCCGGGTCCCACCCACAGAGAGTCTAAATCAGGGAGGACAGAGGCTCTGTCTGTGCAGGGGATTATTATCAAACCTTTCCAGGCGATTCTAATGGGAAGTCAGGGCTGAGAACCTGGGTCTCACACTAGAAAGCAGCGGCCCCAGAAGTAATGAGAAGATGTTGTCTCTTAAAAATAAAAGGTGACTATTACCCCAAGATAGCAGATTCAATCTTGGAAAGTATTTTAATTTTTTTTTTTCAAACTTTCCAACTGTTTAAATTAGAAAGTCACCAATACTGGGCGCCTGGGTGGCTCAGTTGGTTAGGCGACTGCCTTCGGCTCAGGTCATGATCCTGGAGTCCCTGGATCGAGTCCCGCATCGGGCTCCCTGCTCGGCAGGGAGCCTGCTTCTCCCTCTGGCCCTCCCCCCTCTCATGTGCTCTCTCTCTCATTCTCTCTGTCTCAAATAAATAAATAAAATCTTAAAAAAAAAAAAAAGAAAAGAAAAAGAAAGTCACCAGTACTAACCAGTTCACTACTGGACACCGTCTTTCCCTCCCAACCGACAGTGTGGCCCGATGGATCTAGAGCTTTGCTCGTGTTTTGACCCTTCCAGTGCTGCCGGGTTTCCCAACACTGGCTGCACTTAGGGTTTGTTTGCTGGTAGCCAACAATTCGAGTATTCAAGTGCCTTTGGAGTGGAAATCATTTAAGGATCTGACACTGTACCTCCTCCCTTAGCCTCTGGAGATGCCCGGAGTTCCCACAATGGTTCCTAATAGTTGGTTAAATGAGACATTTCAAGTGCCCTTGTTACAGAGGTCCCACCTGATGGTGAATTCCAATTTAGTGATGTGTTTCAAATGGTGCATCTAGGTCTCCGTTTGCAATATTATGAACGTATAAGCAAAAAGAAAAGCAAAAAAAAGTGCAGAACCACTCCTTTTGGGGAGGAGACCCGTGGGAGGGTGACCCACGTAGGTATGAAAACTATTTGAGTGATATGGGATCTGAGGACAGGGCGGAGAGTTCAGAAGCCCACGGTGAGCAGACGAGGACCAAGCAGGAGAAGCCTATCTCCGACTTCCACCTCGGTCCAGTGAGAAGGTCAGAGGGTGGGGTGTAGGCTCCCAGATTCAGGTTAGAAATGTAGGCGGAGGGACACCTGGGTGGTTCAGTCGTTAAGCGTCTGCCTTCCGCTCAGGTCATGATCCTGGGGTCCTGGGATCAAGCCCTGCATCGGGCTCCCTGCTCGGCAGGAAGCCTGCTTCTCCCTCTCCCACTCCCCCCGCTTGTGATCCCTCTCTCGCTGTGTTTTTCTCTGTCAAATAAATAAATAAAATCTTTAAAAAAAAAATAAAGAAATAAAGAAATGTAGGCAGAGCCAGGCCCACGCCAAGAGGGCTTCTCCCCTCCAAGAGCCCCTAGTCCGTCCCTGAAGGGTGGCCCAGCGCCTTAGCCCAGCTCCCAGTCCCCAGTTTCTCTCTTTCTTTCAGAGAAGACCTTCTGCAGGGCCCCGTCTTGGTTATCACCCCCCACCCCTCCAAGCCCACCGGCTTCCACTCCCTTTCCTGGGGGTCTTTCCCCGGCTGATCTAGTGTTCATCGGACTGCACTCCCCAGGGCCAGAGTCTGGGGCCTCAGCGCCTCTTGCCTCCACATCCCTGGTTTCCTCTAAGACAGAAAGGGCCTCCCAGGCAGGGTCCCTGTTCTTTCTGAAGCAGAGGGCCCTGTCTACCTCCTGTACCTTGAGAAGTGTTTTCTGCCCCAACGTCTGGAGAAAACCAAAGCAAGAGGGTATATTTTACTCATAAGAAAGAGTTCACTAGGGGCGCCTGGGTGGCTCAGTCGTTAAGCGTCTGCCTTCGGCTCAGGTCATGATCCCAGGGTCCTGGGATCGAGCCCAGCATCGGGCTCCCTGCTCCACGGGAAGCCTGCTTCTCCCTCTCCCACTCCCCCTGCTTGTGTTCCCTCTCTCGCTGCGTCTCTCTCTGTCAAATAAATAAATAAAGTTTAAAAAAAAAAAAAAGAAATAGTTCACTAACCTGGAAGTGGAGTCAGGGAAGGAGACTTCCAGGAATAAATAGATCATTGTACGGTGATTGCAATCAGACGTTCTTCATTTCCACAGAGGACTAGAATCACACAGTGGAAAGGCTTTGCCAGATCTGACACACTTTCCACATTCTTTGGAGAAAGAATGTTTTTTGAGAGTGACTCCAGAGGAAGAGGCCATGCCTTCCTCTGCCCTTCTGCAGGGCCCCTCTCCGGGAAGCCTGGATCAGGGCTCCTGCTAGGAGCACCCTCTTCTTCATTGCATTTAGGGGAGTCAGAATTATACGGTGGTGTGAGTGGTCAGCACAATCAGTAAGTACAGGGATTAGTGTCGTGCGTACACACGGAGGGGCCCAGCGCTGGACCTGCTAAAACCCACGAAGGACCATGCTCCTCTGTGGAGACACAGCCTGGTGTAGAGGGAGTGGGAAGCTCATGCTGGTCCTACCGTTCATGTCACCTGGAGCGAGGATGTAGTAGTCCCGGAGTCTGCAGGGTCTTAGCAAACTACTGTTCACCTGCTGCCACCTGGTGGCCATGTCTGGAACTTCCTCTAAGGGACTGACGAGAGCTCTGCTTCTCACCCCATCTCTCCACCTCTTCATGTCTTGGCCACGGTTTTAGAAATGCACAACCCACCAGCAGCGTGCAGCCGTGGCCCCGAGGGGGAAGTGTGAGGTAGGTGGCATTTGTCCTCATCGCAGAGTCTCTTCGAACCACTCACGACCTCTCACTGCTCCTCTTTGGGCGGAAAGTGATGGTCCCCTAAGGAACGAGAAAATTCACTCTCCCTTCCTAGTACTGCAGGGGGAGAGGAAGAGGCAGCGGGGACGCGAAGAGCCCAGCATCCAGGGGCCGGCTCCCAAGCCTCGCAGGGCAGGACCCGTGGACTGAAAGTGGGTGCCCCCCACTGTTCAGAGGTTGAAGCCTGAATCCCCCCATGTGAGGGTGGGAGAGAATGAAGCCAGATGAGGTCATGAGGGTGAGGCCCCCAAATGCACACCAAATGTATCCCTGTTACATTTCCACCTGTTAGCCTCCACAGATCGTTCCAGGTACATTTAGATAAAATCCAAATTCTTTAGGGGGGCCCATAGGGCTCTGCTGAGCGGCCCCTGACAACACCTCCTACACCCCCCCAAAAGGACACGTTTTGCCCCGTGGGGGAAAGCAAAGACAGCCTCTGTGGATCAGTCACTCCCAGCTTGGTAACTCTTATCGTGAGAATGGCGGGGGAGGTGCGGGAATGTCCCTCCGTAACAAGGGCTCACGCGCTAACAAAAAAAGGTGGACAAATTCCGCCCTGACATCGTTTCGAAGTGCCGCTGTCAGCCCTTGGCCCGTCCAGGCCCTCCGATGTCCG
This sequence comes from Leptonychotes weddellii, assembly GCF_054177405.1. Taxonomy (NCBI): domain Eukaryota; kingdom Metazoa; phylum Chordata; class Mammalia; order Carnivora; family Phocidae; genus Leptonychotes; species Leptonychotes weddellii. Next base: position 57,059,695 of record NC_138373.1, on the reverse strand, counting down.
CGCTCACGGTGTGAAAGCCAGGACCCCTCGGCGCCTGCGGTGTCCCCGTCCCGGCCAGGTGGCCTCCAACGGCGGGGGAAAGAAGAGCGGCGACGTTAACCGTGGGGCGTGGAAACCTCACAGGCCGGGGGGAGGCCCGGCACATGCGCGCTGGAGAAGCTCCCCCGAGAGGCCGAGCGCGGAGGTAACGAGGGGCCGCGCTACCTGGACGGTCCACCAGGTGGCACTGCGCCCTCTGCCGGGCTCTCCCGGCGGCCTGGGGTCGAAGCGCGAGGGTCTTAACTGGAACCTCCGGCCTCCCTCACCAGCCCGGGGTGGGATGTGACCTGCTTTTCTGAGTCACGTGTGGCGGGGATTGAGGGGCAGGTGACCTGAGAATATTCCCTTCGCCTAGAAGAGAATCATCTCTTCCCAGGGTGACCTGGGGTCTTGAGATCTCTCCAAAATGCTGTAGGAACCCCGAGATACAGAAACTGCTCCATGGAGAGGGGCAGTAAGCAGAGTCTTGCTGGGTGAGCCGGAAGTCATGAGGCGAAGAGGTGGATAAAGTATCTCATGCTACACATGTGGCCGAAGGGCACCATCTTGGGAGGACTGGTATGGCGGAGCCTGGAGAGCAGCCTGTGGGGTGAAGGGGAGTCTGGATCCTGGACACTGTGCTCAGAGGTTTTGTCTAATAATTAGTTCATCTCGACCAGCCTCCAGTTATTCTGGCTCTTTGCCCTTGAGGAGGCCCTGGCCACAGCCCCCTAAAATCACCCTTGGGACTTTAAGAGTGTGTGGCCTCCCGCACCACTGACCTGCCTCAAGGGCACAAAACCTGCAACGTCACCAATTCTGTGGTGTCCCTCCTTATCTGGCAATCGTGTGAGGTCCTATGGGGGAAAACTCAAGGCTGTCCTCAGAGAACTCAGCATCCAGCAGGAAAGGTAGGACGACAAACAGACACACACCACCGTGTGCGGGTTCGGTGCATGGGGCGGTGGGAGCACGGGGCAGGACGGCCCTCGCCCACCCACAGGGGAGGAAAAAAAGTGCCCTCGGAGAAGCAAGGCAAGGAAAAACTGTATTTGGCTGGGCTGGTGCCTTAGGGAGGGAGCAGAGGCGATGTCATAAAAGTAGGGTGGAACCGTAATGAGAAAGGTCTTGCATACTAAGCAACATAATTAGTCATTTTCTTTGTGGGCAAAAGGAAAGTGTTCGTGGATTTTTTTTTTTTTTAAAGATTTTATTTATTTATTTGACAGAGAAAGACACAGCGAGAGAAGGAACACAAACGGGGAGTGGGAGAGGGAGAAGCAGACTCCCCGCCGAGCAGGGAGCCCGATGCGGGACTCGATCCCGGGACTCCAGAATCATGACCTGAGCCGAAGGCAGTCGCCCAACCAACTGAGCCACCCAGGCGCCCTCGTGGATTTTTTTTTAAGGCGGTTTTTTTTTTTTTAGATGTTTATTTATTAGAGAGACAGAGAGAGAGAGAGAGAGCGCGCACAAGCTGGGGGAGCAGGTAGAGGGAAAGCAGGCTCCCAACTGAGCAGAGAGCCCAATGTGGGATTCGATCCCAGGATCCTGGGATCATGACCTGAGCCAAAGGCAGACGCTTAGCCGACTGAGCCACCCGGGTGCCCATGTTCATGGATTTTAAACAAGAAAGTGACACAATTTGCATCTTGAAAACCATTTTGGAAGTGGGGTAGGGATGGATGAAAGGGGGTGGAGGCTCAGTCTTTTGAGGGCTCATGACAACTAAGGGGACAGATCGCAGAGATTAATAGGAAGAAGGACTCCATCGGTGCCTAATTTGATGTGTGGAGACTGTGTTTCCATGTGGCCCAGAGTCTCACTTCTCCTAACACTTTGTTCCACCTCTGCCTTCTGCAAAATTAAAATATCCTGCTTGCCCGTGGATGAGATTCAGAAGAGGAAAATCTCTGAATCCCATCAACAGTATGCACCAAGCACATTTCCCCTCATTCTGTTGCCATAGCAACACCAGATGCTTCTGGCAAGATGCTGGCACTGAGAAAAATTGACAATATTAAAAAAAAAAAAAACTTTTATTTTTTTTACCTGTAGACCAAGGTTTTGAAACATTAACTCAATTACTTTCTCAAGTTCAGTCACACCAAAGCCTAAAGGAGGACAGACCTCCCAGCAAATGCCTTGACACTTTCCCAGCTGTCTCAAGGAACCGCCCTTCTGGGGGTAACCATGCCATCTGCCAGCCCTGAGGTCTAGCTGCCCCCCTTCTGGTCACCGCCAGAACTGTCCTTTCCTGGTAAGCCCTGTGGTGCTGACAGCCAGCTTGTTCTGGGAAGAAGAGCACAGACCCTCGCAGAGACCTGTGTGGCAGGCAGCCCAGCTGACAAGCAAGCTCACACGTGTGTGAAGGCAGTGCACGCAGCCGGGAGCACAGGCTCCCCCCCACCCCCGCCTCTCAGTGACAGCCACTGAAGCATGGGAATAGAAATGGCTCTCTGCCCAGCGATCTTCCTGCCACAGAATTGGAAAGACCAGGCATTGCCTTGAGTAAGGGACCAGATCAGCTTACTTCCCCCCAGACCTTTCCTCATATCCTTCCCAGTGGGAAAAGGGCTGGAAAATGGTACCTGAGGGCCGGTGGCCATTATTCCAGGGATGGGGGAGAGGAAGGAGAGAAGGAGGCTGAAAAGAACAGAGACGCTGGGGGTGATGTCATAGTGGCCAGTGTGGCTCTGAAGTCAGGAAGAGTGGCTGCAACGTCAGTGGTGGCTTCCAGAAGCTGAAAAGCACCAAAGAGGAAAGAGAGGCGGAGTCCAAGAAGAATCCAGGGGACATCTGCAAAGCAGGAGGATTGTCAATGAAAAAGCATTGAGGAAAACAAGAGAGATTGTCCTAGAATGTGGCAAGGGAATGACAGCCGTGGGCTCACTTCTAATCTTTACGGATTGTGGCACATTCTGTCTGTCCACCTTGTTTTTAAGAAATTGCATGCACGAAGTGATTGTTTGGATTTCAAATAGGGATTGAGCTTGGCGGTATTGTGTAGTTCAAAAAATTGCAACTAACTAAAGCAGTAGCAACCAAAGTTGCAAGTAATTAAAATCATGCTTAAATTTTGTATGTTTGAAAGTATTTAAACAATCGAAAGTTGTGTTCTGTATGTTCTCTATACTTCCTTGACACACTTCATTCACCTAGCAAATTCCCTCATTTTAGAAAAATCTCTGATAACATTGCAATCTAAAATCCTCAAGTGGCTAGCAGATTTTATTCAGACATGTAATACTAACGTGATGTTTGCATTTACTTTTGTGCAAATTATAAAGGGTTAGAAACCTCTGAGGTTGTTTTTTAAAGATTTTATTTATTTATTTATTTAGAGCATGAGGTGGGGGGGAGGGAGGGGCCGAGGTAAAGGGAAGAGAGAATCTCAAGCAGACTCCCCACTGAGCGCAGAGCCTGATGCAGGGCTCAATCCCATGACCCTGAGATCTCATGACCTGAGCCAAAACCAAGAGTCAGATGCTCAACCAACTGAGCCAGCCAAGCGCCCCGAAATCTCTGAGTTTTATAACTTCTAAAATTCTGTGTTGCTAAAACAAAAACCGGAACCACCGTGGTTGACTTGATGGATTGGAATGCCACTGCTAGGTATTCGAGCACACTGGGGGGATCTGACCTACATGGAATACCACTTGTCATTCCTAGCTGCCTACTCTTAGACCAGTGACTGAACGCCTCTGCCTCTGTCTCCTCACCTGTAAGAGAGGAACGGGATGCTCCTGTATCATCTAGGAGTAGGTTCAGCTGCACGTAATAGAAAAGCCCAAATAAGATGGCTTACACCAGAGACAAATCTATTCCTCTTGTGTCCACTCTGCCCAGACGTAGGGGCCACGGCGAGTGTGGCAGTCCACAGAGTCCCGTGGGCAGCCTCCACCACGCAAGGCTTGCTGTCCCGGGTTACCTGGTGGTGTAAGAGGGCTTCTGGAGCTCCAGACTTCTGACAGTGGAAAGAGGAAAGCTTGTAGAAGCACCTGCCCCTCCCTTTAAAGACACTTGCTGCAAGTTGCGTAAACCACATTTTCTGGGCAGCGGGTGAGAACTTTGTCATCTGGCCACCCCTGGCTGGGAGAGGAGCTGGGAAGTGCCGTCTGCAGACGGATGCTGGGAAATAAGCAAGACGGTGTCACAATCTGTTTCCCTGGGCAACTGTGACGATCAGTGTGTTCATGCATAGAAAACATGTAGAACGGAGTTGCCTGACCCCCAGTCTCTGCTCACTTCGTGTGAGCTCTTAGCTTCGTGTGGTGGAGACAGGCGGTTTGGCTTCAGGGAAATGCTCGTCAAAAGAGCTCCCTCTTCAATGGTCTTTTCTATTCTTCTTCTTCTTCTTCTTCTTCTTCTTCTTCTTCTTCTTCTTCTTCTTCTTCTTTAAGATTTTATCTATTTGAGAGAGAAAGAGAATGAGCAGGGGGAGAGGGAGAGGGACAAGCAGACTCCCCAGTGAGCGGGGAGCCCAATACGGGGCTCGATCCCAGGACCCCGAGATCATGACCTAAGACAAAGTCAGACCCTTAACTGACTGAGCCACCCAGGCACCCCTTTTCTATTCTTTCTTTTTTTTTTTTTTTAAAGATTTTATTCATTTATTTGACAGAGAGAGAGACAGCAAGAGCAGGAACACAAGCAGGGGGAGTGGGAGAGGGAAAAGCAGGCTTCCTGCCGAACAGGGAGCCCGATGTGGGACTCGATCCCAGGACCCTGGGATCATGACCCAAGCCGAAGGCAGATGCTTAATGACTGAGCCACCCAGGAGCCCTTTTCTATTCTTTCTTATCCCTGATTAGACTCTGGGATTGGGGCTGGAGAGAGAGGCCAAGGCGTTGTACCTTCTTTATTCAGGACACGTAGTTGACCCCGGAGTCAGGGTGGTAACTCGGGCTTCCAGCAGAGACTGCAGCACCGACGGTGGGACCGGGCAGGAGAGGGGAGCAGGCAGTGGGGCCTGGGTGGGCCGGAGAGCACCAGCTCCGTCTACAGGTGGCAAGGACCCCATCTCTAGTCTGCTGGAATGTGGGACTGGTGGGGCCTTCCAGTTTTCAAAAAAAATCTGGATGTTTATGTGATATCTCTTTGTTCACCTAGACCTTTCTTATTATGGCCACAGGCTAGCAATCGGTCCATTAAGACCACATGAGATGAAAATAATTAGGTAAGGGGCAGGCTGAGAAAGCAATCAGGAGCCGTGGCTGGAGGGCACACTCTTGAAATGGGAGGCAAGCTTGCATAGGAGGAGAGCTCAGGGGGACAGCTCAGCAGGGTTGGCCTGTGGCGCGGTCCTTCGGTCTGCAGAGCCTTCACAGTGGGGTAAGGAACCCAAGGAAGTTTGAGGGCTAAAGCGACAAGGTCAGGATTTAAGTTTTGTTTGCATGATGTCTGCTCAGGTGGGCTGGAGGAATGGGAAGATTACTGTTTCCCAATATTAAAAATGTTACCTATCCTAGAAATATATTATAGCATTCATTTAAAAAAAATAGGAAAAGAACAGTCACATTTCTGTTTTTGTGTTTGAGTCTGCAAAGCTACCTGGTTTGAGTTTTTGTTCTGTTGCTCCCGGTGAGAAATCTAGACGCACAGGGAGGTTACCTTGTTCATTCCTTTTTTGACTGGGGATGAATCCTTCTCTGTTCGAATATGTTTTCCCAGGATGGGGATGGGAAGTGGTGCTAATCAATACTAATCAACCACCAGGCACCGAGAGCATCTGGAAATCAAAGCCCTGGTCTCCGTCCCTCCTGATTCCACAGCAAAGGGGTCCTGACGGGCTCTATTTAGCTTTTCAGAACAGGTCATCATGGTAAATGGGAAGAAAATAATTGGATATTTCTCCTAAGAATTCATGCAAAGGAAAAGTTTGAAATGTTAAAATGTAAAAGTGTCAACGCAGCCTAAGGAAAACTTTAATAGGTTTCTTCAAATCTATCACTTTGGCCAAAATGAATACAGACAATGAACAAATTACAAATTTAAAGCTCTCTCCAACTGCTTGAAAAATGAAATGAGGGAGCCTGATTTTGTTGGTCAACAATATAGTCTAAAAATGTCAAGCTCGTTGCCCAGGTTAACAGGTTTTGATTTTTTTGGAGTCTGCGATTAACTACAGAAAAGTGAAATATTAGGTCATTTGGCCTCACAGTGACTCTGGCTGGTTTTAGTTATTGATAGACTTTTATTCTCTGATTCTTAAGGGAAGGGCTCCTCTAAGAGAACTCTCCAGAGGCTCCTGTGACTCTCTGAGCTCCTAGGAATCTTACATTGACCTTCAAAGCCACAGAGTAAGTGGGCATCAAAATGCCTGATTCCTCCTCCTCCATACTCAGAAAAGCACACTTTGGGAATTCTCAAAAATAGCAAAATATCACTTCGGTATATTGAACTGGATGCACTTCGTCAAATGTTTACCTTTTGGGCACAAAGACCATAATGATAAAATTATTAATCTATTATTGTGATTTAGATGAATAGAAATTATAAATGTATGCTTTATCATATGAAAAAACAATCACTGTAGGCAAGAGTCAGATTAAAGAATCAGACCTAAAGTTGCTGCGAGTAGATCTTAAAAGAAAAAAAATTGTAACTATGTGTGGTGATAGATGTTTACTGGACTTATTGTGAGTATTTCACAAAATATAAAAAGAAAAAAAATTGTAACTATGTGTGGTGATAGATGTTTACTGGACTTATTGTATTTCACAATATATACAAATATCAAATCATTATGTTGTACATCTGAAGCTAATGTTATATGTCAATTATATCTCAAGAAGAAGAAAGAGAAGGGGGAGGAGGAGGAGGAAGAAGAAGAAGAGGAGGAGAAGAGGAAGAAGAAGAAGGAGGAGGAGGAAGAAGGAGGAGGAGAAAAGGAAGAAGGAGAAGAGGAGGAAGAAAAAGAAGAGGAAGAAGGAGAAAGGAAGAAGAAGGAGGAGGAGAGGAGAAGGAGAAGGAAAAGAGGAAGAAGAAGAGAATCAAACCTGATGGGGATTATTATTTCCTTCATTCCACATGTGAGGAAGCAGACACAGAGAAGTTAGTTAGGTGCCTTGTTCAAATTCATCCAGATTTGAAGCCAGGGAGTTCGGTTCCAGAATTCATGCTAAAATAAATGTGCTTAATAGTTTATAGAAATAAAAGAAAGCATAAAATGTGATTCAAACAAAAAGGGAGTTCAACATTGTGTAGGCCGTTTTGGAATTAAAAAAAACAGAACTTCTAAAAATGAGAGAAAAGTGAAATTAAAAACCCAATGGACAGACAACATTGCAGATTAGACATTGCTGAAAGTAACACAATGAGCTGGAAAGTAGCTCTGAAAGTAGCCTCTTACCCGGATGCAACAAAGAGAAAGTGAGGCATAAAATATGAGCAAGAAGGAAAGGGACAGGGAGCATCGAGTGAGTTCATTCAACAGACATTTAATAGGAGCTCCTGGAGGAGATCATAGAGCAAAGGGGGAGAGCAAATATTAAGAAATGACTGAGAAACTTTCTAGAATGGATGAAAGATGTCAATTCTGTTTCAGAGAACCAAATTCTAAGTAAGATGATAAAAAGAAATCCATACCTAGGTGTGTCTGGGTGGCTTATTCAGTTGAGCAGTCTGACTCGTGGTTTTGGCTTAGGTTGTGATCTTCAGGTCTTGGGATCGAGACCAGCATTGGGCTCCATGCTTAGAGCAGAATCTGCTTGAGATTCTCTCTCTCTGTCTGGCCTCTGCCCCTCCCTCTGCTCTCTCTCTCTCTCAAATAAATAAATAAATACAATCTTTTAAAAAATAATAATTAGGGCGCCTGGGTGGCTCAGTTGGTTAAGCGACTGCCTTCGGCTCAGGTCATGATCCTGGAGTCCCGGGATTGAGTCCCGCATCAGGCTCCTTGCTCGGCAGGGAGTCTGCTTCTCTCTCTGACCCTCCTCCCTCTCATGCTCTCTGTCTCTCATTCTCTCTGTCTCAAATAAAAAAAAAAAAATCTTTAAAAATAATAATAATAATAATTAAAATTAAAAAAAGAAATCCATACCTAGACACATTGTAGCAAAGTGTCAGAACACCAAACACAAAAGGAGAATCTTAAGCTAGTGAGAGAGTAAAAATAACAGATTACCTACACGGACCCAGACTGACTGCTGATTCCCAACAGCAACACAAAATCCAAAGAGAATGGGTTAATATCTCATGACCCTGAGGGAAAAAACTGCTGTCAACCTATAGTTGTATATCCAGCAAAACAATCTCTCCTGAGTGAAGGCAAAATAATTACACTTAAAGATAAATAAAAGCTGAGAATGTTCATCACCAACCAACTCTCACTACAGGAACTTCTGAAGGATCTAAATATCTAACTCAGGTAGAATGATCCCAGATGATAGGCCTGCGGTGCAAGAAGGCATAGTGATCAATGAAAATGGTAAATATGGAAATAAATCTCAGCATTGCGTTGACATTATAAAACAACAATAATGATGTCCACTTTATGGAGTTAAAAATAAAATTCTAGAAAGTGGTAAATTCTGGAAAAGAGTATGTAAGTTGGGATAGGACAACTGTAAATAAAGTATACCTAGATCTTTGAATAGCTCAGGAGGAAAGTACAGCTGTTGATTAACTTTAAATTTATTTAGTATGCATATTAAATATTTATTTAGTATTTAAATTTATTTAGTATGCATATTTCTGGGGAATCCACTAAGAGGATGTAAGGGGAAAACTGAAAGAGAGGAAAATATTATTCAATCCAAATTAAGGTGAGGATATAAAGGTAAAATAAAACAAAAAAAAAGGCAATTCAATAGATGATTTAAGCCAATCAAAACCAACAGATGATAGAAACAAATCATTAAGCACCATCAATGTAAAAAATACTAATTGTAGAAGTGAAATGATAGAGCTCATCAGACTAATTAAAAAACAAGAAGAAGGGAAGGGAAGAAAATGCACTGTGTGCTCATTATAAGGACAGACTTAATAGAGAGAGGCATAGAAAGGTGAAAGATAAAAGGATGGGAAAAATATACCAAGCAAATACAAACCAGAACAAAAGTAGGGTAGCTATATTAATATAAAACAAAATACAAAACAGGCTTTAAGTTAAAATAGAGATGACAAACATCACAAGGAAATGATAAAATTTTAATTGTTGTATAATCACAAATGTCCTTCTGAGGGAGAGGCAGGGAGTTATAGCAATACTAAACTTGTAAGATGACACAAAAAGACTCCAAGAGTAAAACCAACCAACCAACAAACAAAAGACCCTAGAAGGAGAAAGTGACAAATACATCAATGCAGTGGGCAGCCATCTTGGGTAATTGATAGAATTCCCCAAACCGGAAATGGTATAGATTTGAAAATCTCAATGGACATACATAGAATGGTGTGTGCCTTGCAATTGGAGAGTACACATCTTTTCCAGGCACACATAGAACATTAATCAAAACTGATTGCATACTAGCCTCAACTAGTTGCAAAGAACTAGGATCATAAAAACCACATACTCTACCAAATGCAATTAGATTTAGAAAAAAATTACAAAAAGATAAGTTAGACAAACTCTATATCTTTGGAAAATTTAAAACATACTTCTAAACAACCCATGTGTCAAGAAGGAATCGTAATGAATATTTAAAAATACTTAGCATTGGGGTGCCTGGGTGGCTCAGTCAGTTAAGCGTCTGCCTTCGGCTCAGGTCATGATCCCAGGGTCCTGGGATCGAGCCCCGCATTAGGCTCCCTGCTGAGCAGGGAGCCTGCTTCTCCCTCCCCCACTCCCCCTGCATGTGTTCCCTCTCTTGCTGTCTCTCTGTCAAATAAATAAATAAAATCTTTAAAAATAAATAAATAAAAATACTTAGCATTAAAATGTATTTGATATAGGTTATACCACTTTGAGAGGAATTTACAACTTTAAATGATTACCTTACAGAAGAGGAAAGACTGAAATAAATGAGCTAAGCTCCCTAGCCTAAGCATTCAGCTTGAGAAATTAAAAATAGAATAAAATATCACCCAATGAAAAGAAAGGAAAAAATGAAAGACAACACCACATTGAATTATAAAACTCATGTAGAATCTCATAGTATCTCAAATAGCCTGGATAAGAAGAATCAGGAAAGGAAACTTTCCTATCAAGATTTATAAAGTATGTAGGAGTCAGGACCTATGGACCAGAGTAGACCAAAGGATGGATAGTGAGCCCCAAACAGTCCCACACACACATAAGAATGTGATATAAGGCAGAGTTGGTGTTGCCTATCAGTGGGGAAATGGGGCTCTCTATTCAGTACATGGTACTGGGACCATAGGATAAAAAAATATAGATCCTTACTTCACAACATGCACAAAAATCAATGCCACATGGATCAAGATCCTTTACTCAGAAAAGTGTCCAGCATTGGATAATAAATTACATGATGATCCTACTTCTAACCATATTTTTTCCCTCAGTCTAAGCTTTCAATAAGATCTTCATTCATTTAACAGAGATTTTATGTGTCCACCTTGTTCCTGCCATTGCTCCAGGCATCTGGAACATAACAGTCAACCAAACAAAGACCTCCACACTGTGAGGGTTAGTTTTGTAGATAACATATATGGCACTTTTAATATATCAGGCACTTTCTAAGCCTTGACGTTAGCTCATGTAAGGCTTGACGTTAACTCACGTAATCCTTGGTAGATGCTATTATTATTTGTAAGTGGCAGAGCTAGGACTTTAAATAAGTCTGCCAGGGGGCGCCTGGGTGGCTCAGTCGTTAAGCGTCTGCCTTCAGCTCAGGTCATGGCCCCGGGGTCTGGGATCGAGCCCCGCATCGGGCTCCCTGCTCATCGGGAAGCCTGCTTCTCCCTCCCCCACTCCCCCTGCTTGTGTTCCCTCTCTCACTGTCTCTCTCTCTGTCAAATGAATAAATTTAAAAAAATCTTAATAAATAAATAAATAAGTCTGCCAGCCCTCAGAATCCCAGGCACTAACTTCTACACTATACTGCCCTTTAGCCCTGTGGCCTTGGTGACAAGTGTGTTGTGCCATGTTTTGCTTAAATATATACGTGTGATTGGGGCACCTGGGTGGCTCAGTTGGTTAAGCAACCGACTCTTGGTTTTGGCTCAGGTCAGAATCTCGAGTCATGATCTCGTGGTCCTGAGATAGAGCCCACCTCAGGCTATGTGCTCAGCGTGGAGTCTGCTTCATATTCTCTCCCCCTCTCCTTCTGCCACTCCCCCTGCTCATGTGCACATGTTCTCGCTCTAAAATAAATAAAATCTTTTTTTTTTTTAAGATTTTATTTATTTGACAGAGACAGTGAGAGAGGGAACACAAGCAGGGGGAGTGGGGGAGGGAGAAGCAGGCTTCCCGCCGAGCAGGGAGCCCGACGCGGGGCTCGATCCGAGGACCCTGGGATCACGAGCTGAGCCGAAGGCAGACGCTTAACGACTGAGCCACCCAGGCGCCCCTAAAATAAATAAAATCTTAAACTGTGTGTGCATGTGTGTGTGTGTGTGATGAACCTAAGACATCGGAGTGCATAATGAATTGACTTCTTTTTTATGAATCTAGAATGGTATGGACATGTACCTTACAACCTTGAGAGAACTGCTACTCAACCCATTTTCTGTGTTGTGTGGTTCAGATGAGAAATTCTGGTTGAGAAAAGCTGCAAAGATCATCGTATGGGCCAATAAAGTGCTGAAGAAAAGCACTATTGAGCTGGAACTCTGTTTTGATGCTGCCCATTAAGTTCTTCCCTCCAGAACTGTCATACTTGCTGCCATGGTAGCAGGTTATAGAGATTTAGCTTCTTAAGCCTAGTGGAGAAAATAGGCATGAGTCAAGTTCTTGGCCCCTGCCTCCTTATGTTAGGTACATTTAAGGTTAGTCGATACTAGAAAAAAAAAGTATGTCATTAGAATATAGTCATTTAAAACCTTCTGGTCGACCACAGTTGTGGTAGGCTGAATAATGGCCTCCAAAGACATACAGGTCCTAGAACCTGAATGTGAATGTCACCTTAATAGGGCAAAAGAGATTTTTGCCAATGTCATTAAATTACGGATCTGGAGAAGAGGAGAGTATCCTGGATTTTCTACATAGTTCCTAAGTGTAATCACAAGTGTCCTTCTGAGAGAGAGGCAGGGAGACTGCCGGAGAAGGTGGTGTAACAGCTGAAGCAAGGTGCCATGCCCCTGGCTTGGAAGGTGGAGGAGGGGGCCGTGAGCCCACAGATGCAGGGACTACAGCTCCAGAAGCTGGAAAGGGACCAGGACAGATTCTCCCCTAGAGCCTTCTGAGGGCACAGGCTCACTGCCGCCACCTTGATTTCAACCCAATGAATTCTGACCTCCAGAAATAGAAGAGAATAAATGCATGTTGTCCTAAGCCACCAAGTCTGTGTTGATTTGTTACAGCAATGCTAGGAAATTAATACAGCGGTTATTTCTATTGAAACAACCTCAGGCTCGGAACTGCACTCCCCCTTCTGAAAACTCCGTCTCTCATAGGGCAGGTGGGAGAATTAGCACCACAGACAGGGATGTAATGAGCTAAACAAGTCAAGCGCAGAGAGCGGTAGAGTGTTCAATGCCCCACTTGGAGATGAGACCCCTTCGCCCTGTAGAAGCCAGGAGCACTTCTAGCTTTGACCACTGAGAGCGAGGGCCTCTCCAGCCAAGGCAGTTTGCTTGTTCTTTTTTCTGCTGACACAGTGCCTTGCTTGTGAGCCACTGAGCTTTTATTTGCCACTTGCAGCCTGATCTAGCTTATCCTGAGTGGTCTAGCAGGCAAACCTTCTTAGCTAAGTCACATACCTTCACTGGATCTGCAAGGAGATCGGGATTACTGAGGGAAATTGCTTCCGGGATCCTTACTTGGCTTTCAGTTTTGGAAGATGAAAACAGAGCCAACTATGCTTATGATTTTAAATGTGTGAGTGGGGGAGGAGGGGCCTAGAAGGGTGATTCTGGAAACTGTATCTGTCTGTCTTGCTGCTTATAGAAAATACCTTTTGGGGGTTCAAAAATAGGAATACTAATATTAAATAAGTATTTGAGGAAATCAAGGATGTAGGTAGGTGAAACAGTAAAGCAAAAGTGAAACATTAAGGCAAAAGAATAGCAATGCTATAAGCCAGAGATACCAATTTACACACAGAAGTGCCCACTAGTTTCGATTAAAAAAAGCCACAAAACCTTTGCTGTCCTTTGCCTTGAGAGGTGGCGTCTGATTCCCCTCCCTTTGCATCTGGTCTGGACTTGGTGCCTTGCTTGACCAACAGAATGCAGCAGAAGCCATGTTCTGGCCTTCTGAGGGTAGGTCACGAGTAGCCTTGCAGCTTCTGATCCATTGTCCTGAGAGCTGCTTGCTGTCAGGATGCTCCTGCTTAGAACCCAGCATCCATGCTATGTGAAGCCCAAGCCACTTGGAGAGGCCATGCATAGACTGGTCCCTATGCGCAGCTGAGCTCCCAGCCAAAAGCCAGCTCAGCTGACAGCCGTGAGTGAGCCCTCTCGGATGTGGAGCCCGGTCAAGTGTTCAGAGGGGAGCAGCCCCAGCTGACGCGGGCCGGCAACAGCCTGGCTGAACCTAATCAACCCACACAAGCACACAGGAGCATCTTGAGCATTGTTATGTTTAAGCCGTGGCATTCTGGAGTGGTCAATCATTCAGCAAGAGATTACTGGAATACATATGCGGTCCTTGAGCTCTATTGTTAAAGGGAGGCTTCAGAGGCGGAAGTCCGAAGAACTGCCAGAACGCTAGGAAGCTCATAGCCAAATCAGGGGAAACTCATAAATATTACAAGAAGCATGATGCAGCGGATGTTCTATTGCCTTACACAATGGCCAGCATGTAAGAATTTAAATTGGAATTAGATGTCTTTCTATGAAAGAAAGTCAGGTTAAATTATTCCCTATGGATAGAAGAAAACCCTTACAGACTAAAGGCAGTAGTAGATATGATTTTTTTTCGGGATGTTAGAATTTGCTTATTTCTTCAAGTGAACAAACATCCTTGGTAATGACCATTAAGGTACGCTTCCCAAGTTGCTCAGGTAAGATCTAAGCAGAAAGGGGAGTGTAGGTCCTGGACCCTCCGTGAACAACATTCAGTAAGGAGGATACAGCGTCTGTGAGAGCCCGCTGCCCAAAACCTATTTCCAAAGTTCACTTTCTACTTAACTGTCAGTCCAACAACCAGAACCTGAGTGGAAACACAATGGAGAGCAATCCAGCATTGCTAATGCACCCGAACATGAAGGGTTTGAGGTGGGAGACCCGAATTGCTGTCAGCGGTGGGGTCAGCTTTATACTTTGTCAAGTCAACTCAATTCACCTTTAAACAATTAGAACTGGTTAGAATTCTCTTCCTCATATGCACATAATATCCACCTCCTTTTAACTTTTGACCACTATTCCATGGTAAGCAGTTAGAAGACTTAAAATGGAAAGAGATAAGGTTTGGGAGACATGATAAAGATCTTCAAATATTTGCTGGGTAATTCTGTAGAAAATGTAGATTGATTTCAAAATATAAATTTAAAAACCCACCACGAAACTGTGAATATCCCTGTAAAATTACCCAAACATCTGTATAGAAATAGTACAGTCAAGAACTGGGGCATGGTAATTTCACCTACTGGAAAAAAATGGATCTGCATCTCAAAATCTAATGCTGACTAATCTCTGTGAAATTCAGCACCCGGCATGTGACCACCCTGGTGTTTTGCTCAATTCTGTTGTTAAGTTCTCATACCCGTCATCTTTATCCTATCCTCAAAAGGTACAGGCTTCAAGACATCTTGTTTTGCTCACTGTAAGAAAGCATCTTTAGGAACCCCATAGCCAAGCGGGCAATTGATAAACCTCTGTCTGCATTTCCCAGTATTTGAACTACGCTTTCTCTCGTTTTTTTTCTATTTCTTTTTACTCTCATAAAATACCGTTCTAGCTCTCACCTTCGTTGTCACCGTGAGGCCGGGGGTGGGGTGGAGCAGGGAGCAGGTGTTCCCCGCCTCCCCCAGCTCTACTTCCTTTCTGAACAGCCAGCTGAGCTGCCCGCGTTACAAATAGCTCCTACTGTTCACTCTGACATAAAACAAGCTGCTAAATCATCCCTGCTGGTGGGGTGCAATTTCTTCACCTTGCAACAGTGAAGTGACCAGTAGGGACATTTTGTTGTCTTGTTTAAGAATTCCTAGATCTACACCTGAAACTAATGTAATACTGTGTGTCAACTGTACTTAAAAAAAATTTTTTTAAAAAGGAATTCCTGCGGATCTGGAGTTTTGTAGCAAAAACCTCAGCAATAACTACCATAGGAGAAATAAAACATCATACAACCCACATCATTCATTAAATAAATCTCAGATACCTAAACCCCTAAAATTGAAAACCACAGGTTAAGCCTATTCGAAAACAAAGTCAGCTGATTCCAGTGGGTGTGGAAGGGTTTCTTCAGTGGGGCTCAACATGTACATATAAAAGCTAGTAACTCGGATTAAATAAAACAAATTTAAAATACACAATCCACTACCTTAAAGTTTAAAAACTGAAACCGAAAGAAGGTATCTGAAATCTACACCACAGGTAGAGGGTTAGTATGCAGATTACATTAAAGATCTCTGAGAGAAAGCCGACAACAGAAACACCCTCTTGACTAGTAACGTAGGAAAAGCACACCAGTCAGACATCACCTCACATGTATCCGTTTCCAAAACAGCACAGTTAAAACCCCCAAAATATCTAGCATCCAAGAGGAGGTGAAGAAACGAGAAAACTCATGCTGCTGATGGCGTCGACTTGGAGATTAATTTGACAAAACCTCGTGAAGTTGAAAAGGGGCACAGTAGCCACCCAGCGGCTTTAAGACTCTGTACGTGTGCACAAGGAGGCGGGTACAAAGAAAGCCCTTCAAACACCAGGCCCACCCCAAGGAAAATGGGAAAATAGAATAGAGCTACATGGTTCAATAAAGACAGATCTCAAAAACATATGAAGTGAAAAAAAGCAAGTTAGATACTATGCTATGGTTTATGTAAATTAAAAATATAACACTGTGTCATAATTATGGTTATGTATATAATAAAAGTAAAATGTGCCTGGGAAGATATGCTCATGTTTGTCTACAGGGAGAGGGGAAGGGCAGGGGAGTGGAAAGGGTAAAAAAGTGGAGTAAAAACTTAACAGAAATATTTATCCTGCTAAAAAAGAGCTGATGCAAATATTACAAAATGTTAGTATTTGTCCATTCCGGGCAATATAAACAGTGTCATATTCTTTTTTTTTTTTTTTTAAGATTTTATTTATTTATTTGAGAGAGAGAGCATGAGCAGGGGGGAGAGGGAGAAGCAGGTTCCCGCTGATCAGGGAGCCTGACCTGGGACTCGATCCCAGGACCCAGGGATCATGACCTGAGCCGAAGGCAGATGCTTAACTGACTGAGCTACCCAGGCTCCCCTTATTCTTCTGTTTTCAATATTTTTTCCTACTTCTTTTAAAAATAAAGAGATGTTGCTGTATCTACAAGGTTCTAGCATTAGAGTCTCCAGAAGAATGAAAAGGGCAGAGCTGAAATTACTTGAGGATCATCTGTTCTAACTCGTTTTTACAGATGGGAAAACTGAGGCTCAGAGAAGTAAAGAAACTTGCCTAAAGTCGCACAGCTGGCCAGCATCGGGTCATGACTATACACTGGTACTCTGAACATCCAATGCAGCATTCCGGGTAGGTTTGAAGTAAGGCTTAAAGAATATGATCTCATTTGGGGCGCCTGGGTGGCTCAGTTGGTTAAGCGACTGCCTTCAGCTCAGGTCATGATCCCGGAGTCCCAGGATCGAGTCCCGCATCGGGCTCCCTGCTCGGCAGGGAGTCTGCTTCTCCCTCTGACCCTCCCCCCTCTCATGTGCTCTCGCTCTCTCTCTCTCTTAAATAAATAAATAAATAAATAAATAAATAAATAAATAAATAAATAAAATCTTTAAAAAAAAAAGAATATGATCTCATTTAAAAATCAAGAAGTAGGAACCTTCAACATCTTCATGGAATTACATATTTCCAACTGTCTACTCCATAGGAGGGCAGAAACTGCAAGCACTTCATCAGTCTCTCAATAAACGAACCCAAAACAAATGCTTTCAGTAAAGAAGCAGTATAAATTACTTTCAAAATGAGACCAAAAAAATCCGTAGAACAGTTTCATCAAAAAGTAGAAACAAAATTTAGACACAATACCTGTCAGATAAGCTAGTCTAACCATTACATTTTTACTGAAGTGAGACCAGAATAACTTAGGTTGAGGGCATTTGGAATGACTATAAATTGCTGAAAATCAGATTAAGAGGTGCTTACCTGGTGATCTGAGTGCTTTTAGAGAATCCACTGTTTCTAAGGCTGTAGAAAATACTTTGTTTTACTATTTCAGTGTATCAGTACATATTCCTCTATTGTTAGAATAAACATAACTTCACCGTGGAGGCTCCAGTAAGACAAGTGTCAAAATTCACACACGATAAAGCGTTAGCTCATATCTCACGCGGGTTTTATCGTTCCGGCTGACACTGTGTAGGTGAAGAACCTATGTATAATGATTTGAGTTTAGGGTACATCTATTTCCAACTACAGTGGAATAGCTCATAGCTGACAAAGAATAATTTATATTATTCTTTGAAATAATTCTCCGTACAGAGAATAATGAGAAAAGCCGGAGAAAATACAATCAACCATTTTGTCAGTCAATAAGCAAACAAACTGGAGAGCTGTCAAGGCAGTTAAGACAGGGAGGCAAAATGAAAGTCGAGCATTGGGGGACAGGGGCTAAGAAGCTGGCTTTCCTCAATTTTCCTGGGCTGGGGTGGGGATGGCAAAGTAAATAAGTAAAAAGGTGTGCAGGGATGCGGGATGCCAAGTAGGCTAAGACCTGAGGAAACAAAATCTCCAAGAAAAGTGAATCATAGAGGGGAGAACGCTATACTTGGTGGTTTTACCTTTAAGGCATCTGCCAATACTCAAGCCATTCAGGGCGGAAGGTTAAGAGGCTGAAAGCAAGTTGCAAAACAGATGGTTGCATCTGGTACAGTCTCAAAGGGCTGAGGTGACAAACAGCGGTGTTCAGGACATGCCAAGGAAGAGGGGCTGTAGGAAATACCCTAATACTGAGATACTGAAAAGTAACACCTTAGCGAGAGGGGCTGAGCCAGAGATACACCCAGTCTCAGGGAGACTGTGATCCTGCCTGAACCAGCTCTGTCCCTGCCTGCAAGTGTAGGGTGACCCAGACAATTACCTTCCAAGCAGCAGAAGACTTGCAGCTTCCTTCTCAACAGTAACAACAGAAACCAGATGAAAACAGAATGACATCTTTAAAGTGCTGAAAGAAAATCCCAGCACTCTATAGGCAGTAAGCACAGCCTTCAGAAAAAGAATGCAAAATAAAGGCATTTCCAAACACACATAAGCGGACAGACTTCACTAGCAGATCCTCATAATAATTAGAGTTCTTCAGGAACAAGAGAAAGACTGCAGATAAAAACATGGAAACACAGGAAAGAATGAAGAGCAGTAGAAATGGTCATTGTTGGTAAATGCAGATGAATATTCAAGTGTATAAAGTAAAAATAATGTCTTACAAGGTATGGAGATATATATAATTATAATAAGCAGTATGTGGAAAGCAGTAAATGTTTAATTTAAAGTAGGTTCCATTAGGTGAAGAACGTCTCTAAAAGAATAGTAAAAGAATAAATAAGTAACCTGCTAATAGAAGGGGAAAATGGTATAACAAAAATATTTGATTAATTCAAAAGAGGCAAGAAACAAGAGAAAAAGGCACATAAAACTTGTGAGACAAGTAGAAAACAAATGTAAGATGGCAGCCATGAATCCAAATACATCAGGAATTTCATTAAAAGTAATTGCATTACGTATTTCAGTTAAAAGATGAAGATTATCAGACTACATTTAAAAAAACTATATGCTGCTATAAGAGAGAAAAACTGAATATAAACACAAAAGGGTTGAAAATAAAAGGATGAGAAAGATATACTATGCAAACACTAACCAAAAGTAACTGGTACAGTCACAATAATATATAAAATTAAACTTTAACACAAGCAGCTTCGGTAGAGAGAATGAAGGGCATTTCATAATGATAAAAGGGGTCAATTCACCATGAAGATAAAATAATTCTAAATTTATGTCCACCTAGTAGTTTCAAAATATATAAGGAAAAAATTGACAAGAGACATATAAATCTGTAATCATAGCATTAAGACTTTATCACCTCTCCGGAAATGATGAGAGCCAAGTAAGAAATCTAATAAGGATATAAAAGATCTGAAAAACATGATTAAGAAGCCTGACCCAGTCAACATAATAAAGCAGCCAGTCACAGAGTACATATTCTTTTCAAGTGGGTATGGAACATTTATAAAAATTGGCCATATGCTGGTTTACATAATGGATGTCTCCATTAATTTTTCTTTTCTTTTTTTTTTTATTATTTATTTGTCAGAGAGAGAGCACAAGCAGGGGGAGCGGCAGGCAGAGGGAGAAGCAGGCTCCCTGCTGAGCAGGGAGCCCTATGTGGGACTTGATCCCAGGACCTGAGCCGAAGGCAGACGCTTAACCGAGCCACCCACCCTTCCCTGTCTCCATTAATTTCAAACAGCTTAAAACTATCAGTGTATGTTTGACAATCACGTGAATTATACTAAAAATAATTTTTTTAAAGATAAACTAGAAAGCCTCCAAATGTTTAGAAATTAAGCAATATACATCTAAATAACTCACAGGTTAAAAAAATGTCACAACTGAAGTTAGAAAATGTTTTGAAATAAATGAAAATAAAACAAATAGCCTCTTAAAAAGCAAGTATCAAAAAACAAAAAAAGGCTGGAAATCAGTGATCTAGGAAATGTCTCAGGATCCAAAGAAAATTGAAGCTAACAAATGTAAGAGCAGAGATGAATAAAATATAATTATTTGAGCCTTGAACCTAACTTTTTTTACATATAAGAAAGTATTTTTGATGATTTTTTTTTAAAGATTTTATTTATTTATTTGACAGAGAGAGACAGTCAGAGAGAGAACACAAGCAGGGTAAGTGGGAGAGAGAGAAGCACGCTTCCAGCCGAGAAGGTAGCCCGATGTGGGGCTCGATCCCAGGACCCTGGGATGACCTGAGCCGAAGGCAGACGCTTAATGACTGAGCCACCCAGGCGCCCCAGTATTTTTGATGATCTTAATAACACATTGGCTTTTCCAGTAATGCACCTACCACGTAAACTAGGAATTTACCATCATTTAAGAAAATCACGTCGCAAAACTATTCATGGGACATGAAGTTATTGCACTGTTAGTGACTCTGTATATTGGTGCAAATATCTGACTACTTCACATATTAAAATATTACTTTATTATAAATCACTTTCCTTTGATTTCTATAATAATAAGACAATTATAGACATCCTATACTATATTGAATAAAGTATATATTATACATGTAGATTTATTATACAGGTAGGTTATATTATCTGTGAATTTCACTTCAGAATAGTAAAGGAGAAATTAAAAATAGCCTTTATAGAATGAGAATATTGGGTCTGGCAGGGTTGAAAACCACTAGATTTGATGATTTTCAAGGCCCTTCCAGGCTTACCATTCTGAGATTTTAAGTACCCATTATTTCTTAGAACAGGTTTGACATATTTTGCAAGTCATGTGTGGCAGGCACTGTATCTGGAACAGTATCTCATCTAAATCCAATAACCCTTATAATAGATACTATCATTATTTATATGAAAGAATAAAGTCAAAGAAGTTAAATAATTTGTCCAAGTTTACATATCTAGGAAGTGTCAGTCAGTCTGATTCCCAAATGCATGTTCTTTTCACTTACTATCTCCAACAAAAAGTAAACAACACATTACTTTAGCTAGATAAGTTAAATATTAAAAAAAGAAGAAGATAGCAGGAAGGGAAAAATGAAGGCGGGGAAATCGGAGGGGGAGACGAACCATGAGAGACTATGGACTCTGAGAAACAAACTGAGGGTGCTAGAGGGGAGGGGGTGGAGGGAGGGGTTAGTCTGGTGATGGGTATTAAAGAGGGCACGTACTACACGGAGCACTGGGTGTTATACGCAAACAATGAATCACGGAACACTACATCAAAAACTAATGATGTAATGTATGGTGATTAACGTAACATTAAAAAAAAAAGAAAAGATAAATATTATCTGTATACAGAAGTGAGGTTGTCCACTGTAAACATTTATAAGAGATCCCTGCCCAGCCATAGCAGAAAAAAAAAAAAAAAAAAGGAGAGATGGAATATACAAATACAGTAGGCAATTTTTTTTTTTTTTTTTTTAAGTAGGCTCCAGGCCCAGCCTGGAACCCAGCTCAGGGCTCAAACTCATGACCATGAGATCAAGACCTGAGCAGAGATCAAGAGTCGTATGCTTAACCGACCAAGCCACCCAGGTGCCCCCAGAGTAGATAATATATATATATTTTTAATCAGGACCAATTAAGGCAGTTATAAATGGATGACATTTAAAAATATATTACAGTAAGTCTCAAGCCACGCCAAGTTCACCAAAACAATTTTTATTTCCAGTGTTTAATTGGGTATGCACACAGGCATGACACAGGTTTGGATTCATTAAGTCCTCATGCAGAATTATATTCTTCTCGATAAAGAAGCCAGTTCCATCCAGGTCACTATCTACACACCTATGTTACAACATTTATATCAAATCTGGTATCTGAAGAAAAGATACACATATAATATGTTCATTTAAGTTACGTATTTTACAGAAAGATTAAAAATTCAAGTCACACAAAACTCAAAAACTGTATTAAAAGTTTGAATATAAAACTCAGAGATCCACCTGGAATGACGAGAGAATGCAAGTTCCGTATCCACCTGTGTTAAAACTGGTAAATGTAATGAAATTTGTTACCAATAAAATGCATTCATTTATTCAATGTAAGTTATCTAATTTTAACAATATGGCACCCTAATAACCAAATGGATGTTTATGATGAGGCACTTTTGTTAGTGATGAAACCAAAAGAACAAATTTGCTGCACACTTAGCCAGCTATTTGCTTCAGTAATCTTGGGTATACACTGTGTAGTAAGTTGCAACAAATACCTTGCTCATTTGTATACAACTATCCAATATATTTTTAAATATATATATATATGTTCTTCTGGCTGTAGTAATGCACTGTAAAGCTATTCCACAGTGCAAAATGATGAAACCAGCCCAAATGAAGGCTGCATAATAACAATTCTGGTACAAGAAAATATTTACAGAGTTACTGGAACGTGTAACAGTAGCTTTTTATTTGCTATAGTGGACATGCCCCAGTTTAAAGACAGGGATGAAACTGTGCTTTAGTGCCTGGGGCTTCAGACAAGTTTATGAGGCTGGGCATTATAATGCTGCAGAACTAGCATTTTGGCTCATGTTCTGGAAACTTTCTCCGTTGACTTGGTCGGGTGACTGTGGTGGTATGGAAAGAAGGGGCCTGGTGGCTGGAGCCAAGGTGCCGGGAGAACCGCCCACGGCGGGCTGAGAAGACCAAGGTGCGTCGGCCGTGGCTCTCTCGATGGTGCCAGTGTTCTCGGGCGCGGGGTCCCCCGTTTCTGCTCTGCTGAGGTCGGAAGCACTGGTGCGTAAACGCTCCCGGGCAAGCCAGTCGGAGATGGAGAGGTCCTGGGCGGAGCATTTCGGCTTTAGCCGATTCACGGCGGAGAGCTCGGCTTCCCTCTGCCCGCCCTGCTCGTGCGCCTTCCAGAAATTCAGAACGCTGATTTCGGCCGCGTCCCTGTGCCCTCCGAGCGTGTGCCGGCGTTTGATGTTTTTGCGCTTGGCTGCCTCCCCGCTGGCTTTTTGGGTTCCCACGCCGAACATGTCGTCGGCCGGCGCCCTGGGCCTCAGTTTTAACCGATCTGCGATTTTCGTTTTCCAAGTGGGTTCCTGTTTCTCTGCCTCGCTTCTGGTGGGCGTTAGCAGACTCCCCGTGGACTTGCCCTTCTTCATGACGTCGAACACCCTGGTTATGGCGGGCGTCTCCCGGTCACTCCTGGCGTCCCCCAGACTGCCGCTGTCGGACTTGAAGCGGGCCGACTTCTTCCTGGACAGGGTGTCGCACTCGATCAGCTTGTGGGAGCTGAAGGGCTGTCGCCGGCTGTCCAGGCTGGGCGTCAGGCTGCCCTCGGTGCAGCTGACCTCGCTGCCCTCCGAGTTGCGGCGGCCCGCCTTCCTGGCTTCTTGCAGCTTCCCTCGGAAGAGCCGGTCTGAGGTCAGCGCCGTGGGGAACACGGGGAAGTCGGTCTCGCTGTCCGTCTCCACCGGCCGGCCCTCGCTGATGAGCTCGCTCCTCTCGTCGTCCGCCTCGTCGCCCCTGCTCTCGGCCACCGAGCGCACGTCGGGGCTGAGCCGGCTGCCGTCCAGGCTGGTCGGGTAGGCGGTGGACGACGTGGTGGAGTAATCCGACGTGATGGTGCTCACGGCGGCCAAAAACTCGCCGCGCCCCGTCTCCGGACTGGTGCATTTCTGCGTGGAAAACCTGGCCAGGGACGCCTGCGAGGAAGTGCTAAGCAAAGTGCCCGAGTCGGAGCCGGTCTCTTCGAAGTGGGAGGACTTGGGGGTCACGGGCGACCCGGGGCTCTCTGTCAGCGCCGGGAAACGACAGCTCAGCGTTGGTGACCGCTTGTGTTTCGCCCTGTGCGGCGGCGAGGGCTCTTCCGACGGGGCGCTCTCCTTTCGGGGCGGGGTCTTCTCGTCTTTCGGGGCACCGGGGTCCTTCTTGGCATTGTTTTCTTTGGAAATGGTGATCCTTTGTTTTCTGCACAACGTCTCACTCTCTTTTGTGGATTCTTCTTTAATGTCATTGTGACTCTGTTCTGTGTTTTCTTTCTTAAAAAATACATTGTCCAATTCGTCTTCTGAGCTGCTGGGTTGTGCCTTTTCTTTTGGCTTTTTCCTCTTGCGACTGGCGGCTGCAAAGATGGAGGACACAAGCAGTTCCCTGCTATACTGATCTTTTCCAGATCCCCAAGAACCCTGAGAGAGATCAGAGAAATGAGACTGTGAACACAAGGACATTATTGAGTTCCTCTTCTGAAAAGGTCCTTCCCCAAACATTTCTTACTGAGTTAACTCTGCTAAAGCTCTAGAAGCACAGACAGAACATAGTTTTTTATACCTCCTTGTAACCTGTTCATGACGTAAATTGTTACTTCCATTTAACTAGTTCCGTTTCTTGGCAGCTGGTGGTATTTAGCTGCTATGTCACGGCTCATACACATCCGTTTCTCGGAGACGTATTTTGTGCTTGGAGCTGTCTAGCACTTCTATTCTTGTTAATTTCCCTGCCATCTACTGACTTCCCCTGCCTCTGTGATGCTCCACATTCTTCAGGTTCCTTAATCTGGAACACAGGTTTAGGAGTTAATATCCTGACATAGCTGAGTATAATACCCGGACATAGGTTAGTATAATTTTATGACTGACTTCAACTTTCTAATTACAGACACCGTATGATACACACATTGTATCAGATAAACTCACTAAGGGAAGTCTCTGGTCTTCCATTAGTTCAGCCAGACTGGATCTTCAGACTTGCCTTAGGCAAATCAGGTTGATAATGGGTCATTTATCTCAAGGTAACAACAAAATCAGAAAATTCAAAGAACATAAGGTCAATTAAATATCTTAAATCCTTACCACAGAAGCACTATCATTGATACAGTTGTAGTGCAGTCTACTGGCTTCGTTAGCTATGCGTAAGAGGTTCTTGATCACAACTATTTAACTCGTTTGCTCATGATGCCTATCTGCTAAGTGAATGGTGGTGGTGGGAGTCAATAACCACTTGCTCGTTAACCACAGACCATGTAAGACAAGCAGGAAGTCAGGAAGTATGCTGAGTAATAGAAGCAGAAAGTAGATTTCTCTATGGTCATAAACCTCCTAGACAAACTAAAACTACTATATTGAAGTCTTGAAGAAGTAAAAACTTAGGCTGTTGTAGTAAACAGGATTCACCAAAATGAAATTGCAGATTAACAGAACTTTGTTTCTACAAGCAGGAAAGGATTTCCTGATTATCCAGTACACTGCTAATTGGTTATCACATTTTAACACCTTCTGCTGAAGACAGACTAAGACATATTAAGAAATACGCATCTAATAAGAGGGAAGGAAGAAATTTCAAACAGGTCTGAAATCTCAACTCCAAATCTACATCGAAATCTGAAATCTTATCTTCTGATGCAAAAAAACAAAAAAAGGAAACTGTCCCAGATTAAAGCACACCCTAAAGAAAAACGACAATAAAATGTAAGGAACGATCCTTAATTTCATCCTGTATAGGAAAGTAAAAAACAATTTACATTTACATTATTGGGACAATTGGGGAAATTTGTGTAAAAACTCCATTACAAATAGTAATGTTGTGTACTCATGTTAAATACCTGGGTATGATAATTACACTGTGATTATACAGAATGCCCTGTTCTGAAAACCGCTACTTAACCAGACATTAGGGCGGCAAGGAAAACAGAAAGAAAATGTCAAATCAGGTCAACTTTTACTGTGACGTCTATAGTGACAAATAATATACTGCATTTATGAAAATGGTGCCCAAACTCAATGTATGCATGCTGAAGCATTTAAGGGTAAAGTGTTATCATGTCTATAAGTAATTCTCAAATAGTCAACCCCCCAAAATTATATATATCAAGATTTACCAAATGACAAATCTAAGGCAAAAGGTTTGGGTGCTAACTATTATTCTTGTAACTTTTCTCTAGGTTTAAAATTTTTCAAAATAAAAAGCTGGGGCAAAAAGCCAGTAAAAATCACAGGGTAAGTGATAATGAATGATATGATATGATTGGAATATTTTGTAAAATTTCCTGCAAGAATTATAATTTAATCATATACAACCTCATTACGATATTTATGCATGATATGTATGTCTCATTTAGAGACATGGAGAACGAAGTTGTAAGAAATTTACTGACAATTCTAGCTGCTACTGTCTCAGCAGATCAAAGTTTGGACAAATTGGATTAATAGAAAACTTTCTAAGAGTAAGAACTTCTCAGAACTACTCAAAATGTGTAATTGGTAGTGTCAACGGAACACAAATTACGTAAAAATACTGATTTCCCTGAAAAGAAGGCAAGAATATATATTTTCATAACAATGTGTAGTGGTAACGAAATCTATACTACTATTGAAATATTTACAGGTGAAGTATGATGCTTGGGATTTGTTTCAAGGTAGTCCAGGGGAGGGAACTGAGGTGAAGTGTACATGAAACAAGATGGCCACCCACATATTGTTGAGAATGGATAATGGTTCCATGGAGACTCACATTCTACCATTTTCTCTGCTTTTGTTCATATTTAAGAATGAATAAAGCGTCTACTCGTATTAGGCTAAACTATGCGGAGAAAAAACCCAACATTCCAACTCACAATCCAGTGTTCTACCACAGTCTAAGAATTCATTTTTCCCTCTCAAAGACTTTGTTGAGAGGGAGGCACTTGTATCCTAATCGTAACAATCAGCCAAAAGGAAACTCCCCCACAGCCAAATAGTTCAGAATTGTATGAGACCATTTACCTTAGATTTTGTTGAGTCACTAGTAGCTGAGTCTGTAACAAGTTAAATAAAACACGGTCAGTATTAGTCAATCTTTACTGCTTTCAACAAACAATGCAAAACTTATGGAAAAGACAGGCACAGAATGAAATGAGAAAGCAAAACTCAAACAGAACAAGAGAACACAGTGGATAGTCAGAGCTCACAAAGATGCAAGCTGCACCACAGAAAGCCACCGCCATGAAAGGATGCTGTGAATTGTAGGCAGAATCAGCTCAATGAGAGGAATGGCAAAGGAGCCCTGTACTAAACAAAAACAGAAACACTAGTGTTTATCAAGATTTCTAAATATTAAATCTAGCCATAAAGAAGCTTGAAGACCTTTTTAAGAATTGTACTATGTACCACATCCTGTATCTGAAACTGATACACAATGTAGAACTTTCAAAGATGGTTGGTTGTCCTAGCTACAAATTGAGACACTCATACTCGGTGTGTTCACGCTGATTTTTGTCAGACTGTCAAACTCAAATTTTATAAGCATATACTTGCATGCATCTGGATGCATTAGGTAACCCTGCTTCCAGGTCACTTTGGTTTTTCAATAATGTTGATCTTTGCGCTTTAGACCCCAGTTTCATATCCGTGCAGGCAGGGATCCTTTTGACTAGTTTGGTTAAATTGCTACCAGTTTTGTAGTTATCTATCACAAATGCTATTATGGAAATGGAAAAATGGAGACCATAATTTTCACTGTCTGGCAAAAACTCAGATTATACAATTATAAAGAGGGTAGGAAGGGGCTAGCATTATTCAGGAGAAGACCAATTGTGGAATTTCGTCTTTCAACTTGAGGGAAATTGATTTTCAAAATTAATGAGCTGAGCCCCATGCCACGCCCCTTTGAACACATGGCTAAATGCTTTATGACTTTAAGAACTGGTAGACCATACCATGCTATTTCTCCTCACGGTCTGCTTCAGAAATAACAAGAAACAGCAGAAAAACTTTTAAGAAAGTAGTATTGATCTGTTTACAATAATCTTTAAGAGAAAATTTACACCACAGATCAACCGTGTTTGCATTTACAAGAATCGGGGGTTTCTGCAGACAAGGCAGCTACAGTGTGGACAGCAATCCTCCTTCTTCCTACAGCTCCAGCTGTCCATCAGGGCCACCACAGAATCCACTAGCGACATTACCGTGTGATAGACTCCTCCCACTTCGCCTGTGCAACATCAGTATAGATTTGCCTGTGTCAGTAAGTGCTGAAAAAACCCTTTAGGACTCAAACAAGAACTAGAGACAAAGGGAGAACAGCGTGTAAAACAACATGCTAGATTTAGTGCAACAGTTTGGCAGGAGAAAATTGTCAGCAAAAGAGCCTATGAAAACCGCTACTTAACCAGACATTAGGGCGGCGAGAGAAAACAGAAAGAAAATGTCAAATCAGGTCGACTTTTACTGTGACATCTATAGTGACAAATAATATGCTGTATTTATGAAAATGGCGCCCATTAGCAATTCGACATATTTCACTTGCTGCTTTTAAACAGAACATCTAGCTCAAGAATAAGAACCACTTATACAGTCTAGATCGTACTTTCTGCCATCACAGCAACCACATATTCAGTAGCATATATCTGTTTTACCTTGTGATGACTATTACATGGAAACTGTGAATTAAAAAAAAAAAGAACAAAACAGTGGTTTGCATGCTCATTTCCCTCAGATTTCCATTCTGACAAGCAATACAATTCCATGCACTGCCAATGGCATTAGTCACTGGAAGATAATTAAGATCAATCAGAAAAGGAAGGTTCCGTTTTTTATTAGTAGAAAGGAAAAAAAAAAAAGAAGAAGGAGAAGAGAAGGAAAAAATCATAGTGAATTGTTACTTATGATTGATTCGTTCTTTCATGTTACAAGAATTTAGCTTCACCTAGAGATCAATACTGCCCAGGCAAGAGTTACCTGATACATCTCCCGGGGAGACTCCTGTCCTTCCAATGTTGGTGAGTAAATGATCTATGTTCGGCACTGGCTGCGAGTCTACTGTGTTTTCCTCCTGCACCGTTGTCTATGGTTAATAAACAAAGATCTCTTCATCATCTCTTCAAAGACACTTTCTTTAAAATTCAAACATTTAGTAAAAGACACATTTACTGAGTGGAACACAGTTGCTTAACTTTTTACATCGTTTACATGTCATTAATTAACTACAAAATAAGCATCATACTTGTATTTTCATTCAACCAGAAACTGAGGAGCTATAGACCTGCTTCCGGGGTGCAAAGCGGACAAGAGCATACAAAGCAGGAAGTTGACGCTGTTGGAGCATCAGGAGGTATGTCCCGAATGAAAACAAGTCAGTACGAAGGCTGACGGACGATACTTACAAGAGGTTCTTCCACACCTTCTTCTGTGAAAAACCAGTCATGCTAAAATTTAAAATAAAAAAAGGTGAAAAGAGAAACTAAAGGACCCCCTGAATAGATCTATATTTTGGAGGATAATATAGGAAACAAAAAAGTAGGTTTCTTAGAGAAAAAAATTATAACCAAATTCTGTCCTACCAAATACCAGCTACTCACAAAAAAAGTATTTTCTTGGTGAGACGAAGCCTGAACTTACATGCTGGATGAGTGTCTCTACGATCTTGTACTGGTCTGGCATGTGAGTGACCATGTGGGTCATGTTGTCTTCAGATGTTCTCACAAGAGTTGGACCAAAAACTATTGCTAGGTTTCTTGGTTCCATCTGGAACAAAGGATGTTATTGAAAGATATCAGAATTTTTCTTAAGAAATAGGCTTAAATTCCCATTGGCGTGTCTGGCATTTTATTTCTGAAAGGTTCTTCTGATGAAAAAGAAATCAAAGAAGAACGGTTGACCGATTGTGTATAAAAAAACTAATGCTTCCTAGTTAGGCTTTCTATAAGCTAATCTACACCTAACATCTTTTTCCTGCTTTAATGACAATGTACCATGCTTAACTGGCATTCATTTTTTCCATGAAGTCTTTGGTTGCAAGCAATTGATCTGGTTAAAAACAAGTATTGCAAGAGCTGCATTAACTGACAAAAATATTAAAATCAAAGGGAAAAAACTCACAAAAGACTAGGGCAACCCTCTTGCCCTCAAAAACTAAAAAAAAACCAAAAACCCCAAAACAACTAGAAAAAAATGCTTAAAGACACATAACATTTTCCAAATTTGCCCCCATAGTACATCAAAAGTGCTAATAGTTAAAAACCTAATGTCCAGAAATATTCTTTTTTGACCAATTTTTACTTCAATAAAAACTTGCAAAGCTCTGTGCTTATCCTTGTGCCAATCCGAACACCTCGATATAACATGCTTCTATGTTTGGACATTCATTTCCACGGTATTTTGTATTCCTTGTTTAATTACACAATTATCAAAAGTATAGATCCTTTGTTTTTGTTTGTTGTATCTTATAGTGTCTGGTATATTTTGAAGTCAGGATTTGATTAAAATGTCAAATAACTTCAACCAACCCTGAAAATATACCGCGGCGGGGGGTGGCGGGGGGAGCGGGGATCACTGCAGAACTCAAAAAGTCAAACTGGTTTAGGGAACCACACTACTATACTATTTTGGGAGAGCCATGCACATGCTCACACATGTGCACACACACATTTTAGGTATGGTGCAAAGTGGAAAATGCACAGATCTCCCATTCTGAAGCAATCTAGTGTGTTAACTATTGTAATACATGAATCATTACCCTACAAAATAAGCATCATACGACAGAGATATAAGGAGAAATTGTGATCAAAGTCATTGTATTTTCACAGAAAGTTGACCTAGTGGAAAGAAAATATGACTGCAGGAAGGGCTGACTTGAACTGGGCACACAGGCATGTTTCTTTTTCTCCCTTTGGAAGATGTCATCTTATTTCTACATCTGTACTGGTAAAAGTGGCTCACAAAATCAAGTCCATCTCAAAGTTCTTATGCAAAATTTTTACTAGGTTCTTGTCTACTATGATTTTATTTAAGTTTGTAGACTAATGATCACACACATTATTATTTATGTGTATACAGTCGTATTTATTATGTGGGTATAACCGAGTTTTTAGCTGGCTCCTACATAAAACTAATAAATAGTGCACCGTTTATTTATTCATTAATTACTTAAGGCAAATTCTGTATTTTTTGAAAGACGTTCCACAAGTGTAGTCAAATAGGTCAGGGAAATGAAATGCCCTTAGCCACTTCCTCAAGAGTCACAGTGTTAGTTAATATGGTAAAGCCACAAAAAAAATTCTACAGTAAAGAAACCTGTTACATGTTGTTTGATTCACCGTTTTCTAAACTCATTAGACCATCAGACGCTATGTCCCCTGTACTGCTAACATCCAGCAAAAGTGATGAATGATGTCATGCGCTTTGGGAAATGCTGAAATAATTAGAAAATATTTCAGCTATAATTATATTGAGAATTTTTTGGATCCTACTGGATGGACTTCTGGAAACAGTCCAATTAACTGATATAGGGTTTTTTTTTTTTCCTTTCTTTCTCTCACTCTCTTTTTTTCCTTTTTCCTTTTATGCCCTATCACTGTTGAGGAAATTGAGAATCTAAAGGATATTATAACATTGCTTGTAAACTTCTCAATCTGCAGGTAAGAGGGGCTGATCCCGTTCTCATACTCTAGCCTTACTACAGCTATGAGCAACTGTCTTCTGGAACATGACAGACACTAAACTGACCCGAATGAATGCATTTTGTTCAACCTTCAGCAGGCATGACCCTTAGGAAAAGGTGACAGCAGTGTTCCTGAGCTTGTGATACTCTGTTTTTTTTCTTCTCCAGAAACCAAAATGACTTTGTTTCTGTATTTTTAAGTAATGCCCGAGATTTAGAAAATCACTGTTTTGCAACCTCTAAAGATATCACAGGTTTAGGCAACAACCATCAATGATGGATAAAAATAATATAAAGTTAAGATTACAACATATCAACCAAACACACTGTGTGGACATTTAGACACTGATTTAAACAAACATGGATGAAAAGACATATCTTGAAATCAATCAGGAAAAACTGAACATGAACTGAGTAGTAGATAATATTAATGGATAACAAATTTTGGTGTGTTTGACTAAGGTGATGTGATGCTGTTAAACAAACAAGAAGATCTTATCTGCTTAAAACTGAAAAACAAAAAAGAAAATGTCTGTCAGTTTTCCCTGTATACTGTTTGGTACATTTTGATTGTTGTATTGTGCAAAAGTATCGCAAATGTACAGATGAAAAATAAAAGTAAAATTTTTTACTTTTCATTTTTCTTGCTGGATAAATGTAAAAGGAAATGTCTTTTAAAAATGGTGGCAATTGATAATTTGGGATCTTTTGCTATTAAGAGTGATCTTTAGAGGGGCTCATTGGCCAACAGGGTGTATTTTAGAGCTTTTGTTGAATTATAACCGTGATTTTAACTGACATGAAGCAACAACACGTATCTTTCAAACGAAAGCCCCTGAAAGCACACCTCTTCAATATGTACTTTACACACCTTATTTTTTTCTGAATTTTCTGCCACTGTCTTCAGATGAGCAGAAAGGAACTTCAGAGTTTCATAATGATGTTCGGGCAAATCATGAATCTGAAACATATTATTTTCATTACGGATTTAGAGGCTGAATTTCAGTTGCACCTCCAAAAATATAAAATAATACCTACTAGTCTTTTTAATGTTTTCAGACGGTCTAGAGGATCTTCTTTACGATTGGCCTCAATAAAGTCGGCATATTTATCTGACAACAACAATAAGAATAAAACAAGTTTATCTTAAATTGCTTAGGTGAGTTGTGATCGAGATTTCCTTTAAGTTTTGACTTCAAAACCCAATACGAAAATTTAAATGTAGTGATGACCCCAAATGGCCTTTGAAATGTAAGTCTCCAAAACAGCTATCATTTTTAATGACCCTCCAAGCCTTATCATCAAATAAAATTCCCTAAAATGTGAGTTCTCTGAGAGTACGTCCTATATTTATAGTCTCCACTCTCTTTTGTCCCCCAACCACAACATCAAGAACAGTGTCTTATATAAATTAAATATCTGGCTTGACTGAAAAAATGTTTTTTTACTAACTGTACTTTATTATGTCTGAAGACTTTTGACAGAGAATAATAATATATTTTTAACTTGACAAGCAAACATGGATGAACAGGATAACTTATATTTTACTGAACCTAAATAATTTTATAAATTCTTATTTTTCATTGAAATTTATTCGGAGGGAAAAAAAATCTGAATGACCAAAAAATAGCCATAATTATGCTTTATAGAGAAGTAACAACTAAACAAAATCTCCTGCATTCTTTGACAAAATATTAATATTCTATGGCTTTCCAACAATGTAATTTTAAACTGTTTCAACTGGTATCTTTTGTGGGAGTTCACTCACCATTTGTGAAAAGAGGTTCAGGGAGTTTTCTGAAGAAGGATTTTAGTAAACTGCTTATCACATTCAAATCTCGCCATTTCTAGGTGTACAGAATAGAAACATGGCATTTTTGTAGGCAATACCACCAAAGGGGAAAAAAAAAACCCACCAATCAGGTATTTGAATAGAAATAAACACACTTACATCATCTTGTATGTCAATATCAGCCATCCCCTTGTTGAGTTCTTCCTGCATACTTGAAATGGCTGCGTTATTTCCAGGAACTCTATAAATACCTGTATACTCAAGACCTCTTTCTTCAACTAATTTGCAACATATGTCAACTATTAATGGAATATACTGCAAAACAAGAAATAAATATTTTATTTAATACAGCACAAATGTTTATATTTGTTAGTAATGTATATC
Organism: Leptonychotes weddellii; assembly: GCF_054177405.1. Lineage (NCBI taxonomy): Eukaryota > Metazoa > Chordata > Mammalia > Carnivora > Phocidae > Leptonychotes > Leptonychotes weddellii. Next base: position 57,026,183 of record NC_138373.1, on the reverse strand, counting down.
GCAGCTAAGAGGCCCTTTCCATCCAAGAGGAAATACATACATTGCTGCTATTTGATAGAGAGAAAATGCAGAATATAGACACTGCAGAACCAGGAATAGATTAGAAGCAGCAAGAGAGATCTGGGACAGCGGGAGGAGAATAGGTCAAGAGAGAGAGAAAAGGGTCCCCAGGGAGATGAACGTCGAAGAGGAAACGAGGCAAGTCTGAAGTAATGAGAATGTGGGAACAGCACAGGTGAATAAAGGGAAATAAAGTCCAAAAGAGAAGAGGGGGAGAGAATAACATCAAGCAACTCATGGCACGAATCCTAACATGGACGCTGTACACACACACACGCACGCGCATGCGCGTGCACACGTGCACATTTACATTTATTACACTTTCTTAATCAGGTTCTTGTTCTCATCCTTCTTTTAAGGTGCTAAAAGCAGAAACACACATGATTTGAAAATGAACTCTTAGCATTTCAGATACATTCCTAATGGATGAATCATTACTCTATTTCAGAGTCAATATGTTAGAAAAAGAGCATTATAGATAAAATGATTCAACACACCCTTACGGGTCAGCAATGCTTAGGGAAGCTGGGTGGGCTATGAAGAGGAAGATACTCAGCAGATTAACGATACTCTGTGTCATCTGAGGGGCTGTGTACTCAGGTCCTATAATGCCTACAACTGAACTAATGACCGGAGGGAGTCCGGGCGGCTGGGGTCTCCTACCCGATTGGTATGCGCTGGTGGGCAGTCATCCAGTCTGACACCGAACGTTCCTGTAGCAGTGGGCTTTTTTTCAAATGTCTTTCTCATAATACTTGGAATGCCTTTTCTCCATGTGCCTTTGTCTTTTGGGGGACTGGTATCATCTTTTGATTGTTATGCAAAAAAAAAAGACAGAAGAAGAAAACGGAAACAAGCATGTTTAAATCATGACTTTAAAAGCCCTTTATCAAGATTGATATACATCAGAGTCCTATACTATAAATGATAGGTTCTATATTTATCAAAATACTGTATTATATTCTCTTCCTAATATAGCATTCCTTTTAACCTCCCATATAATTTAATGGGAATCAGTTATGCTTTTCTACCCTTTTACAATCTGTACCATGGTTTTCTTTAAAACAGTCAAGAAAATAGGATCAATGTGACATCTTAATAGTGAGATTTTAGCAAAAGGAAACATGATGGTTTTACCTCAAAATAACAGTGCCTTGATCCTCTGCATTAAATTTGTAGTGTCTTTTATGTAGATGTATACTCTCCTTCACTTCATCTTTATTATAAGACAAAGACTCATCTTAAGGGAAAGCCCATTAGCCTAGACCGGGCCCAAGGTGACCTCTGAGCTAGCTCACAATGGGCTGAGGTCAGCAGAAATGGTACAGAAAAACATGGAATACTTTCTTTCTTTTTTAAAATTTTTTTTACAGAGGGCAAGAGAGAGGGTGGGGGGGAGACACAGAGTGGGGAGCAGCAGAGGGAGAAGGAGAGAGAGAGCATCTTAAGCAGGCTCCATGCTCAGCGTGGAGCCCGACACAGGGCTCCATCTCATGACCCTGAGCTCATGGCCTGAGCCAAAATCGAATCGGATGCCTAACCAACTGGGCCATCCAGGTGCCCCATGAAATACCTTTAAAATCCCAACTTTAACCCATCATCTTTGTTAAATTTATCCAGGAACACTAATATCAGTACCTTTACTGAGAAGTTTCCTTTCTGACTCTTCCTTGGGAGAGTGTGGACTTTGGGTCTTTGGCTCTGATTTAGCACCAAGCAGAGTCTGCCGAATGCTGAGACTCTGGCGAGGTGTTTTTGGCAACTGTTCTGCTTTGCTGCTGAAAGAAATGAACATTTCTTAACAACTGTGTATTTTACATCCAGAATTAACTTGTAGGTGTGGTGGGATTCTCACCTCATCAGACTGTTATATTCTTTTATTCTTCGGCTGATTAGATCCCTGTTAGTCACTCCAGTGTCCTACAGAAGAAACAGGAGGCAAGAATACAAGGTCAGCTTGAAACATAAATCGGGATCCCTACTTTTTTGAGGCTCTCTATTGTACTGCGCTGCTTAGCCAGGACAGTTCCTATACTCTCAGTGGGTATGTTTTAAAATCTCTGTTCCCCATCACCATGCAGTATCACTATGCAGGAAATGATCCAAGTGCCCCCCCACATACTGCCAAGAGAGCTTTCTGTTTATTTTTTGTACCCCTACAATCCCTAGAATAGTACCAGCAAGCAGCAGGTGCTCAAACTTCCTGATGTGACATTTTTTATAAACGACTGGGAAGCAGCGGGCCAGTTTTTTCCTCTAATCCCAGAAAGAATGATCAGCATTTCAAAATAATACAGTTGGTTAAAAGATGGAAAAATACTGTCAAAATCTGTTAATGATGAATTTATAGGAGTAGTGAGACAGAGGGTCATTTAGTATCAGAAGTGGCACTTAGATTATCAGAAGAGAAAAAGCTTAAAACTGGGCTTTTCAACCTCAACAGATTAACTTCTATAATGCTATATGGTAAACTCGGATTTCACCATGAACTGATGATTTTTTTTCTACCGGTTCTAATTATACACTGACATGTATCCTCAACTTTTTTTGTTTGTTTCATTTTGATTATAATGAACAATAAAATTTACCAATACAGGCTTTGGAGTTAAACAATTTTGAGTTCAAATACTCTTCCTACTTACCAGGTGAGAGATTAAGATCTAGGGTGAGATCGCAGGCCCGGGTTTAAATCCCAGCCCTGACACTTACCAGCTGTGCGACCTTATGGAAATTACATAACCTCTCTTTACCACTGTCCTTGTTTGCAAAATGGTGATGACAATACTAGGACACATTCATATGGTTGCTGAGACTTATTCATGTAAAATATTCTTACTTTCCCTGTTTACTTTGAAGAAATTCAGGTCTGATGCCCTCTTTACAGTGCTGGTTATAGAACAAAGATTGTATTGACACGGATCTGGTGTTAATTTTTTAACCACAAACATGGTAGGGTGTAAACTATCAGAGAAAAAGGCACAGTCATTTTTCCTGTGACCTAAGTTTTCATAATTTGAATTGGACATAATTGGAAATGACTATATTAGAGAACATACTCTGCATAACCTTACAGTTAATAGGGGTGTCCCTGTGTCTCGTGAGTTAGGGGAAAAGAATGTGCACTTTTTTTGTCGTAACAATGAGCACAAAAAGTGAGAACAACATGTAAGAAAAACTGTGCTAATGATATGAAAAGATACTCTTGAGCAAAAGCTAGACTTAATCACTGCCGAATTTGCTCTGTCAAGTTTATAATTACACTAGAAATACTACGTTATCAATGAAATTCCTGTTGTAAAAAAATATCTTGATGGCTGTGAGCCAGAAACTCTCAAGTCCCTAAACATTCCCTATTAAAAAGAAAAACTGGCTTTTCACATGATTTCTGACAATGCGAGTTTTCTTAGAAGCCAATGACTGTACTACAGCCCGTTCTATTACATTCTCAACTGAGTATCTCCATGAAGGAAAATCCTCGTATCTGTTATCTCTTTGCATTGACACGGTAATTTGTTTTGATAAGTATTTTCACTATAACTTAAGCCCCACAATAATCCTGTCTTTGAGATAAGGAACCAGATCTGGAATGATTTAATCATAAAGGCAATGACCAGGACTAGTACCTAGGATTTCCTGATCCTGCTTCTGAGAAAATAGGCAAAATATATGAATTATCTATTTTCGTAGTTCAGTAATGGTGATTTTCAAATAAGTGAAAATAATATAAAAGAGGTACACCTGAGTTTTCCTTTTGATCAATTTTTCAAGTGAAAATAGCGTATTTTAATTTTTTTCAAATGTATCAGATTCTTTGAGTCTTCCTAAGAAAAAAGTGATGAAAGAATCTGGTTTTATCAACAGCATTTTGAGCACACACCTCCTCGTTGAGGTTGCTGCTCTCCTGGATGGTCTTGATCCATGCTAACATGTCGTCTCTGTCTTCAGCCTGAAATAGGCATTCACAGTCTGATGTGGTAAGTCGAAACACATTTTTCCTCTTGGTCTCACTGTAAGAGATGTCTATTAAGCACGCATTGACGCTGATGGGCTGCTCTTCTTCGGATGGAGTCATCTGTTCTCTTTTGTCTTTGTACAAGTAAAGCGAATGGCCCCGAAGCACAACGTACATCTGTTTCCACGGCCGAATACTTCCACCAACTCGCTGGAAAACACGAAACAGTTCAGGGATACTTGATGTTTGTCTAATTCTTGGTGACATGATAAACACATCAAGCAACACTGTAAACACACACACGTGTACACCCAGTGGATATAGCGGGTGTCTGCTTCACGATCATATACGTTTGTTAGGAGAGGAATGACAAACTGGAGCATAAACCAAGCTAGGCAAGGTATTCTTATCAAAATCAAGGATGGTGAAATCTCAACTTTAATCTGGTTGGGGAAAAAAAAATGTATTGTTCATGAGCAAAGTAGTTAAGGTAAACTGAATAAAGTAAGGTAAAAGAAGAGTAGCAAAATTTATAAAATACATAAAAATGCTAAGAGAATAGAAAATAAGAACAAAATCTGTCCGAAAAATCTTCTGAGTGAGAGTAAGGCTTAAGACAAGTCCCAGATCATGCAAATGACAAACAACTACATAAGGAGATCCCCAAAAACAGGTACGAGTAATGAATGAAACTAACAAAATTGATCAACTTTATATGGTCAAGCAACAATATCCACATCCAAGGTGGGTTTTCTTAAAAATTAAACTCTTTTGACAGTATTAAAATTTTTTTATAAATAATCTGCCCAAATATTTTAAGAAATTTTATGGCAAAGTTTTTATTGTATTGAAATCTACTTAATGAAGCATATAAATATTGTGATACTCATTTATATAACCCAGTATTTATAAAATAAAGTGAAAGGAGGAAATTATAAAGGCAATTTAAATGAAAAAACTGGGAAAAGCTAAATTAAAAATTTTAAATTATTAATATGAAGAACTGTCACTCCTAAAGGAAGACTCTGTGAAAATCTATGGCTAAGAAACTATTTAAGAAAAAAAGCTGAGTTCCTTCTTAAATACCTTGATTTCTCTTTTTTGTTGGTAAAATATAAGACTGTATATTCCATTTACAGTTGAATACACAGGACTAAAAAATATAAAATTGTATCAGAGATTACAATTTTTTAAAAAAATAATTTTTCCTTTGTGTAGAAAAAGCTATTTAGAAGTGATATTTTCCGTTCTCTCTTCTGGGTAATATGCCATTTTATCTGTACAGACTGTATGTGCTATTTTGTGGGGCTGCATTTCATACACCTGCAGCAGCTGAGAAAACGCACTACCTTGCCCTTGTCAGTGATAAGTGGTCGGAAATGGAGCCACCCTTCCTTGGCAGCATCGCTGAAAACCTCTGAGGAAGAATCTTTCCTGGACCCAGAGTCTTCTGACGACTTCTGGCTGTCTGTGATCTACAGAAAAGACCAAGAAAATATAGTAAAACACCAGCTTTTTCCTTTATCAACATTTGCACATTGAAATTGCTCTGCTGAAAAAAACACCTTTAATGTTCCAAATGAAGGGTTATTTTCGAAAAAATACTACCTTTATCAATTACAGTAGAAAAATTTCTGGTCTTATTTATTTATTTTTTTTTAAAGTGAGTTGACTACCATCATTTTTTAAAAGTTGTCTCCCGGAATTTTTAATCATTAAAAAATAACAGAAATAGTATAATTTTCTGCTCTCAAGAGCTCATATTTTAGTGAGAAAAGACAAATCGGAATAAAAAAGACAAGAAAATGATCAGACTGTGATTAGTACCATTTGGGAAAGGAACAAGGAGATGCAGTTAACAAATGACTGAGTCGTGGCTAGAAGTTGGGGGTGCTGTGGAAGAATATTTAAGATGAAATGTGGAGGAAAAATTTTAAAAGGGGCCATCTGTGAAAGGTCAGGAAAAAGAAAAGTTCAGGGAGAATGTATAGCTAATGAATTAAGTATGTTTACCATTATCATTTTATTTTATTCATTTTTTTAAAGATTTTATTTGAGAGGGAGAGAGCATGAGCGGGGGGGGGGGCGGGGGGGCGGAGACAGGGGGAGAGGGAGAAGCAGACTCCCCACTGAGCAGGGAGCCCAACATGGGGCTCAATCCCAGGACCCTGAGATCATGACCTGAGCCGAAGTCAGATGCTTAACCAACTGAGCCACCCAGGTGCCCCTTACCCATTATCATTTTAATGTTCACTGTTTAGTGTGAGAGAAACAGCTAATGAATAGATTGTTTAGGGTCTTTCAGGACACAGTAGGAAGCGTGATGGGATGCGATTAGGTGATGAATCAGAGGAGTAACATTATCTGATCCCAGTTCAAAGGTCACTCCGCGAGCGCCTGGGTGGTTCAGTAGGTTAAGCATCTGCCTTCGGCTCAGGTCATGATCTCAGGGTCCTGGAGTCGAGGCCCGCATCAGGCTCCCTGCTCGGCGAGGAGCCTGCTTCTCCCTCTCCCACTCCCCTTATTTGTGTTCCCTCTCTTGCTGTCTCTCTCTCTCTCAAATAAATAAAATCTTAAAAAAAAAAAAAAGGTCACTCTGCTTGCCACCTGGAGAATGGATTCTCCAGTGTGAGAAGAGGTGTTACTGCAGGAATCCAGGTGAGGCTTGATGGTGGCCTGGACTAAAGTTAACTTAAGTGAAGACAGGGAGGAATGTAGAGCTTCAGGGTGTGTCCTGAAAGTAGAGTGGATAATACTTGATATGACGGAGGAGGGGGTGGAAAGAAGCCACAAGGCTAATGCCCAGATCTGGGGCTTGAACACCTGGGTGAAGTGAATTTAGTGAGATGGGGAAAACTGGTGGACAAAGATGTCTGGGGGCAATCCAGATCTCTTTGGCCATTACTGTGATTGCTTATTAAACACCCACATAAAGACATCAGCCTACATGAGCTGCAGCTTGGGGAAGAGGCCAATGCTAGCAGTGTAAACGTTGGGAGACCCCTGGTTAAGATCATGCTGGCAATGAGGGTAGATAGAGAAGAAAGAGGGTCAGAACCAGTTATAGACATTCCACCATTTTAAATATTAGACAGAGGCAGAAATGGAAACTAGCAGAAGAAAATGTTTTAGGAAGGGAACGGGAAATTGTGCTGGAGACTACTGAAAGGTCAAAAAAGTGAAAAATCGAAGATAACCATTAGTTTTGGAACCGGAACGTCTCTGGTCACCTTGGTGTGAGCAGTGTCATTCTGGTGTGTGTGGGTTGAGAAAGACGGGATGTGAGGAAGTGGACACTATAGACAATTTTTTCAAGCAGTTTTGCTGTGAAAAGTGGAAGAGAAAACAGGCGTAGGAAATAGAGGGGGATGTAGATTCAAGAGAGGTTTTTAAAAAATAGATAGTACATAGTGGAATGTGCTTCTGGGATGGTGAATGAGCCGCTGGCAAGAGCGATTTTGCAGAGGGGAGAGGGGTCTTGAAAAAGCGAAGTGATAGAATCAAAGAAATGTGGATGTAGGCTTTTTACAGGACCATGTTCCAAGTACAGACACTTATGCTAAGAGTAAGGAGGGCAGAAACTGTGGGCACAAATGAAGATGGCTGACATTTTTGGAGAATGTAAAACAAGGAAATTCCTGTCTAACAGCCTTTGGTGTATGTTTTCAATGAAGTATGAGGGAGGACTCGATGGGAGAGGACAGGGGTGGACTGCATGGAGAAAGGTGGAGGGGAGGCCTGAAATAATAATTTTGAGGAGAGAAAACAAGCATACAACAAATACAGGATTGCTGGGTAGTCAGATTTTTGGCCATAGACTGATGAAGTGAGAAAAATCAGCATTAGTGTGTGTTAAGTATTATATACTTGATGAATATGTTTAGAAATTAGAAAAGAACACTATTTTCCAAATGCACATAAAAATTGACAATATACAATAATAGAAATAATTCCCTATAATGAGCCAAAGTAATAATCTAAGGTAAATAGAAACATTAATATTTGCTGATACTTAAAAAATATTGAATACCAACCTTGATTCCTTTCAGGCTAGAGATATGCTTGAAGGACCTGTTGGAAAGAAGTATGTAAATATTTGCAATAAGTGTATAGCACACCTTAAAGAAGTAAAAACAATTTGAACATTACAAGTAACCTGTCAACGATAAGCTGACATTTCACCATTACCATGTTAAATGTTCACTGTGCCATGCAAATGAGAAAAGCAGCTAACTGTATAAGTACTTAAAGTTTTGATTCCATGATCGAAGCTTCCTTAGTGGATCCGGTAAATTTAAACTGTCTCTGCACGAAGTGTGAGATTTTATCCTTCCTTTTAGATGAAAGAAAAAACTACTCAGGCTAAACATGGAGCTTTAGAATAAATTATTAGTTAGCCATAGTTGCAATGCTCTATTAAAGGGCTCCCACAATGTTAATAACGATGCATAATGCTGTAAGGAGAGCGTAATGAGGGCCAGTCCGGGCCCACCACTCCTCCTGCCAACCACATTCGGGATGCTTTGGTATGAGACCAGCTGCTGCCACTGAAAAGGCTTAGGGCTTCTGAAGATAGGTTCGCTTTAACTCTTCAAAACAATTTAACTGTAGGGGACAAAGATTTATTTTTTTAATTCAAAATTCAGTTTAAGGAATTTAGGATTGCAAGATGAGACTGAAGATGGCACTGCCCTCCCCTTTCAAACCACCCCAAAGAAGATAGCCAGAAACAGATATGCAAACTCCATCTCCAGCACTATCAGGAGACACCTGTAATTCTGACCAGCAATGGGTGCATGTACATGAAGATGGGTGGTTAAATGCGGTGAAGGAAAGGATGGATACAGGAAGAGGGGACACCACTGGTTGCGTATCTCTAGACAAAACTGCAGTGCACTGCCCTCTGAAGATCAAAACCTTCCCCTTTTGGAGCAGTGGGAAACAGGGTGCTGGAGCTGGTGACAGGAGCCTCATTCACCACCATGTCTATCAGGGAGTATGAAAATGAAGGAGGAAACACACAGTCCTGTCATCTTTGCAAGAAGCATGTGCAGTTGGTGCAGGGTGAAGGAGACTCTGAAATGCGGCAGTTATGGTATCTTTTTAGTGAGGAAGAAGTAAAGGCTAAAAGAGCTCACAAATTCAACTCTGCATCATCAGAACAATTCCTGCTAGTCTGGACCACTGCCGTGGACACACCCCACACACACTTCCCCCATGTAGCTGGTCCAGGAAGAACTGCTATTATTGGAATATAAATAATCATTGAATGGAAGCTTCAGAGAATCTATACCAAAATACTGATAAAAAAAGACAAATTGTTCTCTGAAGGTTCAAAATCATAAAATGGCAATGTTCCTTAATTGTATAAATTAAAACACTGCGTCACTAACACTAGCCATAAAAATTTAAGAACGAGAAAATTGACTTTAAAAAGTTCAAGTAGTAAAATAAAGAGAAATAGCCAAGAGAATTTAGAAAAAACATAAAGTAATGAGAGAATGGTCCCATCGATAATAAAAACATTATAAAACCACTACAATGAACAGAATCTGGTGTATGTGAGTAGACAGATAAATCAACTGAACAGAATGGAGGCTAAAAATAAAACTAAATATATTTAATAATTTAGTATGTAATAAAGATGAAATATCAGTGGGAAAAAGATAACATTCAATAGATGCTTTGGGGACAACTGAGAGACATTGGAAAATACAAAGCTGGCCCTTTATCTCACTAATTGGAATAAAATAAACTCCAGATGAATCAAAGTTGTAAACACACACACACACAAAAGACAAAGAAAAACAACACTGAGAGGGAAACACAGAAGACTTTTGTTGTAATTCTGGAGGAAAGGCTTTTTCAATATGACTCCAAATCTGAGGCTGTTTAAAAAAATATCCTAAATTTACCTGCAAAGAAAAAGTTTAACATTTCTGCACAGTTTAAACTGAATTGGGAAAAGACTTGCAACACTTATCTCAGAAAAGAGCTAGTTTCCTTTATATAAAGAGCCCCCAGAAGTCAGTAAGGAAGAGCAGTAGGGAGATGGGCAGAAGATATGAATAAGCAGTTCACAGGAAACTATAAATATCTCTTAAATATATATGAAACGATATTCAATTAATAAGAAATTTTCAAAAAAAAGAAAATCCCCACAATGTGATACCATTAGCTTTACAAAAAGTCAAATGTTAAATAACATGCTGGGCCGGTGAGGGGCAGAGACTTCTGTGCACTGTTGGTGGGAACGTGATTTGGTATAAGCTTTATGGAGAGTGCCTGACAATGTGTATTAATATAAAAAATACACACCCCCTTGACGTAACAATCTTTTTCCAACCATACTCATTCATATACTAAATGGACTACATACAAATATAGTCACTGAAGTATTGTTTGCAGTGCCTAAGATTCAATCAACCTAAATGTCTACTTATAGACTATGGAATGACAGATATATTTTGGTAAACTATTCAGTGGAAAATGAAACAGGCATGAAAAAGCTGAGCCAGGAATACACACACTGGATGATCTCCATGATCAGTGTGCACAGCATCTATCATTTGTTTATAAAAATAATTAGAATATGTACACCCACATATAAGCCTACGTAAACGTGTACACGTGATTTTATGCAGAGAATAGCTAGAAAACAGTAACATAGTTATGTTTGAGAAGAGACCTGGGTGACCAGAAGCCTCCAGTAGCAGTCACTGTTTAATACAAATATTTTTTGCATTATGTTTACTGATTTTTAAATATTAATTTTAAAAATTCACCTGAATATATTATGGAATAACAACTTTATTTTTTATTTGCATTTCTAATATAAAGTTAAAAGTATAAAAGAAATCATTAAAATTCAGTATTTATATGTCAAAGTCATGCTGAGCACCCAATATTTAAAGTGATATGCTCGAGCGGCGCCGGGGTGACTCAGTCGTTAAGCGTCTGCCTTCGGCTCAGGTCATGATGCCAGGGTGCTGGGATTGAGCCCCGCATCGGGCTCCCTGCTCGGGGAGAAGCCTGCTTCTCCCTCTCCCACTCCCCCTGCTTGTGTTCCCTCTTTCGCTGTGTCTCTCTCTGTCAAATAAATAAATAAAATCTTTAAAAATAAATAAATAAATAAAATGATATGCTCAAGACTTACAATTTTCCATCTTCCCGGTAATCATCGAGACCCTCATCATAGGATTTTGATCTTTCGGTCTTTGAGCTGGGCTGGGCATCCAGGCTGGGAGGTCCGACAGATTCTGTAATTAAAAGCCAACATGTAGACTTCTGCAAGTGGTTTCCAGATCGTTTTCATAGGGAGGAGATCCCAGTGTGTCACAGCGTTCTAAGTGGAAAACTGAGAGAGAGATGGTTTGCACAGCCACTCACTGAAACGTACCCTGGTCATGGGAGAGCTGGCGGCGAATTAAAGGAGCCGACGTGGTGAGGCTGGGTGGGACCATTGCAATGGAAGGTGCCTGGGGTGCCTGGGGGGTGGAGGCTGAGATTACAGCAGAAGCGGGGATGTGTGCAAGGTCATGATCAATGCTGGGGCTCGTTGGTTCATCTAGAAAATAAAATGAAAATAAATATTGGTGGTGCGCCTGGTGGCTCACTCGGTGGAGCACGTGACTCTTGATCTCGGGGTCGTGAGTTCAAGCCCCACACTGGGCTTATAGCTTACTTAAAAAAAAAAATAAGAAAAAGAAAAAGAAAAACAAATCAGAATGCTAAATGACCTAATTATTAATAATCAATATTCATTGTTTAAAAAAAAGATAGAGATTTTAACACTTAGCCACTAAAGCACCAATAAATAATATACTTGTCTGTTAAAAATCTTATACAGTTATTACTCTAGTAAATTCCAAATAATTCTGAGAATGTGGTCCAAGAGATTAAATAAATTGCTTCTTCTACCAACAATTAATAACTTCATTAACAGATAATCAAGATACCAAAGTTACAGGTATTCAGAACCTAAACCTATAAAAGCAGAACAATAATCACCCTAAAAGAATTACTTTCCCAATTGTAAATGTCTTCATTTCAGGAAGCTAAGCAAGGTGACTGGGAGAAATAAATGGCTCTTGTTTAAGCCACCTGGTCTGCGGTATTCAGTGGCCCAAATGGACTGAGACAACCACTGGTAGTTTGGAATATGTGCCCTCTTCCCCAAGCAAATGTCAGCCCTCGCCCAGAGGAGAAATCCCCACTTGCCCCCTTGAGCAGATGCCCTGGTACCCCTGTAGAAATACAGACGTTTTAGATGTTACGAATTTCTCAAACTTCTGTTTGAGAAGACTGTTGAGAAACTTCTCAAAAGTCTGTCACAATCTGTCAAGAGCAGAAATGCCATATGCATGCATACGTAATAACACTAGCTAACATATGTACAGAGCTTAGTAGGTACCAGCACTGTTCTAAATACTTTAAATATATTTTTTATTTAATTCCTAAGAAATCCTATAAAGTAAGTACTATTTTACAGATGGAGAAGCCAAAACAGACAGGTTAAGTAACTTGTGTAAAGTTCCCAAGCCATAGGGACAGCATGTGGACCCAGAGAGTCTGATACCAGAATTTCTGCCTAGAAGTATAAATTATATATGTTTTCCAAACTGGTGAGTAATAGCTCTGTTCAAAATTCTTACTTTTATAAAAACATCAATGGTTTAAATTCTAATATTCTAGGCCAGGAGAGTGTAATTTAATAGAATGCCAGAACTATATTCCCTAAAATCAAATGCCCTAAGTCTTAGAAAATCATAACAAAACCCTTTATAAAGAATATACTATAATGATGAAACAGGCTTTTGATTTCTTGATTTAAAAGATTAAACTATTTTAATTTTGACCAAATTCTAAGAATGCTCTATCATTTTAATGGTTAGCATTTTCATCAAGATGACTAATAATGATATAAAGTTATAACATTTATAGCTAAAATCTGTAAATTCTGACTATTTTAAGCTTATTTTATGTTTTTACAAAGTTTTTAAAAGCAGCTCTTTATATTTTAGTACTAGAAAACATTTTTAAAATTTCTCTATGAATCAAGTTTACTAAGTACATGACAATTAAATATCCTATGTTAGTGAGCATGCATTACTCCTTTTTTCAAAAGAAGATAACTAATTTTAAATCAACTGAATAAGGATAAAAATTTAATTTTATTAAAGATTATAATATTCTTTAAAACTGTCATTATGATGTAAATTACCACAAATTAACCAACTTTTTCAAATGATACGTGTGTATGAAGTAAGTTGGGTCTTCTGGGGTCTGCTTGGGCCACCAATCTGTTATGAATCCAGATGCACGGTTATGAATGGGAAAATACTGTATTCTTTAGAAATCATCTGGCGTATGTAGTACTGAGAGTATTAACAGCAGGAAGATATTTCCGTAGAGAAAACATTCCCAACAGTGGTGGGTAATACTTGTGTCAAATAGTGCCTAGGAGATGCCGTGAGAGAAATCTTTCAAGACAATTTTAGGCCTTGCAAAGCAATTTAAAACATTTCTACATTTATTTATTTAAAATTAAATATCATGAACTGTGTTAGTCTAAATAAATGATATTAATGTCCCAGAACAGTGCTGTTCAAATTGATAATGACTAGCCACATATTAGTACTGAGTATCTGAAATGTGTCTAGTCTGAAATAGGATGTGTTATTTAAGTGTAAAATGCATATCCTATTTTGAGGACTCAACATGATAAAAAGAACAAGAAGAGATATCTCAATATTTTAAAATATTGAACACTGAAATGATAATATTTGGATATGGATTGGGTTAAATAAAATATATTAATAAAAAATAAAATTAAATTAAATATCATGGAGTGAAATTCAAAATGTTCATGGATTAAGTATTAAATAAAATTTCAAAGGCAATTTTTTCTTATGACTCTGGACTTCCTAGAGGTATGCATTCAATCTCTTTTGACTTACTACATTTTGGAGGAAATTTCTGTATTACACTGGGTTGAAATAATCTCTGCTTTAAGCATATGTGTGCGAAAAGGGCTGGGATAGACACCCACCTGCTCCAGTGAGCAAGGGTGAATGGAGAGGCCTGGGCGGGAGGCTAGTACCCTGTGCTCACACACTTCAGTCCTGTTGCACTCTTTAGGATAAATATATTTACTACTATGTTAAAGAGAGACAAGGAAAAGCTATACTTTTAAAATACAAAGAATTACACTACCTCACATTTATGTACATACTTTAATAAAACCAATTCTTCATTCCCTATAAAAATGTGAGAAGTTTTCTATTGTCTTAAAAATACCATTGTTGTTGTAATATTAGTAGGAATTTTAAAACCCTAATTTTAACATATGCTTTCATTATTACCAATATGTAGATTATGTACAAACAAGAATAATTCAGGCTTATCTCATTTTCCACTGTAAGAAAATGTGTACTATCTGGTTGTCCAAAGAGAAAACCAGTGTGCTGTCAGATTTTCAACGAATTTCTGTATTTTTAATAATCAAACTTAAATACTCTGCCAGATGAAAATTACCAATTACTCATTTTGTGTTTTGTGTTTACTCGTAAAAGAAGTAAAAACTTATTTTCAGTACTTACTATGACGCTTTATAAACTGCCTGTGGGGGGTAAACAAAATACTGTCAATGACTGATATTCCTAATTTAAAAACAAGTAAAATGGTTTATTTTCTTCATTTCTCTAATCTTTGTGAACCAAAAGAAATATTAGACATTAAATGTGTAACAAAATGCTGGAAAACTGTAAGACATACCATTTGCTCTGTATTATAAATAACTAAACAAATGAATTGGCTCCATTCTCTGGTGTTTTGGGAATAAAGCCAAGTACTTAATTCTTTTTTTTTTCTGCATTAATCTAGAATGTTTTCAAATGACAAAAAAATAATTATTAAAATCACGGAATATAAGATTCTGGAATATGGTAATACAAAAGCAACCTTATTTCTTTCCCTTTAATTTAAATGTTCCATGTGATAGCATAAGTATATTCTCTGAAGTGTGTTTTATGATATATTGAACAGAGATCCTCTAAATAAAAGGATTCATGGTCAAATACTTCTGAGAAGTCAATCAGAGAAAGACATGTATCATATGATCTCACAAATATGAGGAATTCTTAATCTCAGGAAACAAACTGAGGGTTGCTGGAGTGGTGGGGGGGTGGGAGGGATGAGGTGGCTGGGCGATAGGCATTGGGGAGGGTATGTGCTATGGTGAGCGCTGTGAATTGTGTAAGACTGATG
>NC_138373.1:56989684-57010403 GCF_054177405.1 Leptonychotes weddellii | reverse complement strand
TGCAAATAGTCTCTTTTACTCCATTTCAATGCTGATGTCTATCCCACTTTTATATATATATGTTATATGTATAATTAAATTTCATATATATATACAAAATTTAAAAAATAGACTGGAAAGAGAAACACCTACGGGTCAGAGAACACTTTGAAGCTCAATAATAAAAGGATTTCAATACTGATTAAATTATGGAACTTAATGAAATCTAAAAGTTCTTCTATTGACTGGTTGTTTACATATTCAACAACACAGTGTCTAATTAAGTATTTTTTGGACTTCAAGGTTAGAGTAAAGGATTTTAGTTAATCAAAGAGCTAAAAGCTTTTCAGAGTTAAAAGGCAAGTATACTAAAATTCTTTCCTATGCCTTTATTTCAAATGGCATACAATTTTATAAGAGCCATTAAAATGCTGTAATAACTCAGGAGGCATGGCATTATTCCACCTGAGGGCCTAGAAACTTTTAAGAATGCTTACATCAATGGACAATATTTACATATGGAAACAGAGTGAAAAAATTCTGTGTTTGTATTTCAGTTTTTTATCCTGCCCTATTCCACTGGTTATGGTATAACTGACATACCACAGTAATTATATTAAGGTTTTAGGAGGTATATACGAAATTGTCCTGAGAAGTACTTAATGTAGAATCTGATCAGAACTAGGAAGTGAGCGTTTTTATTTTTAGTGAATAAACAAATAGTTTCATCATTTCTCTAAATCTATATGGATACAGAATTAGATACATTTTTATTTTATACTTTAGCTAATGTTCTCTCTTTAGTAATGATCAACTTATTGATCTATTCAAAGAATAGATAGATAACTAGGAAGAAATATTAACAGATATAGTTAGCACATTTTTTTATTACTCCAATATAATCTGATTATATTGTTCTTATTAAGCAGGAAGAAAATATGATGCCATTATTCTGGCAAGATCTCATAGGCTTATCAAATACAGTCACAGGTTGTAGGGACTTTTATGTTTAAAAAAATCATAGAACAATCATTAGTCCTCAGTTACTTTCTATAAAATATCTAGATGATGTATAAGATTCCATTTATGGCAAAGTTCTACTCTCTGAGCTTGGATTTAAGGGTATGGATATAAATATGAGTACAATTTAGGTTGAGATTCCCCACAAATGTTTACAACTTGAATATATCATATTTATAAAAAACATAAGTTACATAGAACTTTCTCAAAAGCTGACTCTGATAGTGTTGCCTGAAAGTCCAAGAGCTCACTAGATTTAGAAAATTTCTCTAGGAAAGAAAAACCTTGAAATGTTGCTCGAAGAGAAGCACACTATACTATAAAATTATGGAGAATCCTGCATGAACTCATGGGGTAATGGGGTGAGGATGAGTATGGCCTTGGCCTCAAAAGAAGGCCCCTGCATCCCACAACTCCGGGGGGCGATCTTCACAGTGCATCTATATTCATGGTGCCCTCCGGAGCTGTGCTCTGTGAGGAGGCTGAATCAGCGGGCCAAGTGTCAGTCTCTACTGTTTATTAACTGTGTCACTTTAGGGAAGTTATTTAACCCCTCTACAGCTTAAACTTCTCATTATTAAATAAAGGCAAAACTAAGGACACATACGATAATCCTGTTAGTGGATTATGTGTTGGAGCTGCACAGTAACTATGATGAGAACTCTTCTTTTGATTTTGCTATACACTTAACCATCATCTCAAAAATTATCATTAGCCTATCATTTCAAACAATATTTACTGAGTGCCAGGCAGTGTTCTAGGTATTAAGGTTATCGAAGTGGACAAAAGATCTAAAAGCCTGGCTCTCGTGCAACTTATATTTTAGCTCTGCAGAGAAACGTGTAATAAAAAATATAAAACACGTCGAGCGGAAACAAAGTGATACGAAGAGAAATAAAGTGGCTGAAGGGGACAGAGAATGTCAGGTGCCATGCATGTGTGTGGGGTACCTACTGCAGATAGGCTGGTGAGGAAAGGCCACCTTGATAAGGCAATACTTGAGCACAGACCCAAATGGCACGAGGGAGAGTCTTGTGACTCTCCGCAGAATGTGTTCTGGGGCTGGGAACCGGCGGTACCAGGGCCCCGAAGCATGCTTGGCAGGCTCCGCAGGTGCAAGCAGGCCAGGGCGGCTAAAGATGGGCTGAAGACGGGATGCACAAACAAGGAAGACAGGAGACGGGCTCAGAGAGGTGCAGTGGGGTTGGGGGGGGCAAGTTCATGGAGGGCCCCGCAGGCCATGGCAGGATTTGGGATTCTATTCTGGGTAACAGGGAAAGTAAACAGAGGGTCTGGTCAGAGGAGCGGCATGATCTGATTCCCATTTTTAAACCACCACACTGGCCGGTTGTGGAGAATACACCTGGGTTGTGTGGGAGCAGTCTCAGGCCTCAGGAAACATACCAGCTGTTCTGCACTGGGCCATAAGCTTGTAATTTGAGTGATTTTTCCAACTCTATCCCAAGATTTACTCTAAGACAAAGTAAAACTTGACAACGAAGAGGTCTATTCATTCAGCCCAAAGAAACAGGAAATAATAAAGTCAAAAGCACTGTTTAAATAAAAGGCTGATTACTAATTATTAAAACTGTTCGACTTGGCATTTGATTCAGATGGATCATCAACTAGGTACCATTTGGTTTGCTGGGTCCCTTGGCCCCAGACAGTGGAAATTTGTTTCATCCAAAAAAAAAAAAAAAAGAAAGGAAAAGAAAAGAAAGGCACTGAGTACCTAACATTAAAATAAAAAAGGAAAACTGTCACTTGAAATAATCTTTGAGGGTAAAAGCTTACAGCTCTGGCTTTAGCCCAGTTCAGGAAATTGAGGACAAATGTTTTAAGATCAGTGTAAAATTTTTGTGCCTGTTGCCACTAAAAATAATACCTTACCGGAAAGATTTGTAACATATTTGACACAGTAGCCACTGACGACACATGAGCTCACCTATAAAGGGGATGGATGCCAAGGAATCCCCAGGTGGACTGGTACTTGAGGCCTTCCTTTCCTCCATCCGTTTTATATGGACCTCTCGGCGCGCATCATTGGGCAGCCAGCAGGTGGTGTCTGATCCGGTCTCCTGGTCATTTACGGCCAAGATGTAAGACTGATGCCTTAAAGGCTGTGGTGTCTGGCGACCGGATGGAGGTTTTTCTCTTAGGACGACAGTTTCTCTATTATCTAAAGTATCTGACTCCTGAATTTCAGCCTCTCGTAGATTTAAGTCGTGATTTCTCTGAGTGACGGATAATTCTAAATCCGAAGCGCCAGAGTTGTCAGTCGTCTGAGGGCCAGGCTTGACAGGAGCTCCAGATAAAGAGGGGGGTTTCCCAGTCTCCACCTGGTGATCAGGGGCACTTTCGGTTCTTAGCCATGTCTGCTGATTCAACAGGCTGTTTTGATGCAAATGATTTACTGGTCTTTGGTCTTTGACAGAAACAAATGAGTTCTGGCTAAATGATGGTTTTGTGACATGTGTAGAAGGCGCTTTCAGAGAATTACTTCGGACTTTCACAAGAGGTGACCTGTCCTGCGAAACACCTCGAGGCAGTGACATTCCACAAGTGGTTGGAAAGTTTCTGCTGGACTGCAGTGTTTTTAGATCTGGTGGCACTTTTTTAAACTGAGACACAGATCCCACTCCTCTGCCAGGCACTCGCCTATTATCGGAATTAACAACGTTTGGAGCCACGGTAAAATTTGAACCTCGAAAAGACTTGTGAATTTCTTGCTGCCTAGGTCTTTCATATATCCCTCGTCTATCATCCTGTTCAGTAAATCCACTCCACTTGTAGGTCTGCTTTCGTTCTCCATTTGAATCGGGTATTTGACTCTCAGAACTGACGTTTTCTAAGGTTTCACCCTGTCCCTCGATATAATCCCAGGAACGAGTTCTATGATTGCTAAAACTAACAGGTGGAGAGGTCAGTGCTCCTTGAGATGCACTTCGTGGACAATACTTCATTAACACAGAATCCTCCAGTCTCTCCTGGGACACACTGCGCTGCCGGATCTGAACAGACTGGGGCACTCGATCATGAGAGGTGCTTCGACGTCGTACCTGCAAAGTAGTGCGGTTTGGTACCACCTGGTTATAATCTGTTGTGCTCTGAGATGCTGCTCTTAAACTATCTAGTCTTTCTTGAATTGTCCGACAACCTATGTGCAATCGTCTGTTATCGATATACTCTTTGTAAGTTTTATAGTTTTTCCAGTCTATGTGCTGATGGGAATTCGGAGAATAGTGATTAACAGATACGGAAGACGAATCCACAGCCTGCGGTCTACTGCTTGAGATTCCCTCCGAATGTCCACTGTAATTGCCAGATTTAAGTAAAATTCCCGAAGGTTCCAATGACCTGGAGCCTGCAGTCTGATGAATTAGATGGGCAGTGGGAATCGAGGATGACGGTGGTGTGGTTCTTGACACTGTTTTCAAAGAGGTCTGCTCGTTGATGCCATACCTCACCTCTTCGGTTCTATGTGAAGGAACTGTATGGTTGTTTCTATTAGTTAACAAATCTACAACCTTCTCAGAAGGTACAATGACAGTCCTTACACTTTCATTGCAAACACACACTGCCGTGTTGGACTTTGCAACATCTGTTGGTGACGGAGGCACTTGGATTTCCATTCTATAGGCCCTGCCCGGTTGCGTCAGGACTGGGGTACTGGTCTGCTGTTTGCTCGATGATGAATCTGGAGGAGATATTTCAACTGGTTGTGCCATGGCTGAAGGGGCAGATGGCAGCCAGGGGTAGCAAACTGGTGGAGGTTCGGGGATATTGCGGGCATTACCACTGTAGGCTTCGTTGCCTTTCAGATAGGCATCTTGAGAATACGCCTACGTGGAAAGGAGAAAAAAGTGTCATTTGAGAGTCATAAGAAGAACAATTTCCATTCTTGCAATGGACTGCTGTTTTTTTACTGTGCCCTACCTGATTCCTAAATGACATTCGCTAAAACAAGCATGCAAACACAACATAAGGATGCTCCACACGTTTAGAAAAGGGCTAGTCTTTCAGAAATCAAATACACTGTAGAATTTGCAACAGAAATAAATTACAACTGCCTGTTTTCTCAAAGGATTGAAACACACCAGTTTTCCCCCCAGCCAATTAGAGATAGTCTTGACGCTTCTAAACCTTCCCCATTCAAGTTTTATGATCTTTCAGCATTTGACAGGTTAAATGGCTGCCTGATAAATCCCAGCAAAAGAACATTTTGATCTTCTGCCAGAGTGAAGGTGAAGATATTAAAAATCTTAACCAAATACATTTTTACTGCAAGTGCTACTGCTGGCATAAATTAAATGTGACATATTGAGCAGTGTCTTGTCAATTAATGATTACTGAGTCCTTAAAACTAAGCCATTTTGATAAATTAAGTCCTAAGCCATGCTAAATATTTTAATATTTAAAAATAAGAGAAAACATGCATGTTTAAATTGAGCATGAAAATTAAAGGCATGAAAATATGAAAAAAAGTAATTCATCTTGCTGTATATAATTTTTATTTTTTATTTTAAGCTAATGCAAAATTATATTGCACAAATTTATTTGGTCTCTTTTACTTATTGGGAGGAGACATTTCTCTATAACTAACAGGCAGGCATGCAGCTCAAATTCTTTTTTATCCATTATTTATGAAACTATCTAGCAATGTATTTCAAAACTTCAAAATAACTGAAATTAAAGACAGAGATGCAATAAAACAGAACTAATTGATAGTAACTGAGGACAATGTCAGCATCTGAGATGGTGAGGTGTGATATCATGTTACATATCCTCCCCTAATCAAAACAAGCTTAATTCACATCTATCATCATATCCTGTCTTTGCATTAGACAGCCTGCAAAGCTCAAGTGCAGCCACAAACATATCAGCAAAGTACCAGGGAAAGAGGGGATGAGATACTTTAAAAATAAATAAATAAATAAATAAAATCCACATACAGGTAGATGTTATGTTTTAACACCAGTTATGCACAGGATTCAAAAGAAACCAAACATGAGAACAAAAAAATAAAGAAAATCAGGTATCACAAACACAGTCTGCAAATTAGTAAGATTAACATCACGTTATGGAGGGGTTTCTCTAAGCAAACTTACAGTTTTAATAGGTTGGCTTATTACAAATCTCTATAGAACAGAACTTAAAAAGCAAGGAAATGGCTTCTGTGCATTTCTTACCAGAGCTGTGACATCCTTTGTAAACTGTAGCTAGCAGAAAATAGGAAAACATAGTAGAAGCTGCTTACTGATATAAAGACAGAATCATGTTGTCATATTGATGCTGGAAACAGCAAGCTAAAAATACATCTATACTGATTTCTCTGGAAGGTACCAAGAGAAATAAAGGGCAGTGGAGCATAAAGAATAACTTCAGTATCCTTCTGAGCATCTTTTTCTCAGGCTTTTATTTGGTTCTTATTTGGGCTGTCTACCATTTCTGAAAGCAAAATACATCTGGTGACAGGCTTTCCTAATGGCTATTTTCTTCACTCTGCACTGCTGTCTGATGATGTGCCCCAAAGCTTCCCTTCCACAAGAGCAACATTGATGTCTCATTTCCCCCGAGCTTCTTCCAGCTCTGCTTCCAGATGACGAACCGAATGCTCTATTATGCATTTAAAATAGTACAACCTTCTCCTTCCCCTGTAAATCAGAGCACAGCCACAAGCTGTCAGCTGAATGGAACCGTCTTTACACTATGATTTGGAGAGAAAGGATGACTGTTCGATTAAATATGTTTCACTCAAAAATTAAGATCTTTTCCTGTACCTTTTGTCCTGTGTTACTGGCTTAAGAAAATGACTGAATGGACATAAAAATGTTACTTCCAGAGGAATTCTTTAAAACTTATACTGAATACTGTAAAACATAAGCCAGAATGTGGTGGAAAAGCTGAATGAGTAGATAAAAGAAAACATGCATGCCATAATATTTTTACGGCACGAATACAGTCAGTCAAAATATACATGTTGGGTTACATGCCACTGACATAACAAGACTATCTTTTTGATGCTGATTATATTCACACCAAGACTTTTCCACAGCAGGAAGATTGTGTCTGGATGAGTGAACACTCTGGTACAGCATTTCCCACAGTGTGTTTGTGCAGTTTTATTAAGCATCGCCCAAAAGGGAGGAGGAAGAGAGCATTCTCTATGCTCAATGATGTAGCGAAGAACTGATTGGCAGGCTTCCTGACTTCTCAAAACCTCTACTACATTCACGTAGGTTGTAAGATTCAAAGGGAAATGACAAGCTTATTCGGCCATAGAACCCATTTTTTTCGAAGGGGTTTTAATACAACTAGAAATTTCTGCTGGGAAGTACTGTTTTAGAACTAATAATTTAGAGATACCTCTTTTTTTTTTTTTTAATAGATTTTATTTACTTATTTGTGAGAGAGAGAATGAGAGAGAGCACATGAGAGGGGGGAGGGTCAGAGGGAGAAGCAGACTCCCTGCCGAGCAGGGAGCCCGATGCGGGACTCGATCCAGGGACTCCGGGATCGTGACCTGAGCCGAAGGCAGTCGCTTAACCAACTGAGCCACCCAGGCGCCCTAGAGATACCTCTTTTATTCAAATTTGGGGATAATAAAAGTATATGTATGACAGGAACTATGAAAAACTTGAAAAAATATCTGACATACTTCAAGCATCTCTAAGATCCCTATGTAACAGCTCTAAATACTAAATGGCCCATATTCATGGGGCCCCACTTCTGAGTAAAGTTATGCCCAATGGGTGCTCACATACATACATACACATGGACCATGCATTAACAGTGGACTAAATAGAATATCCTACGCAGACAGTACTGTTGTCTAACGTAAGCAGATATACTTGAGATGAATAAAACATGAATTCATTCAAGAGCATTACTGAATTTCCTTACATATTCTCAGAGTTCATGAACACTAAAAAAGCTTGTTTATCTAATTATTTAAAAATTCCTCATTCTCAGGGCACCTGGGTGGTGTAGTCGGTTGGGAGACCGACTCTTGGTTTCGTCTGGAGTCGTGAGATCGAGCCCCGAGTTGGGCTCTGCACTCAGCGCAGAGTCTGCTTGAGAATCTCTCTCTCCCTCTGTACCTCCCCCCTGCTCTTGCTCGCTCTCTCTCTCTAAAAATAAATAAAATCTTTATAAAAAAAAGTAAGTCTGACTCTTGATTTCGGCTCAGGTCATCATCTCAGAATGGTGAGATGGAGTCCCGGGTGGGGCTCCGCTGGGTGTGGAGCCTGCTTAAGATTCATGCTCTCCCTCTGCCCCCCTGCCCCCCACTCACATACTTTCTTTCTAAAAAGCAAAAAAAATAATTCTGCATTTGCAATTAAAATTGTAAAGAGCAAATTAAATAAAATTTAATATTAACAGTCTGGATCTTGATTGTACGTATAGTATCTAACAGTAACTTAATCCTAAAATAATCTTCCAGTTTAGTTTTAGTAGAGTTGCATCAAAATCACTATTACCATGCCTATTACTATTATAATACTATTATTATTACATAATTATTGTCTAATAAAGGGTAAAAACAAACAAAAAACCCCACAAAAAAGACCATGCAGAATAACTAAGTTGGTAAGACTGAAATTCCTCCCTACCATTTCACCTTTAACAGGATGACCTATTAATTTAATACCATTACTTATGATAAAATAAAAAATAATTACATGTCTGTCGGTATAATAAATTACATGCCAAACATGACACAGAGGGGTGTGGGAAAAGGGGATGGTATGCCTACTTTATAGCTTTCTAAATTATTTGTAACTTTTCTATCAAGCATGTAACTGTTCTTATAATTATTTAAAAATTGATTTTGAAAAAGAACAAAGTAAATGCAAACTCACAAAATATGAAAGACCCCTCCAGAATTCCTACTCTTGCTTCCCTACTCTAGGCAGGATCACCTTCATACACACTCGACAAATGGCTACCTAATTTTAAATACAATATTATACTGATTATGGAACATATTAAATAATTATTTTGAAAGTAATTCTAATAAATCTAAAGAAAAACTTTGATCAAATTACATTTTCCAATTTATGTAACATATTCACAGAGTGGCAGAACACTGGACTCAAGAGTCCAGAGATGAGTTAGAACAACAGCTCTGACACTAACAGGGTGACTGGGCTAAGGCACTTAACTCCTCATCTGCACCCGATGGCAGTAAAGGACTGTGGTCTAGTTGAAAGTACAGGCTTTAGTCTCAGACCCGCCTCGGGTCAAGTCCAGGTGCCACTGCCTTCTTCCCTGTCATCCTAGAAAAGCTCTTTAGCCTTGCTGTGTTTGACACAGAATAGCACAAAGTAGGTGCAGAGTGCCCTGGCCAAACACCAGACACACCCAACAATCTCTACAGCTCTCAGAATTCATCAACTGAAAATTCAACTTTGAGTCCATTGGGCCAGTTGCTTAACAAAATACTGTGATGCATCCACTGAAAAGAACGGCCACATCTTCTTCTATCGTGAGCCCATTCGAGGAAGGGTTTTCTTTAGTCAGCATCACTCTTTGGGTGACTTGATGGGTGGTGGCTATTTTTTTTAAAGATTTTTTTACTTATTTCAGACAGAGAGAGAGCGAGAGAGAGCATGAGGGAGGGGGGGGAGAGGGGCAAAGGGAGAAGCAGACTCCCCGCTGAGCATGGAGCCTGACATGGGACACGATCCCAGGACCCTGAGATCATGAGCTGAGCCGAAGGCAGACGCTTAACCCCCTGAGCCACCCAGGCGCCCCAAGATGGTGGCTATTTCATTCATGCACAGCCAACATTTGAAAGGGTGAGGAAACCATTCTGTTTCTTTGAAAATGGAACAGAAGGTGTTTTTTATTTTGTAATAATACCTTAAAAACATGAAACTGTCTAAGATATCAGAGTCTAAAATACTGTTATAAAATACTGTCAAAAATGACTAAAAATGAATGTCACACTACTCACATTGTTAATCTAGAAAATATATGTGGGTTTAGCAAATGAAGCTGCCAAGTACAGGAGCACTATTACCAGCACTAGTTTAGTACCATAATGAATTATTCTTAATTTTACTTCCTGTTTTTCAATATTTTATCACTATCATCTGTAATTAGAAATTTATTATTATATACTTATCCTTACATGAGTCAAACTTTAAATCAAATTAAATTCTCCATGTCACCTCTCAAGGACGAGCTGAGCACCTCTAGAACAGTTTGGTGCATACATCACTCAGGAAAAGAAAAGTCCATGGACACACGGTCCCGCCATTGCCCAGACTAAACACATACAAACTACGAGAAGCCTCCACTTGGGTAAATAATTCTTACAATGGCTGTAAAAATGTTCATGTTTACTTTTTCTTTACAATGAATATTCAACCTCACAGTCTATGTCTTTAAAAGCATATACTATGGGTAACAGACCAACATAAATACTTAAGGCCCTTACAGAACATTTTAACCCTAGAATCTGTTAGAGCGAAGAATTTCTGCATATGGTTTTGGAATTCCCACATTCTCTTTGTGTTTTATAATAGCTTTAAAAAATGACACTCATAGATGTCCCAGCTAAAAACATTGATGCAGAAAAGAAGTTGCCAGGTCCTAATGTCCTTTAGGAACAATGCATAGTAGGCATTAATTATATACACTCCTTTGATTGTCTCATGAATTATAGTGCATTCAAATATGAATGAAGGCTGGGTTTAAAAGCGAGGTTTTCTTTTATCATTAAGGGCATATGCTTGTAATCTCTTAAGATTAAAGTAATTCAAATAACATGTTTGAAAAGCAAATTTTGTTACAATTTTACTAGAACCCTTTACCAATGAACTCTGAAGATCTGTGTGCTCATGCCACTCGAGTGAGCCGATTTTTTCCTGTTTGCAACACTTTGTATTTTGCCTTTGTTTTAAACATATGTATCTTAACTAAACTATAACACGACAGATGAATTAACCTTCTTTCCCACTGATCATGAAATGAGACAATGATTGTTTCCAGGGCCGCTGGTCTTCCACCACACAGCGGGCAGTGATGGCAACTGCTCAATTACCAGGGCAGGTACTCTACAACTAGCTCTCTATGCCTAGGAAAACCACCCCAGAGAGCTGCACCTTCCTTGTTGAGATGCCCCAATGTCAAAACAACTGTGTACTTAAGAAGGGTCATCTGTTAGCACTAAAAAGTCATTCCTAAATAAAATCCACATGCTTTGAAAACACAAGGTGGATCTCCATGGATTTCAGTTAATTATACTTTACATGAATACACTGAATCATGAGGATCAGCTTTAGTGATATTTCTGTGAAAAAAATGTTTACAGAAGATTACTTAGGACTTACGTTGAATTAAATGCAAACTAATGCCTTACAAATGAAAAACATGACTACCATTTCCATTCCAACCACAAAGATTCCACGAGTTTCCTGTTGTACTCGAATTAAAAAACAAAACACAACAATTATTTGCTAAAAAGAATTTTAAAAAATACAACTTCCAGTGGCTACTGCCATTTCTTAGATCGAGTGGTCAGCTTTCATGTGTTACTTGAAAAGTTTTGCTCATGCTGTCTTATTCTACTAAACTACAATGTCAACTGAGGAAAAGTATTATTTTCTTGAATGAAATTTATATATGTTACCTTCTTTTTACTTTCAGCAATGTTTAAGCTCAACAAAGGAATAAAGGATTCTATTCATTTTCTTTCTAAAAATGAGGGAAAATTTTAAGCTAAATGCTAAAGTCTTCAATATAGTTTCATCTCCTCTTGAAGACCCTGACATATTTCTCCCTTAAGGTATAGACTCCATTCACTGTGAACCTTACTTCTAATAGAATGAATTGATACTGTTCCAAAACTGCTTGGTGGGTTAATTTACAGTCATACATATTGAAAAATTAAGAAATGGCTTTCATAAAATTTCTGTTCTCATAAGAAAAAAAAAAGATTCTAATTCCTGGGGATATACACTTGTACCCTGAGCTTTGGCTTCTGGCGAAAGGACTACCTAGGATGCAACATCGGGGCAAACTCTTTAGGAATCTCATTCTAAATGGCAACAACAGAAGTTCACTGTCAAATCCATAAAATACTCTTATGTCACTTAATTGTGAAAACTGACAAATAGTTTTTTTGTTTGTTTATTTGTCTTTTGGTAAAATGTCAAGAATCCCAGACTCTGCTAAATGAACCAGTGGGGGCTTTTTGCCCCCAGAATCTTATATGCAGTCCCCCTACATCTTTAAAGGATCTTTATTAACATTCGAGACTACAGAACAATGCATATTTGAGTAAATAAATCTTACCACTTGGAGAATGTCTTCATCTTTTGGCATAACACTAAGTTCCAATGTTGTATCACTGAAATTGAATATAAAAATTCTTTTAGCGGAGGTGAAAGTGTATCAAAAAGACATAAAAGAAAGATAGTTAGCTCAGAAATGTTTTTTAAATTTGTTTATGAGTTTAATTTTTGTTTTTTTTTAATCTTTACTTTTCAAGCCCAAATCATTAAGAAGTCACTTTTATATATAAAGCTAATTATGAATGAAAGAAGGCATCCTGACATATGTTTGAGCTATTCATAATCAGGCAAGTCTTCTTTATAACATATTTCTAATTTAGGAACATGAAGTATATTACTTGTATTATACTCCTGGAACAAACTCTTCAGTATATATTTATTTGTTATTTTAATTCAGGTCACAGAAAAAATTATAAATTTTTACCACACATTTTCACTATTTATCAAGTTAAAAATACAGTCACATGAAAATAACCGAAGAACGCTCAAATTTAACATTTTAAGTAATATTAAACATCTAAGTTTTGAAATATTCCCTCTTGGCCTCAGAAGTGAAGGAAATCGGAGTTCACCAGCACAACTATCAAAATGACTCATTTTTATGAACTATATAGCAACTCAACTATTTGCTTTCTTCTCTGACTTAATTTTAGAGCCTTTACAGAAATAGCTCAAAGTCTCACTTTATTTTGGTACTATAAATGTCCTATTAAAAATGATAGAGAAATTTCTCTAAGTTTAAAAAAGTACAAAGGGATAAATTATGCTGAGTCTTGTGATCTGGAGTTACACTTAGAAAAGGCAAGGATAGTGGACTATCCCCATCACGTGATTCAGTATCTAACCTAACAATATCAGATTTCTTCTTCCCCCAATACAATCAAGAGATTAAGAAACAAACAACAAAAAAAGAAAACAAAACCTAATAATTTTACTGGTGTCACTTTTTGTTAGATTTGAACCTTATTATCAGGTTCATAAATGCTCAGAATAGTAAACCGTAAGAACCACAGGTTCAAATAAATTTTATTAATAAAATATGTAGGTACTTGTATTTCAATATTTAGAGTTGGTAGAAAATACATACTGATGTTTAGATAAATTCTTCTGCAAGGATACATTTTTACATTAATACACTGCAGAATCTCAATGGCTTTGTGCTGCATTATCCATTTGCTACCAACTGCAGACAAAAGGAACACAATTTTTTAAAAGAAAATAAGATGATGAAAAAACAGTATTTCTCTATTTTTCAAATTGCTTTATCAGCTGAAAAATCAAGACTGTCATTCCCAAGTGTTATTACTCCAAGAGATAAACTGCACCAGTAACAAAAAAATTAATGTGGATTTTGAGGAAAACAAAGATTAAGTTATGGTTACTTGGGAAAATACTATTTTTCAAGAAGAGATGTTAACAAATACACTAAAAAAATCCTTAAATCACAGGTTGATAAAACATATCGGTGTATCTATGATGATCTAAATTATTTTAAGGGAATAAAAATTTAGGTGATCTCCCCACTGCCTCTGGAGTGGCTTTGAATTCTTCACCAGTCCCCTGTTCTCTCCAATACTTAAGATCAAATAGGGATCACTGTCAGGAACACCTAGAATCCAACATTAGAGGCAAGATTTAAGATTTGCTTTCTCTAAGAATTTCATTATATAATAAAACAGTAAGAAGAATACTCAGCAATAAATCACAATCACATCATCTAATTGTAAAAATGACAATGCATTAGGGCATTAGTGTAAATAACTTAGATTATAGCATGAACTGCTTTAGACATAGTTACAGGAACTTGATAAAAGTCTTCAGAAAATAATGAACTTCAATTTAATTACAAAGGGATCATCCGGACAATGGGACTCCAGTCACTGCCTGCTCTTGGCAGGACTTCAATATGGTAACCACTTTGGCTTTCAATTTCTTTATTTATAATTAAGAAAAATTTTCTAGGTGTGTGACAGACAGAAAGAAAGTAGGACTAAGTTATCTTTAAGGTCTCACAGTTACTCTGTACATATTTATTTGCCTTGAGAACTCAAAATGCTATCACTCTGTAGAACGTAGGCAGACAGATGAATTCAAAGAGAATTTCTTGCTGTCTTTGTTAAAACAAATGAATAAATTTGAGCCAAGAGTATTATTCAATAAGGTATTTAAAGATATCTGAGTAAGAGGTTTTAAAATAAATTATATATGCATTTATTTATATTTTTATTATAAACAAATTATAAATTTCATAGTCATTTCTAACTAAAGTTAGGAACTTACAGTAAATCTAAAATGTGTTGCTTTTAGATTCTAAAGGACTTTAATCACAAATCTGATAGATTTGCTGAAGCAAAGCACCAAGTAAGCTATAATCAGGTAGTACATCCTTGGCAATTCTCAAATTATTACCCACTTGAAGGGAAAGTCCCACAGCTCCCCATCCCATTACAGAATACAGACAATACTATATGGAATCTACTTGCTCCACTGATTTATAAATACCCATCTTTGGCCAAAATTAATCATATTTTGAGAATCTTACCTGTTCTGAATTAAAGCAATTACTTGGGAATAGGTCTTTCCAATAACACTTTCTCCATTGACTTTTATAATTCGATCACCTTCAAAGAAGAGTGAAAAAACACATGAGGAATTCCTTAAAAGGTTATTTCTGATGACTTTTGAAATATTTCTTGAGTAATGTATTTATTTTTTATATATTCTTGCTTGCTGTTTTTCAATGTATCTTTCACAAATATGAATCTAAATTCTAATATATACACCTTCTGATGAAATATAACTATGTCTTAAGAGCCCTGGACAATGATGAATTTAGAAACTCCAAAAGGTATAGTCACCAAGTGACCATGGCTATACTATTTATGCCCCTATCATTTGTTTTCTGAGTTGCAGAACTCCTGGTTATTCCTCTGTCTACCCTGTCATTTCTGATAGAAAAGCATCATTCAACAGGCTTAAATAGTTGATTGTTTTTATTAAACCTTGGTGTCTTCTACTGTTAGTCCGGCTGATTTCCCAACCTATTTAGTTTATTCATTAGTGCTATATTACAGAACTGAAATATGGGCATGCACATGGTTTTGACTTTATGCATATTAACTTGTTCTTCATTTTAATAAAGAAAAGGGCATTTGGATTACCAATAAGAACTCGGGGCAGAAAGGAAAAGACTGAGAAAGAAAAGATAATGAAAAATTGGAAAATAGAAAAATAAAAAGTATTTTCAGTGTGCTTATCACAGCATCTCCACATCTTCCTGCCCTTGTGAGGCTTAGAATATGAAAAGTGATACAAGCTAGGTAATGGAATCCCATATGGACACCAATATACACATTATGTATATGTTAATGAGATTGGAATTAGGCTTACGTTAACCATGACAAAAGAGATAATAAATAGCACATCCTCGTAAATCTTAGCAATGACATCCGCTGCTTTCAGTATTTATCACTGAAAACACTACATTTTATTCAAAAGGAAGTAAAACATAGTTTTTCACTAATTCCCATTTTAAATTATTTCATGTTCAAAAACAAAAGAGTAACTATTTTAGTGTGTGCATTAAATAAACTAAATCTCTACTTAGGTTTTATTAAAATCACATATCACAAAATATTTTAGAATAGCTACCAGTCCACATCCAGGGATACCCACAGATGAAGCAGAGCTTGCCTTGTGTTGTTAGAGACTTACGTTACCCTTCACAGTGCAAATTAATTAATTCACCTCTGGCAGATAAGGCACTTCGAGAACTTGAAGATCCAAGATTATTTTAATTATGTCAATAAATATCTTCATCATTTTGCTATTTTGTAATCCTTGTCAAAATTAAATGTATGTAAAATAGGTGCTTTTAAAGGGGCCTCCAAGAGTCCACTCTCTAAGTGGTAACCAAAAGTGCTCCTAATTTATAATTTATTTTAAGTTATTTCTGTCCAAACCCATCCATTTGGGTATCAAGAAACATACAGCTAACTAGGTCTCAAAAATAGTAAAAATTGATGTGAAGACACAGGAAAAAAACATACAGAAGGAGATAAAGAATAAGGAAAATGAAATATGGAAGAAGGAAGAAATGAAGTAAAAAAGAAATTTAAAGGTATTGTTTAAAGAAGAATATCAGCACCTGTGCATAATCCAGCTTCAAAAGCAGGTCCTCCTTCTTTAACCTGTTTAACAAATATGGTATCCATTGGTTCCAAGCGATTTCTTTGTTTTCCTATGGGAGAGAAAAAGCCCAAGGCATGATTTTACTTCACACTATTTCATTAAAATACCAAAATATAAAATGATATTTTAGACAATTAAGCAAAGATTTTTAATGAACTGCTAAACACATATCCTGAATTTGTATGGTAAAATCATAATTTAGGAGTTTTCATTAATTCAAACATTTTGTTTCTTATGTAACACAACCACCACCACAATAGTAACGGTGTCCATTTGGTGGGAACATTCTGTATGTAAATTACTACACTAAAGACTATACAAACCCTGAGAGCTAATTCCATAGCACATACGTGTTACTACCACTATTGAATGAAAGGGGAAACTGAGGCTAGGAGAGATTAAATCCTTCAAGGTCACATAGCTAGATTACACAGGCAGTATTCACTCTATTGCTTTTTAACACTGCATTGTGCTAAGCCCTAAGTTTTAATTATGACTAAGACACAGTCCTTTTCCTTCGGGGACTCTAGTGGGAGAGAGACATACAAACAAAAAATGGAACTACGGGATAAAAAACAATCACAGGCAAATACGACATACAGTCATAGCAATGACGAGCGCGTATCAACTCTGTAAGCCAGTATTTCACAAACTGCTATCCATGGATCATCTGCATTAACACCGAATGCACTTGCTAAAAATCAATGTTTCAGGGTTCAATCAGAAATCTGCTTTGTCAACAAGTCTCCCAGGTGGTTCTTATACACACTGACATTTGAGAACAACTAACAGTTTCAATAAAACAGAAGTCGAGGAAGGATTCCTAGATGAGAGGGCATTTAAGCTAAGTGATAAGCACCAAGATGAGGACTGTGGTGGGAGGAAGGGCAAAGAGGTAGACAGTGGTTCTCAAAGTGTGGTCCCCAGACCAGCAGCATTGATATAACTAGGGAATGTGTTAGAAATGCTAATGCAGGGACTCCATTCAAGCTCTACTGAATCAGAAACTGTGGTGACTGTGATGTGCACTCATGTCTGGGAACCACTGAAGTAGGAGACACAGCCCTAACTCTTAAAGAACATGACTGAGAAAATAAAGCAGATATATGCAGGGAATAATATAATAATACTCATTAAATTGCAATGCTGGGCAGAAACATGGTATATCACAAAGGTGGCTCGAAGAAATTTCTTAAAAAAGGAATATACATCAGTAGCTCCTTTTACATACTTAACTATTTACTCTGAAAGAAGTCCTCTAAAGTAGTGAATGGCTAACTCAAGTCCTCTAAAGCAGTGAATGGCTAACTCGATCACTTATAATGCAACAGGATATAGTGAAATTTGCTTGTTTTTAAGTTTTTGTTGTGTGTGTTGTTGTTGTTTTTTTAACTAGGCTCCACACCCAACGTGGAGCCCAACACAGGGCTTGAACTCATAACCCTGAGATCAAGACCTCAGCTGAGATCAAGAGTAGGACGCTTAACTGACTGAGCCACCCAGGCGCCCTAAATTGCTTGTTTTTAGAAGCCAGTAGATAGGGATCCAAACCCTTGCTTTGCCACCTGATAGCCCAGTTGCAATTAAGTAAACATTTTTACTTTACTATTACTTTTTCTTCTATATTAAGAGATAATTATTCTATATTTTTACATTCTTGAAGAGTTTCCATGAAGACTAAATGAGATAACATGTGAAAGTACTCAGCATAGCACATGACTGGTTACTCCAGTTGTAATTCCTCAGTAAATGTACATTTCCACTCTTCATAGTGCTTAAATGAAAACTAGTGCCATATTTTATGTCTTTAAGAATTAAAATCTTGAAAGCTAATAAAAACACACTTGCAAAGTATCTATTATCCAATTTAAAAAACTATAAATATGCATCAGATATCTTCCCAAAGAAACTTTATAGAGCCTTCTATATTTGGATGACATGAAAATATTATAAATCCTTTTGTCTTTTCAGATTAGTTATGACAGACAGCCATGATTGCTTTCTCCATGAAGCTTTGGAGGAAAAAGAGAACTGATATTAGTTAAATCCCTACTATAAACAAGAATGTCCTAATTCTTAAGAGATGTTTGTTAAAGTAATTAGAGACTAACTGTTATGACTGTATTACTGTATTATATTATTATATTTCTATAATTGTAATTATATCTGCAACTTAAGTTTCAAATGGTTTGAGGGAAATAAATAAACCTAGATACCCACATCCCCAGATACACACACATGTGGATAGAAAGATAAAGCAAATACAGCAACATGTTAATTGTTGAACCAAGATGGACAAGGACTTTGCCCTACTTCGAAAATTATAATGAAAAACTGGGAGAAACTTCTTGTATGTGCCAGGCTTTATTTTTCTTCATAGGATGTATCACTCACTACTTAAAATTGCATTTTTATTTGCTTGCATTTTGGTTGTTTGTCCCTCCCACTAAAATGAAAAGCAGGGATTTTTGTCATATTCTCTGATATCCATAGTACCTAGAATGATGCCTAGTACAGAACAAGCATTCAATAAATATTCAATGAATGAATAAATTTGTTATTTAGTTTAATTCTCATAACAAGCCTTCAAGATGGGCATTAGGATCCTAAGATTAACATTGTAAGTAGGAGGAAACAGACTAAGTAACTTATGAAGAGGTGGAGTAGGGATCTGAACCCAGATCTGAATCCAAACATGGTGTTCCCAGTAACTTCAAAAATAATTTAACTACTTATTCATTTTTCACGCTTTATTAAATACAAGTAGACAGTCACTTATAATTACTATGAATAGAAAAAAAGTTTCTTTTCAATATTA
Organism: Leptonychotes weddellii; assembly: GCF_054177405.1. Taxonomy (NCBI): domain Eukaryota; kingdom Metazoa; phylum Chordata; class Mammalia; order Carnivora; family Phocidae; genus Leptonychotes; species Leptonychotes weddellii. Next base: position 56,991,092 of record NC_138373.1, on the reverse strand, counting down.
GTCGCTTAAAATGCAATTACTTTTGGTAATCAGGCTAGGTCTCTCTGTAGCCAACTCACCATTTACAAGAGTTGGCATTTAAAGAAAATCATCTAGGGCGCCTGGGTGGCTCAGTTGGTTGGGCGACTGCCTTCGGCTCAGGTCATGATCCTGGAGTCCCGGGATCGAGTCCCGCATCGGGCTCCCTGCTCGGCGGGGAGTCTGCTTCTCCCTCTGACCCTCCTCCCTCTCATGCTCTCTGTCTCTCATTGTCTCTCTCACAAATAAATAAAATCTTAAAAAAAAATAAAAATAAAAATAAAGAAAATCATCTATTTTTTCTAAGCTAGAGATTTGAAGGTTTAATAAGTTTCATTGAATCAAGTCATTGCTTTCATGGATTTATGTAATAATAGATTTATATAATAAAAGAGAAGAAACACTTTCCTCATTAATGTCTTCTAGTCTACTATGTCCGAAAGGTGATTATAGCATACTTATATTTAAAAATATTAAATGTAAATGACATTAATGAATTCTATAAAAAAGTTAAAAGTTGGCTGGGTGGCAATGCAGTAAATTCTGAAAATTTCACTATAGAACAGACATAGTCCAAAATAATTTTGTTTTAATTTCTATAAAAGAAATATTAATTCTGCAGTGATTGCCATTATAAAATCAGAGACAATCTGCCATTGACAAATCTTTCAATACACTATGCCTGAAAACATATGAAGATGGAACAGATTAAAATAGGGGCCAATCTTACAGCAAGAACTATCACATCTGCTGAGAATTATACTTTTGATTCTTGTTGTCACTTTCCTTTATGAACTTTCTCTAAAATCTGACTTGCTATTCCTGCTTAGATATTATCCAGTTCCTTCTGGACAACAGAAAATTGATATCCCTTAATTATATACTGCTTTTTAATTTTCATATTCCTTGACCCTAAGTCTTGAGTTAAACACTCAGCTCATTAATTTTAAGGAGTGTCTTCTCTTAAGGAGAACCCTCTTACACTACTGGATGGAATGCACACTGGTGCAGCCACTCTGGAAAACAGTATGGAGGTTCCTCAAAAAGTTAAAAATAGAGCTACCATAGGACCCAGCAATTGCACTACTAGGTACTATCCAAAAGATACAAACATAGTGATTTGAAAGGGCACATGCACTCCAAGATTTATAGCAGCAATGTCCACAAGAGCTAAAATATGGAAAGAGCTCAGATGTCCACTGACAGATGAATGGATAAAGAAGATGTAGTGTATATATATAATGGAATATTACTCAACCATCAAAAGAATGAAATTTTGCCATATGCAATGATGTGGAGAGAACTAGAGGGTATTATGCTAAGAGAAAAATAAGTCAGAGAGAGACAAATATCATATGATTCACTCATATGTGGAGTTTAAGAAACAGAA
>NC_138373.1:56965724-56989584 GCF_054177405.1 Leptonychotes weddellii | reverse complement strand
GGAAGGAAAAATAAAATAAGATGAAAACAGAGAGGGAGACAAACCATAAGAGACTCTTACCTATAGGAAACAAACAGGGTTGTTGGAGGGGAGGTGGGTTGTTGGAGGGGAGGTGGGTTGTTGGAGGGGAGGTGGGTGGGGAGATGGGGTAACTGGGTGATGGGCATTAAGGAGGGCACATGATGTAATGAGCACTGAGTGCTATATGCAACTGATGAATCACTAAATTCTACCTCTGAAACTTGTAATACACTGTATGTGAACTAAACTAAATTTAAATAAAAAATTTTAAAAAAAGAGCGTCTTCTCTTTGTAAGTCAGAGAAAGACAAATACCACATGGTTTCATTTATACGTGGAATCTAAATAACAACAAACAGAAAACATAAATTCAGAGATAAACTGGTTGTTGCCACAGGGGAGGGAGTTTGGGGGATGGGTGAAATAGGTGAAGAGGATTAAGAGGCAGAAACTTCCAGTTATAAAATAAGTAAGTCAAGGGGATGAAAAATACAGCATAGAGAATACAGTCAATAATATTGTAATAACTTTGTGTGGTAACAGATGGTGACCACACTTATCATGGCAAGCATTTCGTAATGTATGTAAATGTCAAATCACTATGTTGTACACCTGAAACTAATATAATATTGTTAGCTATACTTCAATTAAAAATTTTTTAAAAACTTTTAAAGAAAGGATAATTTTAAAAAGTGTCTTCTTTTCAATATATTCTACTGGAATTGGAAGTCAAAAATAGCAAATTTAAAATGTGTGTTATTCCATTTCCTGGGTCTTTAATTTTTTAAGTCAGTAATTTCTGGATATTCAAAACTAAAAGTCTGATCCTGAACTGTGGTAATTCACAGGGAAAAACGATTCCTTACTTTCCCAGGGCCAGATAGTTTCCCTGGCAATTCTTAGTAAAAAGCCTCTTTTAATTCTACATCCATGTTTTATAATTTCTCATTTTTTTGAGAACACATAGGACATGCTTCAAAGAACACATAGGATGTGCTTCAAAGAACTGTAAACACCTTATTCAAGTGTCATTTCCTTGACCCTGTCAAAAGAAAAGGAAAATGTGTCTTTTTTAGCACATACAGATAAATCTTTCTATATTTGAGAAAAGGAAGTAAAGACAACAATCTGAATAATCTAAATGGCTAAATGACAACAGCTCAAATGACCAGGTACAGAACACGTTCCATTTTATGTTACTTAACATACAATTAGTAAAGACTTAAACAAGAGGACAGAGACAGCATATATGAATTTACTTGAAGTTGAATATTACTTTGAAATCAGAAAAAAAAAAAGCACACTTTTACATTCTAGTAAATATAATCAGTTGGGAGAAAAATAATGCATAAAAGACAAATAAACAAATAAATAATGTGTAGGTAGTAGTTGCCATCCAAATACTGGATGAATATCCAGGTCGATGTGACTTCTATTCTCCATATCCAGGATAATGCTAACAACTTGGGCCTTTTAAACAGATTACATGGTTTAAAATCCTAGCTCTGCCATTTATTTTCCAAGGAAGGTTATCAAATGTTGCAAAAATTAGTTGTCTCTCAGAAATTCAATTTAATTGGGCATCCTGTGAACAAATGATTCACTTGTGTTCCAGTTAACTCCTCTGAACAATGAGGATGATGGTAGTATATTCCCACCTGGCAAGGTTGTTATGAGGATTAAAAGAGATAATCCATTAAAATGCTTATATAATGTCTAATCCAAGTAGGTATTTAATAAACGTTATTACTGTGCTCGTCTGATAATAAACTTTTAGGAGGTTTACATATGGATCAGGGATAAATGAGGCTGGGGTGCTTGTCACTCTGCAAATGCTTAATTAAATACTGGTTGAAGGAGAATCTCTACAAATGTAACTGTCATAATATGAGGAAATTGAGGAATATAAACCAAGACTAAAGAACTCTAAAGAAAAGAAGGTAGACAAAAGTAAGAAACGGTACTAAAAAATATCCAGTAACTCTGACATGAACTACATAACCTGTTTTCAAAGAAACCGGTGTCAAACCCAGAGGGCCTGTGGGCTTTGTCAGTTAACAAAGATTATTTAAATCTGTAAGACCCTCTTCTATAGAGAATGCTAAAGCCAAAATCATTTGCAACATTTAAATTATTTCAAAATCTAAACTTAGAATAAAAGAAGACTCGAGCAAATGGATTATTTTATGAAGTGACAATTTTGGGGCACCTGGGTGGCTCAGTCAGCTAAGTGGCTGCCTTTGGCTTGGATCATGATCCCAGGGTCCTAGGATCCAGCCCCGTGCCTTGGCATGGAATTTGCTTGTCCCTCTCCCTTTGCCCCTCCCCCAAACTTGTGCTTGTGCTCTCTCTCTCAAATAAATGAATCTTAAAAAAAAAAAAGGGGGGTGAGGGGATAATTTTGAAGTATGCCACTTATAAAGAGGACCCTGTAATGAATATCCACGGAGAAATAGATAGGTGTAAGTCAGAGAATCCTATAGTTCTGGGGACAAGAGGAAAATATTTCTTAACAGAGTGAAAAAAATGTATACTTTATACAAATAAATACCACCCCATGTTTTAAACAAAAACAAAGCAACAGAAAATAATGGCTGTCACTGAGATTAAGCTTTTTAAATTTTTCTGAGTTCTTGAAGATGCTACTGAACAATTTTTTTAAATGGAACCAGTCTTCTCTTTTATAATGACAGTTAATTTTTTAAAGTATTCTTTTAATTGATTTCTTTGTTGTAAAAAAAAATCTATATAAGAGAAAGCCATTGAAATTAAACTGTGCTTCATAGGAAAGTTATATAAGCCTTGGAAGAAGGATACTCTCCACAAGGTAGAAAACTAAAGAGATACATCACATAATGGAGCATTAAAGCTCCAAGCATTAGTTATTTAAAGAAAAATCAATTAAATAGCTTATTGAAATTGATGTTTGGTTTTCAGACCAAAAGTAAGTGAAACCACAATGTAGATTGAAATAGATATCAAAGTTAAACCTAAATAATGAAAAATGACCTCAACTTCTTTTTGATGGGTAATAGATTGCCACAGGAAAAAAAAAATTAGGGCATGGAGAAGAATTTATTGAGCAAAAGTTAGGAATTATGACTCTTTTAAGGCAGAAAATAAATGGAGAGAAATAAACAGCAAACTCAGGCTAGTGATTACCTTTGGGAAAGGAGAATAGGGAAGGAGTGGTATAAAATGGCCCTAACCATACTTATAATCATTTATGTCTTGGGTGGGGTGGGGGGTGGGAGGGATTAGGATTGGGGGGAAAGATGTAAAATATTAACATGATAAAGATAGGTGGCAAGCATTTGGAAGATACATTTTCCCCAATATTTTGTTTGCCTAAAATATTTCATAACTGTTTTTAATTGTTGGAAACAGACTTCTAATCTTTATTTTGGGGGTTTGGTTTGCTGATGGCATACAAAATTATCCTGAGAGCCTAAGAGACACATTGTCTCACAGCCAAAAATCCATATATATCATTGTGAAGCAGCATCCAATTTAAGAAGACTGGTATGGCAGATTATTAGGTACTCCATTTCCTTTGATTATGGCAGAAGCACTAATTAAAAAAAATAAATATATGCCAGTTTATTAAATCTAGGTATTCCCAAATTCCATCTAAAGATGCTCTCATTTCCAGAGTGATGGCTAATACTTTAAAATTACATCTCCCAAGCCTCTAATCTATAGCTCTAACAATTATGAGCTTCAAACCCAAAATTCCAATAGCCTCTGGACATTGTAGAATGTCGCCTATTGGATCTCAGTCAAATTCTGTCTATTATAAGCAAATGCATATTCTCTACTCAACCTGATCTTCAAGTAATATCAGATGGAACAAAATAAAATTTAAAAAATGTGTTAAATATTAAAAAGCAGACCATATTCTAACTTAGTCATGATAAGCTTTCTTTCAACCCACACCCAGCTAATTATTTTTGCTTACTTCTTATTACGGAAAATGTCCAGCGTACACAAAAATAGACAAAACAGAATAAATCTCCATGAACATAACTTAAATAATTACAAAAATTTTGTCAATCTTGTTTCACTCCTACTTACTTTTTTCCCTAAAGTGTTTTAAAGCAAATCCCACATATCATGTCAATTCATTCATAAATGCTTTAAGATTTCTCTATTTATTTGAGAGAGAGAGTGTGAAGGGGGGAAGGGGCAGAGGAAGAGGGAGAGAGAAACTCAAGAAGACTCCATGCTGGGTATAGAACCTGACGTGGGACTTGATCTCATGACCCTGAGATCAAATCTGAGCTGAAACCAAGAGTCTGATGCTTAACTGACTGCTCCACCCAAGCACCTCCCCCACGTTTTTTTTTTTTTTAGATTTATTTATTTATTTGAGAGAGAGGGAGAGTGCAGGAACACTCATAAATACTTTAAATACTTCACTATGCATCACCAACAAATAGGAACTTCACTCTTTCTTAAGGAAAGATAACAAAACCCTCCCATAGTTCTCCATAGTATGTGGTATTCTCCACAGTGTGGGTAAGTATAAACTGACGACAAACGCAATCTTACCTTCTACTTTCATCTTCCTAAATGCCTACTTAACATTAATGAAAAGCAGTATGTCACGACGTAGAAATGATAGCACCAAAAGCTATAAAATAAATTTAGAAAGGTTTCACATGTGAAATCACAACAGAACCCTAAATTACATTTCCCATCAAGTTAACCATTCCCAATGGAATGCTCTGCCTACGTGTTCAAATTCAGTGAGGTCACACATGCAGGAGAACGTACGCTACGTGAAAAACTCCAGCATACAGAACAGTGCGTGGCACACAGGAGGTGAACAATAAATATTTACTGCCGACCTATTCAAATGACAGCCCTGGAAAATGTCAATGGTAAAACTGCCCAAAACCAAGTTGGAGATTTGTTTTAGGAACAAAGCTATTGTACTGCAACTGAACTGTAGAGTCTCCCTCAAATAGTAGAAGGGAAATGGGGCCGCTTAATAGTAGTTTGAGGAAAATACCACTAGGTGTCAGACATGAATCAAAATTTTCTGGCAGGATAACCTACTTGGGCCAGAAAGACTCTGCAAGAGTGTTATTCATTCAACAAGTATTTACTGAGCTCGTAAATGTGCCCTGTGCCGATTATCCTGCAATGAACAAAACAGTCCTGGGATCTGCCTTCTGGAGTATTTGAAGTTTATGCAGCATCATTTTTTTCTCTCTCCCTAAAGTTTCAGGAATTTCACAAAGTATATCTCACGTGTGGATTCACAGCCCTGCCATTCTTGTTGTGCTGGATTTTAACTTCTCTGCAAACCCAGGAAAATTTGTTACAGTGTTCTGACCACAACTATCTTTCCATCTCTGTTGGACCCCTTAACTAATTCAACTCGCTCCTCACTTTCATCAAGACCTTCCATCTCCTTTAGCCCTCCCTATTCTTCAAGCCTATCAGGCTCCCTCCAGAAATCACTTTCTTTCATCACTCATTATTTCAACAAGATCCACCAGCAACCTCAACCTCCTTCCTCCCTCGACCTTTTAAAGCATTCAATTTGCCAATCTCCCGACTATGGAGAATTCCGTCCATATGCCCACTCTGTTGCTCTTGTCCTGCTATTTTAGTTGAATAAAACTACATAACCCCTAACCCAATGATTTATAATTTCCAAGTTCAGCTAAGTTCTTGATACTGCTCACTAAAGTCTCTTGCTTTGTTTTAATCCCCATTCCCTCAAAGCAGCTGTTTCAAACTTCGAATGATCTTCTTGACCTCGCTATTCCATCTTGATTTTCCCACACTCTTGGGATAGCCTTGTCTCTGATGGCACTGTACCTCCATTGCTGTATCCTCATTTTTTTTAATCTTTGCCCATCCTTGCTTCCTTTTGTTCTACCTCAAGTAAGGATTTAGTTACTGGCCTTCTTCAGGACCCTGTTTCCCTCACCGTCTCCTCTCATGTGTAAAACTTCAGTCAATCTCTGTTCTTCTCTCCACTGGACAGGCATACATGTTCTGAGAGACAGACAAAAGCTTCCTGAACTTAAAAGAACAGCAAAACTCCCTGTCCTTCCATGTAGCTATAATTGCTTATTCTCCTTTCCTTCCTTTTCATACTTCTTGAAGAATGGTCTATACTCTCCTTTCTTTACTTCTAAATTCAGGGTTTCTCAGACACTGACAAGTATCCCCTCCAGGGCAAAACTTCTCACCCGCCCCATTCCCATCCTCATTCAGTTTCCCTGCTCTAATGTATGTTCCAACCCACCGAGACTTGGTTTCCATTGCCCCTCTCTGCTCACTGTACTGGAACTCTTCTCAGTAACTTAACCAATTTGCTACTTGTCAAATTGGGTCTAACAGTACCCTTTTTAGTCCCCATCCAAATGGAATTTCTATGACAAATGATAAGTTATCCAGTCCCCCCTTAAAAATGATCACTTCTTACTTAGCAGGTCATCAACTCCCCCTGGTTGTTCTCATGCCTTCCAAAACTTATTCTCAGACTTCCTTTCTGATTCTTCTTTCTCTGACCTTCTTAGATGTTATCTTCCCTAGGGTCCTATCTTTATTCTATGTTTTCATGCTCTCTGGGCATGGTTTCATTTATGTCTAGGACTTAATTATAGCATATCTAATAATGATTTCCAAATCTATTTTCAACCCCATTTTTCCCTATGGGATCCACATCCAAATTTTTAACTAGGTACTGAACATTCTACAGGCCATCAGAAATACAACTTATCCCAAACTAATCCTGTTTTCCCCAGAGGAAGGAGGTGGGTATGTTTCCCCTCCAGAACCCCACAGTTAACAGCCTCTCCATCTATCTACTCATTCCTGCCAGAGAAGCTAAGCATAACTTCACAAATCATCCTGAGTTGGTGACATAAAATCCATTCCCGAGCCCGACCAGCAACTCTGGGCAAACATAACTTCCAGATATCTCTGAAATCTATTCTAGAACACTGGTTTTCCTTCCTTCTGATGAAATCCGAGTCGTCTGTCAACAGCACAAAGACATCCCACCTGAGACCCCCTTCCCTGGTGCTTAGGTGATGATTCTCTGTGCTGTGGCCCACCACCAATGTACTCGCCTCTGCTGCTGAACATACGTGATTATTCGACACTTTCATCCTCCATCAGGGTGGGGGCTTCCTGAAGCCGGGGCCTTCACCTTACACAGACGTCCGTTAAATGTATACATGCCAGGAACCGTTCTGAGCTTTAAGCCAAAATAATAAAGTTCCTGTTCTACATTCCAATTGAGGCAGATGATGTTCAAGATGAAATAAGTAGTATGAGAGGTGGTGATAAGCGTTAGGGAGAATAATAAGCGGAGTGGGAAGGGGGGAAGAGTGAAAGGCAGGGCTGTAGGACTATTCTCATGACACGGTCAGGCAAGTCCTCTCTAACAGGTGACACGTGAACAACTACCTGAAGAAAGCCAGGTTAAAGGCCCTCCTGCGCCCTTCCCAGCAATGAGATTAGTGACTTGCTTGTGGCAGTGACTCAACAAATATTTGCTACGTGAATGAATTAACAGGAAACATATTTCTAGATTTAATGTACGTAGCATTCCTATACAAATATTTCTATTCTGGAAAATTATGTTAAACTTCGAAAGCAGGGACCATAACTATCACAATTAACTTAATAACTGCACCTATGAATCACATACTTTGAATGTGGACTAGCTGGAGAGCAATCGGGAAAAAAAAAAAAGGGACTATCCAGCCAGATGGTGTCTGTGATCAAGGTCTTAAGTCATACAGCAGCTGGGAAAAGAGCTCAAAATCACCTAATTACAGGGTCACCTCTGCAACATTTTCTGTAGAGAAGTTTTTCCAGAGGACAGCCTAGAACATGACTACTCCAATCATGTACTTTCCTTGACTTTTTCACCTTTATAGCCCTATCTCTAATTAGCTCTCTGAGACCCTAAATTTCCTATTTCTTAAAGGTTTTAGAATGCTTCCAGAAACTCTTAAAATTGCATTTATTTTCTTGACTGCTGAAGTAACTTCATGCCTTTCAAAGTCTTAAAACCAACTCCAAAAAATTGGATTTCTGACAGTGCCTACTTAATCCAATCAAATTCCTTTCACTTTAGATAACTGTGAAAATGGTTTCCTGGGACTTCAAAAGTGAAGTTGGATTTTTTTTTTTTAAAGATTTTATTTATTTATTTGAGAGAGAGAATGAGATAGAGAGAGCATGAGAGGGGGGAGGGTCAGAGGGAGAAGCAAACTCCCTGCTGAGCAGGGAGCCCGACCCGGGACTCTATCCCGGGACTCCAGGATCATGACCTGAGCCGAAGGCAGTCGCTTAACCAACTGAGCCACCCAGGCGCCCTAGATTTTTTTTTTTTTTTTTAACTCTCATCTAACTTGACCACCTGACCAGTGGACTTTACAAAGAGGTTTCCCAAATTCCTACTGAAGTCCAGGATTACTATATTTTTGTTACTACTGCCCCAGCTTATACACTTAGCAGCTACGTGAAATAAGCTCTCTAAAAGCTTTGTGTTAAAAGGGAGGAAGGTGAAAGAAAGGAAGGCAGGCAGGTAGAGGTAGGAGACAATAATTTTCTTCCTCGAAAGCGGAGGCACAGACATGAACATGTTGAGTTGTGCAGCTTTGGGAACAGTCATTTTGGAACAGGGCCAAGTTAAGGTGGTGGTGCCTCCCTTTATTCAAAGCATTGACTCAACAACATTTGAGCTCCTCCCAGGTACTTACTAGGCACTGAAAATTCAACAATTAAACACAATTTCCTTCCTTAATGATCTTTGTTCTTAAAGTAATACATAAAAACACTGTTTTCATAAATGCAATGAATACTCTGCGTATGGGGGAAAACTTCAGTTTGCATACTCTAATAACGAATTTTTGATAAAGGATATAATCGCGCCTCTTATTTCTGCATTTTCCCATATCAGATCTGTGTTGCTATCATCATCTCCTAGGATCAGGTAGAGGAGGAGGCAGAAAGTCTCTGCTTGTTTATCACGTAGCAGGAACAATCACTCAGATTAACTGTCTCCAAAATATGAGTAGGGATTTTCCGGAAGAGAATGAGAGAAATTAACCATGAAGTATCAAACAATCTATTTATTCCATCTTGTACAAAGTATGCTTCCCAACATTTTGAGAATAACTATCACTTTCTTGCCCTCAGCATCTCTTTGGCAAGCCAAAGTTTCAAGTTCTTTCAATCTTTTCAAAAACTACACATCATAGTTTTAAAATTTACATATATCCTTGCCATCACTGTCCTTTATTTCTGGGGTTCCCCAGTGTTTTGACCGTGTCTTATTTAAACAGAAGAAGATCCAGGAGCCCTCATTTCCCGTTTTCCCACCTATCAAATGGAGAGGAATAAAATAAATATATTGAGGTTAAGTTGTTAATAGCGAAATGTAGAATCACTTATCTTTGTGTGTGTGTATATGGGTGTGCATGTGTATATATATGTGTGTATGTATGTGTGTGTATATGTGTATGTATATAAGCTTACACATATTTACATTAGGAAACATTGCCCATAATAGTAAACTGCAAATAACTTGGTAATTTTATTTTATCTATGTTGACAGGATATAAATGTATTTGAATAAGACAAATATGTGGGCAGCAAATCTTCTAATGAAGTATCAATATACTAACAAATTGAACTAGTACAGGGGAATGCATAATTTATATCTGAACCACAGTGCATATACATGTAAGCCTAGCTGCTAGAATACTGATCCCAAAATACTATTAATATCAATAATATAATCTGTGTCCAGGCTACTGAACATAAGCTCCTTCCATTTTAAGGGTTTCTCCACCCAGCAAGCAGAAGAAAAACCCAAGTTCTATCTAGTTATGAATCTATTAGGAGATTCTCCCACATTAATAATAAGAGTAACTAGAAATAATGCTCCCACCAACCCAAAGGCTACCTGGGTGCTAAGAAAGGTAAGGGGGAAAAGGGAAGGAAACCAATCTTTACTAAGTGGCTATGGACCAAACTTCACATAGATTTGTAGGCTAAACATATAATAGCCTGGTTCTGTATAAAAACAAACACCAATCTATTTGAAAACAACTTTTTCATCCTAGATCTCAAAAAATTCCCAGTAATAATTTTTGAAGGTCAACAAAGGCAAAATAGTCCAATATACAAACAACAACAAACAAACAAACCCAAAACAAAACAAAACAAAACAACTTACTCTGACCTAGAACCAGCAGGGAAAAAAAAAAAACAGAAAGGAGAAACAGACCCACAAAAGCTCCTGCTAGTGGAATTACCAGACGCAGATTATAAAACAACTCTGCATACTATATTTGAAGAAGAAGAAGAGGAAGAAAAAAAAAGCTTAAACATGATAAAGAGAAATCTATAAGAAGCAATCGTGTATAATTTGGTGCATTACCCTAAAGAATTTCTAACAATCAAAATTTAAAACCCAAACCGCTAAGAAGAAAATTATTAGATATGTATTGGAAGAAATTATCTAAATGCAGCTAAGGAAGAATTGAAAAAACAAAAAAGGAAAAAATAGAGAATTTCGGAGACATGGGGGACAGAATAATAACACCTAACATTTGTTTAATTGAATCCCAGAAGAATTGAAGGGAGCATTGAAAGACAGATAATATGTGAGGAAATACTAGCTGCAAATTTTCTGAAATTGATCATAGACACCCATCAACAGACACAAGAAGCTCAATGAACTGCAAGCAAGAAAAATAAAATTCTCACCAATCACATTATTACAAAATGGCCAAACACCAAAGATATGGAGAAAATCTTAACAGCAGATATAAAGTTTGCCTTCAAAAAACCAATAAACCAAAATATGAATTCGTACTAGCAAGAATATAAGCCAAAAGAGAGCAGGATATTTCAACTTCAATATGTTGAAAGAAAGTATCAACATAGAATTCTGTAGCCAGCAACAATCTCTTCCAAAAATGAGAGCAAAACAAAGATTTTTCAGGAAAAAAACAAAAAACAAGCAAAAACCCCAAGAGAACTGCAACATAACATAAAAGTAACTTACAAGTAGGGGGGAGATAAGTAGAGCTAACACGTCCTAAGGTCCTTATATTATTTCAGAGGAGAATCAAATATGAATTAGCACTAGACTTTGATAAACTTGCATATTATAATTTCTAGAATAACCACTAAAGAATTGCAATATATTATTTAATCTTAAAAGAGAAAAGAAAAATAAGAAATTCAAAATAAAACAGAAACTTCAAAATAAAGGAGATTAAACAATAAATGTTATTAATTATATTAAACGTAAACAGACAAAAATTTCCAAATCTAACGATGGTGAACTAGCTTGTTTCAGGATCAGCTTTTTCACCCATGAGCAACAACCAGAAAAGCTGGACTAAGTACAGGTAACATTCATGTGAAGGCACAGAAAGCCTCCAAGGCACGAGGACTCAAAGGGACAAGATCCCAAAGAGAAGGAAGTCCAGTAAGGTGAGCTCAATGTTTTGCACTGCTTTTCACCTTGAGGTTCTTTCTGCTTCCGAAGTACTGGCTGAGAGACTAAGGAGCTGCACAGAACTTCCATCAGTCTCAAAGGGCCAGGAGGACACAAATGGGTATCTGAGGCCAGCCAAGGAAGAGGGTCTGGAAAACACTATATGCTTTCAGATGGGGCCTCCAAAGGACTACATCGTGTGAGTAGGGGTGAAAAAGAGAAAGCCCAAGCATGTCAAGCGTGCAGGTGTGCTGCGCAGATTTCCTCTGAGAGAACGTGCTGTGGCGAGCACAGCTGAATGACAGCCCCAGCTGCCACACCTTTAGATCCACCACCATGTTCGCACAGAGGCCACACTTCCCCACTCTGGCCCAAAGCAGGATTCTGCTCAAGGGCAGTGTTTGCTTGGGAGCTCCTCAGTGGCCTCACAGAGACCTCCTTACATTGTGCTGCAGTCTGGCATCTTTCCTACCAAATCCTCCCTTCCCTCTCTTCTTTCACATATGTCAGACCTGCAGTGTGGTCTGAAGTCTTCCCCTGCATCTCCCCGCTCCCTTCTTTTTCATCCTTCACACAGGCATTTCTCCCAGTAAATCTCTGGCATGTCTAATGCTGTCTTGCCATCTGTTCCTGTTTTGGCATCTGTTTCTCAGAGAACTCGAACTGTTAAGTCAAGCATTAAAGAGACTAAGGCCTATCTTTAGGTAAAGGCAATCCCTGAACAGAGATGCAAAAATCCTAAATACAACAGAAACCAAACCTGGCAATATGTGAAAAGTTTCATATATTATGAAGAAGCTCGGTTTGGTCCAGTAATGCAGTGCTTAACAGCTGGAAAAATAAATCAATGTAATTCACTATATTAAGAGATTAAAGGAAAAAAATAAAAGGTTTATGCCAAAAGGTGCAGAAAAATTCAACACTTACTCATGGGAGAGATAGACAAATTCATGGATTAGAAGATTCAATTATTTCACATGTTTTCAAATAATGAAATATGGTAACTAATATAAAACCAATTAAAATTCCAACAGAATTTTTTTGTAGGTGTAGAAACTGAAAAACTGAGTCTAAAAAGGTTTATGGTATTGCAAACGGACAAAAATAGCCAATCCAATCAGGAAAAACTGAAAGACCTACTCTACCAAATAGCAACATTTATTATATAGTAATTAGAGTAATTAAGATCACAATCTTGCTGCAAAGAAAGTGACCAATGCAATAGAACAGAGGTTGGCAAACTGTGTGTAAAGAGGCACACAGTAAATATTTTAGGCTTTGCAGAACGCATACGGTCTCTGCCACATATTCTTTTTTTTAAACAACTGTTTAAAAATATAGAACCGTTCTTAGTTTGGAAGCTATACAGAAGTGAGGCACAGGCCAACTCCTAGAATAGAGGAAAAGTCCAGAAACAGACCTACACATATACAGATACTTTATGATCAAGGTGGTATTACAGAGCAGTAAAAAGAGCATACTTTCACTAAGTAGTGCAGGGTTAAATGCATATTCATATGGGAAAAAAATTAATCTTGACTTCATACTACATGTAAACATAACCAATTACAGGTAAACTCTAGTTTAATTGTGTATGATAACACAATTCAGCATCTTGTAGGTAACAGGGAAAATATCTTTGTGACCATGCAGTAGAAAAAATTCTTAAGTAGGACTCCCAAGTATTAGCCATAAAAGGAAAGACTGACAATTTAGACTACATTAAAATTGGGAACTTCCCTTTATCAAAATCACTAATAAGAAACTGAAAGGCAAGTCACAGCTGGATATCTGATACAGATATAACTAATAAAATCCTCATCAAGAATATTTAAAGAACTCTTACAGATTTTCTTTAAAAAGAGCACTGATACCTAGTAACCAAATAAAAGGTAATCAAGCCCGTTAGTTTACAAGAAAATTAAAATTAACCCATATTCCATACCATTGTACACCTACTAGAATGACTAAAATTAAAAAGACTGACAAGTCCTAAATGTTAGTAAGGATATGGCATGACTGGGACTCTCACACCCTAAGGTTGAGTACATAAATCAGTACAATCACTTTGAAAAAAGACTTAGCAATATCTACTAAATGTAACTGTAAGCATACCTATGACTCAGCAATGTCACTCCTGGATAGACATAACCACTAGAAATAAGCACATTTGTGCCCCAAAATACATGTATAAGAATGCTCATAGCTGCACTGGTTGAAACAGATTAGTGGGAAAATCTAACTAAAGCTGTGTATGTTCTCTTTGTTTTACATCAACTTTGATGAGGTGTAACTTACATATGATAAAATGCACCCATTTTAAGTGCTCACTTCCTAAGTTTTGACAAATGTATAATCCCATGTAACCACCACCACAGTCAAGATATAGAACATTTCCATCGTGCCGGAGACTTCCCCTATGTGCCTTCCCAATCAATTCAGGCAACCATGAATTGGTTTAGATTTATCTTTCCTCTCATACAAATGGAATCAGACAGTCTGTACTCTTTTGTGCTTGGTTTCTTTCACTCATCAAAATGTTTTTGACAGGAAAAGCATGAGCAACAAAAGAAAAAGTATAGAAATTAGATTTCATCAAAATTAAGAACTTTTGTGCATCAAAGGACATTATCAGGAGAGTGAAAAAACAATCTACAGAATGAGAGAAAATATATGCAAATCACATATCTGATAATAATCTACTCTCTAGAATATATATATAGAACACTTATAACTCAAAAACAAAAAGACAAACAGCCCAATAAAAAAAAAAAATGAGCAATGGACTTGAATAGACATCTCTCCAGAGAAGACACACAAATGGCTAACTAGCACATGAAACGATGCTCACCATCACTAGTTATTAAGGAAATGCAAAGCAAAACCACAATGAGATCCCACTTCACATTCATTAGGTTGGCCATAATTCAAAAATGGAAAATAACAGGCGTTGATGAAGATGTAGAGAAATCGGGGCCTTCACACACTGCTGGTGGGAATAGAAAAATGTTGCAGTTGCTGTGGAAAACAGTTTGGCAGTTCCCCAAATGTTAAACAGAGAATGACCATAAAACACAGCAATCCCACTCTCCTAGATATATACCCCAAAGATATGAAAGAAGGGACTCAAACAAAAACTTGCATATGCAAGTTTGTAGCAGCACTAATCACAGTAGCCAAAAGGGGGAAAACGGTCCAAATGTCCACCGACGGATGAATGGATAAACAAATTGTGGTATATACATGCAAGGGAATATTATTCAGCCAGGAATGAATTACCGATACCTGCCACACATGGACAAAACTCAGAAACATTACACTAAGTGAAGAAGCCATTTGAAAAAGGTTAAATAAAATACCAGAATAGGTGAGTCCAAAGGGACAAAAAAAAAGACTGGTGATTATCCGGGACTCTGGGGAGGGGAGAACAGTGAATGACAGCTTAATGGAAATGGGCTTCCTTTTGGAGCAATGAAAATGTTTTAGAACTACATAGAGGTGGTAGATGTTCATACATGTCCTTTAATTCTGTACTAAATGCCAGTGAATTGTTCACTTTAAAATGGTGAATTTTATATTCTATGAATTTCACCTCAATATAAGAAATGGTTTTTGAGATTGATCCAGAAGGCTGTGTGTATTCCACTGCATGGATATATCACAATTGGGTTATCTATTCATATGTTGATGAATACTTCGATTGAATCCAGTGTTTGCTGATTATGAATAAAGCAGTATGAATGTTCCGGTATAAACATTTTTGCAGGCAAATGTTTCATCTATCTTTGGTAAATACCTATGAGTGCCCTTACCATTTCGTAAAAGTAAGTGAAAAATATCAAAAACAGTTCTATCAGTCATAAAATGCATAGGTATCAAAACTATCAACCACATCAAAGATGGAAATCAACTGCAAATAATAAAGCAGTGGGGCTGTATCCTTTGCTGCTGAACAGACTTAAGCCAGTAGGACATGTTCAATTAGGAAGATGAAGAAGAAAAGTAAAGAACAAGTATGAAATGCTAATACTAGCTTAGCCAAAACTGTATCTGAAAGCTGAATTACGATCTTTTCAGACTCTTTACCTTTCAGGGGAACAGAACCCTCTTTCTTACACATTTCCAAGGATGAATTATGAGAGTAAAGAATTGTCTGAGAAACCATGGCAGAAACCAAGAGGAAACCCTGGAACTAGATGGCTTGAGCCTGGAAGTCCAAGACTGTCCCTTGCTAGTTACTTAAACACTTCATGCCTCCGTTTCTGGAGGTGATACTATCCACCCCAGAAGGCTGATGAGTTAATCCGCACAAAATCTCAGGACAGTGCCGGGCACATTGTAAGTCAGCGGCCACCACTGCCACCAGCTTCTCCTTCTCCTCTTCCTCCTTCCTCAACATCATCACATCTCTACTTCCTAAGGTATCTTCAAGATAATGTCAAGACACCTGTGGATAGTCTACTGAATGGTATTAAAAATTATTAAAAATACGTAACTAATTAGTATATTTACCTACCTATCAGAGACACTCAAATCGTTTAAACTGTCAATATAGTTAAAAATGGGCCCCAAGGGGTTTAGTTAATGCCCAAAGACATCAGCAGAGACCCAGGGAACTCACTTAGTATTGCTACAGTTCAGAAATAATGAAACATGCTTCTATTGCCCTATTCCACACTATAGACCATGGACCTGCCCATAATAAGAATTTCCTCTTACAACAAATTTTCAGGTCCATTTTTTAGTGTTATATTATTCTGAGGGAATAGGTTTTCAGCCTATTAATGGAAATTAGTGGCATAAAATACACTCAATTTTCTCAGCTTTCCAGAATTTACCTCTTCATTAAATGGAAGAATGTTTGGTCTCTAAGCCTTTGGGTACTGTGTAGCTGGCATAAAATGATGAACTGGCCCAATTAGATTTTACTCTCAGGAATCTGGAAGTATTATGATGAGAGAGGAAGGAAAAAAGAAGATACAGTGAGGGCTGTACCTTATACAGATGTCGGCTCATGAGAAAATCAGGTATAATCAAAATTAACTATGAAATTCATTTAGATCCTCCAGTAAATACTAGAGTTTGGGTCTTTGGAAGATCAAAGCCAAGATCCTGTTATTGTTACTCTTGGCATTTCGTAGCTTTTCAGGTCCCAATTCTGGTGCCTGGGGAGCAGTTGCTCTTGACATTGAATTTGGAGATGCCCTGTTGGTTTTTTAGAATTAATACATCTTTCCTGAGGTGCTTTGTGGAAATTTCTATTTCTTGCCACTAAAAGAGCCTTGGTTAAAAAAATCCCAAACATAGGCTACAGAGCTGTCCGGTCAGAAACAACTGCAATCACAAAATACAAATTTTTACCATACTGAGAAAATTTATCATATTCCCAGTTACTTTTTTTCTACTTTAATGCTTAAATATAGATTTTAATCCCAAAGTAGAAATCCAACAGTTACTTAAGCACCTAATAAAATGTTAAACACATTTTAAGATACTGGAAATGTCCCCACAATTAAACTGAGATAGAATTTTTACTCATGGAATAAGTAGAAAAGAAATAATAGTAATTACAAACCTTCAATTGTTCTTATTTTGATTACTTATGAATATCTTCTCCAGAGATTTAAGGGACAACAGGGCAGCAGCAAGACAGCAATTATCTACGAGCAACTATTATCACCGAAAAATATTTTTCTACTTTGATGGCCTTTTTATTGTAAATACTACTTTCATCATAATACAGAAAGCTAATCAACAAGAAAACAATAATTTTAAAACACAAGACAGTACACATATACAGTATATAAGAAACATAATAGGATGGGAAAGTTGGGTAAGGAGAATAATCAGAAAATTAAGTGGCAAAAGAGATTCCACTAAGTTGCCAAAAGGAAAGAACACTAAAACAAACCCTTCCCACTGTTTCACAGAATTTTGGCATTGTAACAGGATCTCTTAGGAGTCTGAATAAAATTCTGGCAATTACTTCCTCTCCAGTGATTCTAGGCTTTGACTTCGATCCTTACACTGGAGGCTGGGATTCTATTTCATTAAAACAAAATTTACATAAAAGGATTTTGTAATCTCACTAGGCTTGAAAATAAGTTTTAAGAGAAAATGAAACTGTAAAATAAAAAACAACATTTGGTTGATTAAAATGATAAACTAAATGTCGTTTGTCTCTAAATAGGTTGCATTGTCAAAAATGATCTATAAAGGAAATGTTTTCACATAAAATACGTTCTTATGGTTGGTTGATGGGTTGAGTTGGAATGGTATTTTTTTTTTCAAGATTTTATTTATTTATTTGACAGAGAGAGACACAGTGAGAGAGGGAACACAAGCAGGGGGAGTGGGAGAGGGAGAAGCAGGCTTCCCGCGGAGCAGGGAGCCCGATGCGGGGCTCAATCCCAGGACCCTGAGATCATGACCTGAGCAGAAGGCAGACACCTAACAACTGAGCCACCCAGGCACCCCGGAATGGTATTATGAGTGCTATACTTTGGTGAACTAGGCCTCTGTGGACTAACCCGTGACCCCACTACCAACTGTGATGACAAGAGCAAACCTCGGTCCTGGGAGGCAAAGGAGGCAGAGCACTAGGCATTCCTTAAACTCAATGAACTTTCCGAGTCCACTGCTAGCCAGGTGTTCAGAATTGAGTAATAAGTGATGGCTGCTCCTATAAATGTTCAGGGCTTCTAAACTTAGGATATCCCTGACTTTTATGTGAATTCTTTGTCCTTAGGTATCCACAAATATGACAAATATGGAGCGTCTTTTTTTTTTTTTTTTTTAAGATTTTATTTATTTGAGAGAGAGAGAGAGCAAGCAAGAGAGCACAAGCAGGGGGAGAGGCAGGCAGAAGGAGAAGCAGACTCCCCTCGGAGCAGGGAGCCCGCCGCAGGGCTCGATCCCAGGACCCCGGGATCATGACCTGAGCCAAACGTAGATGCCCAACCGACTGAGACACCCAGGTGGCCCCTAAACCTCTTTGTTTTTAACTTTGTCAAGGCAGAGAAATATCACAGAATAATTTCATAACATACTAAATATATCCTATTTCATCCACTAATTCTTAACTTTACATAAGTCAAACAATTTTTCAAAAGACAGCATTATTTATTTTAAAGATTATTTATTTGAGAAAGAGAGACAGAGCGTGCACGTGTGAGCAGGAGGAGGGGCAAAGGGAGAGGGAGAAAGAATCCTCAAGCAGACTCCCTGCTGAGCATGGAGTCTGACCCATGGCTTGATCTCACGACCCAGAGATCATGACCTGAGCCGAAACCAAGAGTCGGACGCTTAACCGACTGAGCCACCCTCGCGCCCCAAAAGACAGCATTATTTTTAAACAAAAATAAATGAAGAAAAGTAATAAAGAGAAGTAAGATGGCAGAGTTAAATGCGGATGAACTTAGACACCTGGTCTGGAAGTCCAGCTCTGTTCCTCAGCGGTGTGATCTTGGGCAAGTCATTTCACATCTTTCTCAGCCTGGATTTCCTCATCTACAAAATGGGGATACTGTCTCACATCTCTCAGCATTATTTTGAGTATGAAATAGGATAGTAACATATACTATGATGCCTGGCATGGATTAAGTCTCCAGCCAGACGATGAATAGAATTTATCCTGTGCGTTACAGGATGTTCTGCGCGTCTCTGGCCTCTACCCTAGATGCCAGGAGCACCATCCCCACTACCACCAATCGGGACAACCAAAAACGTCTACAGATACTGCCACGTGTCCCCGGGGAGCAAAGCTGTCCCCAGTTGAGAAGCCCTTTATTTAAAGAGACTGGACCTTGGGGTTTTGAAATCACCTTACACTGAAGATACATTAAAAAACAGTCATCTGAAGGAACGGTATTAAGGATATTATCTACTGTACTACTCTTTTGTTTTCCATTACGACGGCACATGGGGGAAATTTGTCTCGGCTTCAGTGCTAACAGGATGCTGTTTTCTTACAGATAATGTGAATCCTTAACTAACCATATTTTTGTTTGTTCTTTGGCCACTAGAAAAGCTCAAAAGCAAATTTATAACCCAGTATAGGATCTACAGCACACATTTATGTATAGTAAATCTCCCCAAAAGTCAGTTTAATTCATTTTTTTTCACCAGGAACTTTTTAATCTTATTTTTTAATCTTATTACAATACATGTATTTCTCCATGTGGACACAAACCCTTTTTTGAATGAGGTTAGGTAAACATTAATAAATAACACAGGTATTTAAACTGTAATATTCCCCCAGCAGATCACTCCTGTCCAAATATGCTTCTGTCAGACCTCGATCTAGTTTTCCCTCCAAGTGTTTCAGTCTGTTCTCTCTAGTCAAAGCAAATAACTAAACCTACTCGCTTCGGTGAGCTACGTCATATACATACTCTGCATAAAATTTTAGAACTGTTTTCCTACATTTATTAGAAGAAAATCTCTCCCAGTGGAGAGCAGAACAAGACAGGCATGAGATTCTAGATACTGTGTGTCACAGGCTGCCCAGGCACCAGCACATCATTCTGCAAGATGATGGGAAGACAGAGGACCCTCATCCTCCTTTCTCTTGCTGGTGCTGGTTTTGTAAGGTTTCCCTTTCCTCACTAACACCTGTTTCTAACCCGTGCCAAGTAACATTTGGAATTCATCCTGAACCCCAGCGTATGACAGATGGTGACGCAAGACTGGCCCTTCTTGCACAACAGAGACAACTCCGAAGGGTCCTACACTCACAGATGACTTCTGATAATGCTAAAGGAAATGGCTTTCCTCTCATTTAACCCTCAGCATAACCATTCTGAGACTTCAAATCAGATATGGGTATTACCAAGCTGAGTGGACGAACAGGTGAGCGGATAAACAATCTATGCTATATTCAAACAAGGGAAAACTACTCAGCAAAAAATTAAAAGATAGCACTGTTAGTAGCTACACATACAATGTGGTGGGACCTCAAAAATACTATGCCAAGCAAAAGACACAAAAGAGTACATCTTGTATTATTCCATGTATAAGAAACTCTCAAAGAGGCAAAACTGATCTACAGTGATGGAAAGCAGATTAGTGATTGTCTAGGAACAGCAAAGGGGCACAAGGAAACTTTATGGGATGATGAAAAGGTTCATTTTTTTTTTTTTATTGAAGCATATAGTTAACATACAATGTTACATTAGTTTCAGGTATAAAACATAGTTTTTCTACTGAAAGGTTCTTTTTGGTATCCTATCTTGATTGGGATGGTGGTTTCACAAGTTATATATTTATCGAAATGCACCTGAGGTATAACTATACACTTAAAATAGGTGCAAATATGGTATTCTTGTTAAAAATATGTAACTTCCAGCTAATGATGAGAAAACACCAGACAAAGCCAAATTGATGGGCAATCTACGAAACCACTGACTGGGACTCTTCAAAAGTGTTAAGGCCATGAGATACAAGGCTAGACTTGAGGCTCTGTCACAGACTAGAGGAGACTGAAGAGGCAGGACAACTGAATGCAAAGTGGAATCCTGAAACAGAGAAAGGACGCGAGGAGAGACTCGTAAAACCCAAATAAAGTCTGGAGTTTAGATAGCAGTATTGTACCAATGCAAATTTCTTAATTTTGTTCACTGTGCCACGATTATGTAAGTTGTTGAACATTAGGGGCAGTCAAATGAAGGATATATGGAAACTGTGCTAGTCTAGCAAGTTTTTTTTGGTCTCAAATGATCTAGAAATAAAAGTTTTTAAAATGAGTGCATTTTATTGTATGTAAATTTTAGCTTATTAGAGTTCACATAAAATTAAAACAAAAATACGTGGACGTTATTAAGAAATATCCCTATCCCCAGCCTGATTCTCCTTTTAAACTCATTAAATATAATGCTTAAGTCAGGAGTAAGACTAACTACAAGAAGACCCAAAATGCTCTACTTCTCAATATTTGAGTCAATAAATCTACCAGATAAAACACACAGCATTTCTTACCTAAAAGAACTACTAAATTTAGATTACTAATTAAATAAAAATATCAGAATTAGTTTCCTCAGAATCATTTATGTTCCCCCACATAAATACTAATAACAATAAAGTCATCGCATGTTCAAATCATGATGAGCCAATGGGATCCAAAGAACTCTGAAGTTGACAGTAAAATTATTTGATTTCTATGACTCTCGCATCTAAGAGTTATACATTTGGACTCCAAAAACTGTATCAGCTCATTTATTATTAAAGAACAGAAAGATGTGTAGAAAAACATTCAGAGAAAAATTAAAACTTTTATAGCATACCTCCTCTGTTGCCATTTTCTTCATCCTACAATATAAAAAAATATATCCATATATGAATACTTATTTATAAACTCTAGTGAAATCACAGCAAGGCTCAACTCAATTCAAACCGCCCTCCCCAAGGTGTGCCAATAATAATCTCATTAAACGCCCTTTCCCAGAAGGAGGGAGCTTTCCTACACAAGATAGGAGGGGAGGTTGAGAGGAAGACAAGGAGACAGGAACTATTTTGTGGGGTTTTTTTCAAGTTACTTTAATTATTTCTCTTACCTTATATGAAAATTGAATTGCAGACTCTGGGGGATAAACAATAAAATGCCTTAATGTAAAACCAAAGCCTTGAGATGTTCTTTTCAACATAACTGTTTTGGGACCTGGCCAGGAGAATGTTTCGTCTTCGGACGGTGATACAGTTTCACTTTGTTCTTTTCCATCTTTACTTTTTGATACCTAAAATAAAAAGATATTTAAAAGTTAACTCGATAACTCAATACACTTCGTCACTTAGAAAAAAATGACATGTAAAAATACAATAACCTGAGCGCAGATACAAACCTAAGGGAGAAAAAAGAATCAGATTCTTTGTATTATAACAAATCATGGAGATCATCAAAAACTAAATTTTTTTTCTAGAAAGGGATGCTATGAAAGTTAATCAGAAGCAAGGAAGAGCTCTTGGAAATTAGAAATATAATGGCTAAAATTTAAAACGCATTAGAAAGAATGAAGCTAACACCACAAAACAGAAACTGTGAAAGAAGAGACATGTAACTCTTACTAAGTAAGAACACTAAGACTGTTATCAGAGTCCAACAGAAACAAAAGATAATTAGAAACTAATAGACAAGGCCTTCAAGTTCTGAGCACAAATTCAGTATCCATGTAGATAATCCTTCCACTCTCCTGGCCACCCAGTATTTTGATCTCCTCTCCTCCACTCTTGGTTTTCATCTGATCATAACTGAAAACCCTCTGCAGTTTCAAATCAAAGATCCCACTCTTCATTCCCTCTCATTCCTCAGCTCTTCTAAATCTGCAATCTGGGGCTGCCCCTCCCACCTCCTCCTTGTCCCTCACCACCCCATGTTCTCACTTCCCTCGTAAGCTAGCTTCAATTCACTCCTTTGCCTTTCTCGTACTTCCACAAAGTCGCCTGACAAAACCTAACGCTGGATAAATAATTAACATTGCCTACTCTGGACCTGTACCTAGGCACCCGAACATGAGTGGAGTTTAAAAAAAAAAAAAAACGGGGCGCCTGGGTGGCTCAGTCGTTAAGCGCCTGCCTTCGGCTCAGGTCATGATTCCAGGGTCCTGGGATCGAGCCCCGCATCGGGCTCCCTGCTCGGCGGGAAGCCTGCTTCTCCCTCTCCCACTCCCCCTGCTTGTGTTCCCTCTCTCGCTGTGTCTCTCTCTGTCAAATAAATAAATAAAATCTTTAAAAAAAAAAAAAAACGAAGCTGTTTTCACTCTAAGTTCATAACTGCTAACCTCAAGGGAGCCTTTTAGTGTTGTCTGTCAATAATAATACAGTTCTCTCCAGCCCATTCATGCTAGATTACTATTTCATCCCTTTTCTTCCATCCTCACTCTTAGCTAATGACCCTGCTTTCTATTACACTGAAAAAACATGAGGCATGAGATGAGAATTTAATCACTTGCCACATCTACCCAACTACCACCTGCAGCAGGGTCCATGTTCTCTTCACCTTCCTTCCCGTGACAATCCTGCTCCAATGGCCCTTTCTTCTAGGGCCCCTCCCTGTGTACTAGATCCCTTTTTTTTTTTTAATTTTATTATGTTATGTTAGTCACCATACAATACATCATTAGTTTTTGATGTAGTGATCCACGATCCATTGTTTTCTTATAACACCCAGTGCTCCATGCAATATGTGCCCTCCTTAATACCCATCACCGGGCTAACCCATCCTCCCACCCCCCTCCCCTCTAAAACCCTGTTTGTTTCTCAGAGTCCATAGTCTCTCATGGTTCATCTCTCCCTCCGATTTCCCTCCCTTCATTTTTCCCTTCCTTCTCCTAATGTCCTTCATGCTATTCCTTATGTT
>NC_138373.1:56868047-56965224 GCF_054177405.1 Leptonychotes weddellii | reverse complement strand
TGGACCACATTTTCTTTATCCATTCATCTGTTGAAGGGCATCTCGACTCTTTCCATAGTTTGGCTATTGCAGACATTGCTGCTATGAACATTGGGGTGCATATGGCCCTCCTTTTCACAACTGTGTCTTTGGGGTAAATACTCAGGAGTGCAATTGCTGGGTCATTGGGTAGCTCTATTTTTAATTTTTTGAGGAATCTCCACACTGTTTTCCAAAGTGGCTGTACCAACTTGCATTCCCACCAACAGTGTAAGAGGGTTCCCCTTTCTCCGTAGTCAAAGATGTGGTTCCTACAATTCTCCCTTCTCTTTCACATCATCTATTTTCTCTACTATAGTCCTATCAGCACACACACATTTTGTAAGTTCTTTAATTTTAAAACAACAACAACAGAATCGTGGAACCACATAGCCCTCTCCAGCTACCACCTTGTTTGTCTACTGATCCTTTAGAGCAAAATTCCTTGGAAGTTGACTATGGTTGCTCTCTCCAATTCTTTTCCTCCCATTTTCTCTTGAATCCCCTTGAATCAGGCTTTTGTCTCCACAATTCCCTGATACAGCCCTGGTCAAGGTCACCAATGGCTTCCACACTGCTAAACTGAGCAATCAATTTTTAGTTCTTGTCTTGTGTGACATATCAATTGGCTCAAGGATAGCTCTGTCCTTTTTGAAAATTTTTCTCCACTTGAGTGTCCATACTGATTTTATTCCTAACTCATGGTCTATTTCTTCTGTCTTCCTTGTTACTACTTCACCTGCTAAACTTCTGAACTTAGGAATACCCAGGGCTTAGTCCATGGACTTTTCGAGCTCTACTCTGTCTTTTGGTGATTTCATCCAGTCTCATGCTTTAAACTCCATCTATATACAGGCGACCCCCAATTTCCAACCTAATAGGTATCTCAAACTTACGTCTGCATTACTACTAAGATTTCGTTTTAAATTACAACTCCAAGTTCATCTCAGCAGTTTTGAAATGTCACCTTTATCAAACAGCAAATACCTGAATGTGCTTAATTTAACTTTATTTTTTATTACGTTTCACTAGTGACCCTATCTATTCCTTCACAATGATTTGCTTCACATGAAGGTGTTAAAACTTAAAAATGCTCCTAAAAGCAATTTTTGCATGAAAAAAGATTTATTGTACTACGAGAAAAATAAATCCAAGAGACTTCTAAATCCTGAATATTTTCATCACATAATCAACATATGGACTGTTACTAGTTATCTATTAATTTCATTTTCTTTTCTTTCTGGAAAGATAGCTAGATAGTAACATTCTCCAGCCAAACTTGCAGTGAGGGCAGTGGTGACCAAGTTCTACTCAATGGAATGTAAAGGAAAGTAGTATGCCAATATACAAAAATCAACTGTATTTCTACATACTAACAATAAGCAAATGGTACCTGAAAAAATTTTAAAATATGGTTCAAAATATGAAAAATAAGGACAAATCTGACAAAAGATTTGCAAGGCCTATGAACTGAAACTCCAAAACACTGCTGAGAGATTAAAAGAATATTTAAATAAATGGAAAGCTATACCATGTTCATGATTCAGAAGATTCTGTATTTCTATAATGTCAACTCTCCCCAAATTGATCTAGAAATTCAGTGAAATCCCAGTCAAAATCCCAGGAGATTTTTGTTTAGAAGTTAGCAAGCTGTTTCTAAAATTCACTTTAAAATGAAAAGAATCCAAATAGCCAAAACAAAGTTGAAAAAGAACAAAACTGGTGTACTTGCAGTACAAGACTTCAAGACTTATACAGCTACCATAATCAAGACTGAAGCCATCTATGAAGCCTGTGCATTTGAAGCTAATTTATCATAAATGAATTTTAGCTTATCCTTCCTTCTAGGAGTTAGGGATTTTGCTAGAAAGAGGAAGTAACAGCAAACATCAACATGGGAGAGTCAAGCTGAGTCTCAAAGTGATCATATGATTAGGTAAAATCTTCAGGATAAAGGTTATTATTTGGGGCTGAATTACCCAAATAGTTAAGATTTAAGTGGTGACTGGATCCTCCTTTTGTGAATCAAATGAGAGAATCATTTTACACACGCACACAAGCCGTCCCCCCAATTTATTCAGTAAATAAATACTGAGCACCTACTATGTATCCAACACTGTTCCACCCAGTGAGGATATGAGGATAAATAAAATATACATAATTTGTTTTCTAAATTAAGCTTCTTATTTTGACATAATTATAGATTCACGTGTGTTTGTAAGAAATAACACAGAGGGATCTCCTTAATCTTACGCAATTTCCCTCAAGAGTCACATCCTGGAAAACTATAGTATATATCACAACAGGATAATGACATGGATACCATCCATTCATCTTATCCAGAGCAGTTTTACTCGTATCCTGTTTATGTTTAGTTCTACGCTATAGTTTTATCACTTGTATAGGTTTGTATATTCACTGCCGGGTCAAGAGAGAGAAAAGTTCCATCACCATAGAATCTCTCCTGTGACCCTTTCATAATAAGCAAATCCCCCCTCACCCTTCACCCCTCACCCAGTCCCCGACCCTATGCAACCACTACTCCGTTCCATATTTCTATCATTTTGTCATTTCAAGGGCTATATACATGGAATAATATAGTCAGTAAGCTTTTGGGACTGCTCTTTTCACGCAGCATAATTCTCTGGAGACTCAGCCAAGTTGCCACATGTGTCAACAGCTCATCCCTTTCGTTGCTGAGTAGTACTCCGTGGTATGGATGTCCACAGTTTGTTTAAAGGACATCTCCAGGGCGCCTGGGTGGCTCAGTTGGTTAAGCGACTGCCTTCGGCTCAGGTCATGATCCTGGAGTCCCGGGATCGAGTCCCGCATCGGGCTCCCTGCTTGTCAGGGAGTCTGCTTCTCCCTCTGACCCTCCTCCCTCTCATGCTCTCTGTCTCTCATTCTCTCTGTCTCAAATAAATAAATAAAATCTTAAAAAAATAAAATAAAATAAATAAAGGACATCTCCATTATTTCTAGTTTGGGGCTACTATGAATAAACAGGTTATGAACATTCATATACAGGCTTTGTGTGAACATAATTTCCATTTCTCCGGGATAAATGTCCAAGAGCACAACTGCTGGGTCAGAGGTAACTGCAATGGTTAGCTTTGTGAGAAACTGCCAAACTGTTATCCAGAGTGAATATACGATTTTATATTCCCAGGATGTATGAGTGATCTAGTTTCTTTGCTTCCTCGACAGCATTTGGTACTGTCATTATTTTTTATTTTAGCCACTGCTACAGGCGTGCAGTGATAGGTAGTGTGATTATAATTTGCATTTCCCTAATGGCTAATAAGCAACATCTTTTCATGTGTTGCCATCTCATTATATAACTGTAAAGCACAAAAGACTCTTCAAGACTTAAGATCAATAAACCCTTTCATGTTACACATGCGGAAACTGAGGCCCAGATTAGTTAAATGATTTATCTGAGATTACTGCTGGTTAATATTGGGGCAAGAATTAAAATCATGATTTCCTGAATCTGAAGATAGAATATCTCCTCTATGTCATATTAGTTTTCATCTCTTTTATTCTGTAGCCTGCACAGATTCTTTTCCCCAATAGCTCTCTAATTTATTATATTTTTAAATTTCATTTTCCTGCAGGACTCCGACTTTAGCACTTTAAAAATTGTACATGTATTAATTTTATATTGAGTGCATTATTATGACTTGGCCCCACAGCTCCCAAATACATTCAAGTTTTCTTTTCTTTTCCTTTGAATATAGAGATAACCCTCTTGTATTATGATTTCACGCTTCAAGTTCTGAACTAAGCCTGCTATGTTTTGTTCTACTGAGTTCTTCACTAAAATGGCGAGGACGAGACGAAGAAGAATAAGCAATTTCTTTTTTGATCCCTACAAACTTTTAAGATTTTTTTAATGCAACACAGTTCTGTTGTTTCTATTATTCCATCTTCCCAGAACATGACACTGAATCCTCTCCAGCCTCCTATCTTTTCCCTACAGGACAGAAGGGAGGGTTATACTTCTTTCCACATAGAGAAGATGAAAAGAAATACACATATGTGCCTTCTCTACTCTTTCTTCTACTTACCCACAGAGCCATTTGATCTGTTGCATTTTATAAGAAGGGAAAAAACGGGCACACAGTGAAGGACACAGCAGTTACAGATCCTTCCACTAAGAAGACCCCTAATCCATGCCCCTCTCCACATGTCTCACCTCCCCACCGTGAGCACCAATCCATGTACTAACAGCATCAGATGCAAGAAGTAAAAAAGCGACTAGAACAATAGCAGTTAAATTCCTGTGGATTAGGAACTGTCATTTGATCCCCTTAAAAGACTTCATAACAAGGTCACTTGATTGAATAAATAATAACTCAAGGTTAAAAGAAGCCAAAATAAAGGCCAAAAACTAACTCCATAAAACCCAGATATAACAATTAGACAAAGCAACCTAAAGGAGTGAAAGAAGGTACAGGGGGAAACAATCATGTAACAATAAAGGAAATTAAAACCTCACACAAGAGAATGCAAACTGGCACGAGGTAACTTTTTAGGATAACGGAAATGTTCTAAAAGTAGACTGTGATCAAAGTTTCACAGTTGTATAAATTCAGTACAATTGAAATGTACACTTACAGTAGTAGGTAAGTTTTGTAGTATGTAAATTACACTTCAATAAAGATATTTTTAAAAAGCTCAGGTAAAAAGTACAAAGTCTAAATGTTATCCTGGGCTGTCATGAAAGTAAACATGAGAGTTTTGAAAGAATGCCTGTACACA
Source organism: Leptonychotes weddellii (assembly GCF_054177405.1). Lineage (NCBI taxonomy): Eukaryota > Metazoa > Chordata > Mammalia > Carnivora > Phocidae > Leptonychotes > Leptonychotes weddellii. The sequence continues at coordinate 56,960,442 of NC_138373.1, read as the reverse complement.
CAATAAATACATAACCCCTCAGCTATCTGTTGTAACTACTTGTACTTTAAGTAGAATAGAGATAGCTTCCTAGTATATTCCAGGAATCATTCATGATAAAGCATACAAAAGCATTCATATTGTGTTCACCTTAAAAGATTCTAATATTGACTCTACCATATACCTAAGATTATGAGCCCTACTCCTACTTCTTTGAAAATGTTTTATTTCATCTTACCACCGACAATGTTCCTAGTACCAGTTGTTAAAGTAAGATTTTCTTCCTTATTTTAGGGCCAGACTTTTTAGAACTGAAGTAAAGCCTTTTTAAGATGTCACTTGCTGAGAAAACACAAGATTTGAATGTCTCCGTCCTTAGATTTTTTTTTTCCTTTTACATATTTGAAGCATTCTCACAGTTATGGCTGTCATCTGGCTTGATGTTTTTTCTTTCATCACTTAGGGAGATGGCATGTGTGTGTGGGGAGGGGGGGAAGGACTCTGGAGCCAGTCTACCTGGGTCCTTGATTCTCTAGCTGTGGACCTTGGGCAAGTTCCCTAACATATCCGTGCCTCAGTGCCTCATCTTCACTATGAGGATGATAATAATAGTGCCTATTTCACATGCTTCTTAAGATTAACTGAGTTAAAGTTTATAAAGTGTTTAAAACAGTACGTCACACATACTAAGCACGAGATAACTGTTTTTAAAAAAAACCCGCAGAGGTGACCAATAAGTAATGGCTTATCTCAAAAATGTACATGAAAACACTTTTCAGATACTCAGGAGAACAGTATATAAAACAGTTTTGTCTGAAGGGAAAAACAAAATCTTGAATATCCACTAAATTTCCTACTAGATTTTTACATACATCACAGCAAGTCTGATGGAGAAATGGGTTCACAGTGGTTGAGTAAACGGTCAAAAACAAACAGCTAGTAAGTGACGAGCTAGCCTACTCTTTCTGCTCTATGTCATGAGCAGAAAAGAAACCACAATGATCATTTAGATATTGCTTATTTTTATTTATTTATTTATTTATTGAGAGCACGCGCAAGTGGGAGAGGAAGGGGCAGAGGGAGAGAGAGAATCCCAAGCAGGCTCCATGCCCAGCACAGAGCCCAACTCGGGGCTCAATCTCATGACCCTGAGATCATGACCTGAGCCCAGACCAAGAGTAGGATGCTTAACTGGGTGAGCCACTCAAGCACCCCTAGATACTGCTTATTTTTAAAGTATTTCCTCTATAGTCTTAATACCAGAGTTAATCTTATACCGAATTATTCCTCACATATTGGGCTTCCTTGACATGCAAAGTTTTTCAACATATGTGGAAATACGATGTTTTTAGGGGTTTGTTTATTTAAATTCCAATTGCGCTAAAAGACTCGAATGGTTTTTTTAATATGCTAAGTATGCTTGCCAACCCTTTACTTGCAGCTTCTGTTTATAGAGCTCTCCTAAAGTTTTGTTTTGTTTTGTTTTTTTGCCAATCCAGGATAACTGGAACTACTCTGATGGTGAATATTAGATGTATCTAGATGTGATTCTCTAACAATTAATTCTATTTTTCAGTAGATATTTTATTATTTCAGCGATAAAAGATGATGGCCAAAGAAATTGAAAAATCTAGATGACTTTGGTCTAAAATATTTCAAATTAAACACTTGGACTTAGTTTTTAAAATATAACTCTTAATTTTTAAGTTTATTATTTACTTGGACATTCCTATAGTATCTTCTATCTAGGCTGACTGTTGATATGGGTCCTCTCTGCTGTTGTGCCTAAATGGTTTCATTTATGATTATTTTGACTCAGCTAGTATTTTTTTTTATGTGATTTCCTTTCCTATTCAGAGTTCTGGTTTTTAATGTAATTTTTTACCTAGATGCACTTTTCTCACTTCTGTTTCTTTCTCTCTGATTTTTCAGATCCCAACATTTCAATGATACAAATTCTTAATTCCTCAATTATACAACTTCGTTCTCATAAAAGATAGCTATTTTAAAATCTGAAATAAATTTAAAAAGTGGAAAGAATGTTGTGAAATTTCTAGAAATTTTTAATAGATGACTTTGAAAAGTTATTTCTATAAACTGGTAACAATAATATCAGTCTCATAAAATGACAAGATGGTAAAAATGAGAATATACTTCTCTTTATAACCAGTGACCCATTCAGACCCATTTCCTGGGTATATTCTCTGGGTTGTTTTATCAGTAGTGCTGATGGGTTTAGATAACAACTTCCCCCCTTGGTTCTCCTTGTGACTAATAAAAAATGTCTTCATGGTAACAGGGGGAAAGTCTGAGTTCCTGTGCTAAAACAGAGAAATCACTTTCAAAATAATACCTGGAACGAAAATTCTCATATGTCACCTGGCATTTGTTTTTTTTTTTTTTTTTTAAGATTTTTTATTTATTTATTTGAGAGAGAGAGAATGAGAGACAGAGAGCATGGGAGGGAGGACGGTCAGAGGGAGAAGCAGACTCCCTGCCGAGCAGGGAGCCCGATGCGGGACTCGATCCCGGGACTCCAGGATCATGACCTGAGCCGAAGGCAGTCGCTTAACCAACTGAGCCACCCAGGCGCCCCTGTCACCTGGCATTTGTAAAACTTTCCTTTTAATTTGAAGGAATTCCTCCTTACTACTCTGATTCCAGAAGCAAGTATGACTGAATCTAACTGGCATGTTCTCTGCATCTATTTTTTTCTTCTTCAACAGTCTCTGACATTACTTTCTAATTCTGTTATTTAAAATATTCATCAAAGTAATTAAGGGAGGCTGGGGAATGTGACTAAACTATTGGCCAGAAAGAGGAGGAAAAGGGTTGATGAACAGCTACCCAATCTCTGATGTGGTTCACTGATTTTCACTGATGTATAAAATTCCATTGTGAATATAGCACATTTTATTTATCCATTATCCTATAAATGGAAATAGGGCTTTTCCCAGTTATTTTGCTGTAACAGTTAAAAAAAAAAAAAAAAGCCTCTAAGAACATCTCCCCATTGGAAGGACATCCTTTATACCATAGTTTCTTTAAAGTATTTACACAGGATTTACCTGCTTTCTTTAAGGCATTTACATAGGTTTACATACTATTTAGATGGTTTCTTTATGGTATTTACCCGGTATTTACCTTTATAACTTAATGCCAGAAGATGGCTTGTTATTAATATAGTAAATTTCAATGTGTAATTCAGAAATCTGATCTGGACAATGGTCATAAGCAGACTACCATAGCTTATTCCTATCAGCCTACTTCACCAAGAGGGACGTATGGTTTAGGAGACTATCTCCCTTTGAACACACTCAGACTTTGCTCATTATTTCCCCCTCAAAGTTTCACTCATACTCCCATAGTGCTATCTTTGGAAATATTTAGAACTCATCTCTCATTTAAAAAAAAATACTTATGGCTTCACAGTCTGAGAGAAAAAGAAATCAAACGAAAAATGTTTTTATAAAGTATTTTTGTATATACTGCACACATTGCAGGGTTGTTTCCTAAACAAATGAAAGCCTAAATTCCACTTTATAGAGTGGAAACAGTTCTACTTCAAGATACATCTTTGGAGCACCTGGGTGGCTCAGTAGGTTAAGCGTCTGACTTCGGCTCAGGTTGTGATCTCAGGGTCCTGGATCAAGCCCCGTGTCCCATTGGGCTCCATGCTCAGCTTGTCTCTCTCCCTCTCCCTCTGCCCCTCCCCCTGCTTGCGGGTACATGTGCTCTCTCTCTCTCTCAAATAAATAAAATCTTTAAAAATACATCATTATACCAAAAATTCTGTATTTAACTACAGTTAAATATGAAAATAAATGATGCTAAAAGTTCAACTAACATCTAGTGAGCATTTACAGAGCCTCACCCACGTGTCGTCAGTGTTGCCATATTTAATTGTTAATACAACTCTGAGAGGCATAAATTTACGTTTTTTAAAAATGAAGCTCAGAGAAGTAAAGTGACTTTCCCACAGTCATAAAACATAAAACTCCAATTGTAGAGATCTTTTCTCTAAAAAACAGCTCTCTATCCAAAAATGTAAAATAACCCAATCTGATTCTTATACATTCTAGTGAAATTTTGAATTATTTACCTGGGACTAAGTTTTTCATACAAAGAATGCTTGCTAAACCTTAAAACACTCAGGACTTCTAAATAATATTTCATTTTTTAAAAAGTTCATCAGTCCATTTATTAACAGCAAATAAAACTAAGTACATATTAAACTAACTCAAGTATTTATTTAATCTATTAAAATTTTCTCCTTACGTTACATGGCATACTTAAATCCATACAGAAGAATGACCTGCTATATACTTCAAGCACTTTCTTTTCTTAAAAAAAATATTTATTTGAGAGCAAGAGGGAACAGGGGGAAGGGCAGAGGAAGAGACAGACTCTCAAGCAGACTCCCCCCTAAGTGCAGAGCATGATGCGGGGCTTGATCTCGGGACCCTGAGATCATGACCTAATTGAAATCAAGAGTCAGAGGCTTAACCTACTGAGCCACCCAGGCACCCCCAAGCATTTTCTTTTTAATAAAGCCTTAGATAATTTAGATTTTACAGAAAGCAAAATTCCAAACTGAATACCCGGGAAAAATGATACTTCACAGAAATTTATCAGTTTGACTGTTGAACACTTCTGAGCATAGTATGAACAGATTTATACCAAATAATGACTGATAAGTCGAATGCCAAAATTATTTATATATGCTTTACATAAACTTATTTATTTATTTATTTAGGCTAAAAGAGCACAGAATCATGTACTTCTCCTAAAATTTCTGCTTAATTGCTTTTCCCTTTCCTGCATTTTAATAAATATGGAACTCCCTAAAGGCAGGAGAGAACCAAAGAATGGAAAGAAATAAATCATTTACTAAATGCACAGTTAAAAGAATACGGTAGTGGTCAATCACATCTAGCACACATCCAAACAATAAAACAAGAGCATTATATCACGCAAATATTCGCAGTTTAAAACAATTTATACAAGGACCAGCATTTTGCCCATACTATCAAAGCCTATCTGAGCTCTACTGAAAATTTATAATCCATTGCCTTTTAAACATATCTACCAAAATCAAGGAACATAGTTTTAGTTACATTCCTCATTTGCTGCTATTTTGCCAGAAAATATCTATTAATCATAAATATGCAAGGACAGAATTGATCATTTAGGGCAAGAAACAAACCTCTCTCTTTTCCAAATACAGTACTATACTGCTAGAATTGTCTTCTTAAACATGAAGTTAATCAGTTACTAAATTCTCATTTCATGAGATTTTCAAATCATAAAGGAAAGATCCTGAATTTCCAAAACACTTTTCTGCTAAGGATTTCTGATGGGAATTACTTTACTAATCTAAAGTTTAGTTGAGACTCTTATTAACAATATTCTCTCCGCATAGAGAAGGACATGGAAAAAAAGATACTACACTAAAATTGATCAGAAAAAAAACTAAAAACAGGGGCGCCTGGGTGGCTCAGTCGATTAAGCGTCTGACTCTTGCTTTCAGCTCAGGTAACGCTCTCAGGGCCATGAGATCAAGCCCCATGTCCGCTTCCCACTGGGCGTGGAGCCTGCTTAAGATTCTCTCTCCTTCTCCCTCTGCCCCTCTCCCTCTGCCCCTCCCACCTACAAAAACAAAACAAAACAAAACAACAACATGCTCCTACAGGGTTATAGTAGATGGAATCAAATGAAAACTCCCATACACTTCTACCTGGGAGCACAACCTTTCTGTAAAGCTACTTGGCAATATTTATCAAGAGATTTAAATTTTATACCTTTTAACCTAATCACTAGCAAAATAATAAGAGACAACGGCAAAGATTCATATAATAAGATGTTCATTCACTCAAACTGCAAACTAAATGTCCAACAGGAGTGACAGAAAGGTACAGTTAAATAAAATCATGATGTAGCTACTGAAGTCATGATTATGAAAAACTGTTAATGGCATAGGAAGTGCACGGCATGCCCTAAAATACAACATTAAGGGAAAAAAGTAAGATATAAAAAAGTCAGAGGATGATAAAAATTATTTTAAACACACACACACACACACAATCTTTGGAATCTAGGGCCAGTTTCCTCTTGTTTCTACACAACTCCTAGATTTTCTATAATGAACATGCTTGTGAGTGCTAATAACTTCTCCCAGATCAGCCTTCAATGTTGAGTAGCATGTACCTTGCTTGACAGGTTGTATTCTGAAAATTCCATCTGTGCCAAATGGTTCACTCCCTTGTCAGTGCCTAAGTACCTTGCAGCAGAACTCCCCAACCAGTGTTCTCCAGTAATCTGAAGCAGCTTCCCAGGCTCTTTATCCTACAGAGCGCCCTTACTGTAGAGCATAGCCTACCATGTTATAATTGTTTATACATTTGTCTTCTTAATCACTGAGCAGCTTCCTGAGGAGAGGGTCTATGTCTTATTCCAGTACCCAGCGAAACCTGACAGAAAGAATGAAATGAGTAGAGTTTACATCAAACAAGAACAATATAAAATAAAATGATTACTTTAAAATTTTGCTGTGGAATTGCTCCTGTTCACGTTTTTCCCTGTATTTCTCAAGTAAGACAGTAAACGCACACAGCTTTATTTCATATCAAATAGACAAAGATAGAGAAATACACATAAACTCAAACACAGATGTCTATTTTTACACATATTTTCTTATAAAGAAGCTTTATTAACATGAGTTATTTTCAGAAGCTACTTATTTTTTGATATGAATAAAATCTTGTTTACTCTGAATCAGAGAACAGATTTTATTTTTAGGTTAAAAACAATTATATCCCTTCCCTTTGGGCAGACAGGAATCTCCAATTTAAGCTTAAATTTCAGTTTATTTTAACTACCAATGAATAACGCAGTCCCCTCTGAGCAGATACAAGTAATTCTGAGCATGTACACAGGCTAGAGAAGACATAGGTATAGAAGGTCAGACCCATATCATGTGATTCTACTATTTGAAGCCCTATAATGATCTAGAATGTCAGGGACTCACCTTGTTAAATGTACATACAAATAAATTTTCCAAATCTAAGTTAATTTAGGATTATCAATGATACCACACTGGCAACGAATGTTAGTAGGTGACTCAACTTCACTAGACTGAACTACGGAGACTATATAATTGCACAAAATTTGATGGGGCTCGAAGGAAACATAGAGATAATATAATCCAACTTGGTCACTCATCATATTTCATAAAATAGAACACTGAGTCTCAAAGGGGTTAGGTAACTTGCCAAAAGTTACACAATTACTGGTGGCCCGAACTATTCATTAGGGTCCAAACTGAAGTAGAGTAGGTCAGGAAAAGAGTATCACATCAGACATGAAGCATTCATTTCCTCACTAGCTCTCAATGAATGTAGCCTATCATAGTCTGATATTTCCAGGAGCGCAAGGGCATCCTGATACATAAGGTAAGATCTGCCCTCCAAGAACTTGTACCCCAGTGAATAGGAAGATGGTGTGAAGCATAAAGGAAGTAGCATAAAAAGTACTTAGAATTACTGAATCTTAGAAATAGGGTACTTTTTTTCTTTCCCTTACCTTTGGTTGAAAGGTAGCCTAAAACAGAGTATCAAATATATAGAGTTGCTCTGTTTGGGGGAGAGGGGCAGGGAGAGTTTGTACAGAAACCTGCTCCATTCTGCTAGTTCTACAGAAACTACAATAGTCTGTTAAGGAGCTTATAAATCAGAGATCTAGTTCAACCAATTTATTTCACAAATACAGAAACTGAGGCCCGGAGAGACTTGCCAATGGTCTCATAGCTAATTAGTGACATAGTTTGGACTAGAACCTATGTTTCCAGTCTCCTAATCCTGGAACTTTTCCACTACACTACACCATTAATAGACTGTTTTAGCAATTTGGGGATAACAGCTAATGGGTAACCTATCTTTCTTTTTCCTTTCATAATTTATGTCTATTAAACACATAATATATGTTATGTTCACTAAAGACAATTAGAAAATAAAGCTAAGCAAATAGAAAATAATTTTACTCATCTACCATTCCTCCTCTAGAGAAAACTGACATCAATATTTTGGTGTATATATTTCCTTCCAGACTTTTTCGTATGTAAATATATACAAATATACACTTTAGAAAAATGTTCTCCAAATCTACTTATTTTTATTTAATACGTTACGAATGTCTTTCCATATTAATATATTTATCTGCACACTGAAGGCTGCATAATATTCCATTACATGAATAAACCACATTTTTTTATTTATTATTTATTTTATTTATTTATTAGGTTTGTATGCTGTTCATTAAACTTTCTTATTCCACTATTAGTATTAGCATTATTACTATTACAACCACTTTATAGACAATCCCTATGAAAAACCATGAGTAGATTTTAGGATAAATTTCTAAGAATGGATTTGCTGGCTCAAACAGTTTGATTTAGTTTTATATAAAAAATTTCAAAGTGCTATCTAGGCAACAGAGAACAAAGTCACAAACCCACTGACAACATCTGAGCCTGCAGTATCCATATTCCCACGTACGATGGGTAGTCATTTTTTAATCTTTGCAAATATGCTATGATGAAAAATGTTTTCTTATTTTAATTTTTTGTTTCTTTCATTAGTAGTAAGACTAAACATCTTTGCATATAACATCCTATTCTTAAAGACCTATAATATAAATAACAATGGAAAAAACATACAGAATCTCTAGCTTAAGACTGAATTACAAAAGAATATGTCGTCACTGGAGTTCAGAATACATTTCTCATACAAGATTATAAATGAGGGTTGACAATAATAGCTTAAACCATGGTTGTAGAAATCAAAGCCAAATCCCTGGGAACTAGAAAGAGAGCTTAAAATACATAGGAACTCAAAAGCGACCATGTCGGGAAACAGACCCCAGATCTCAAAGAGTAGACAACAAGACGCTCAAGGAAGGAGGGCCAAACTATCTCAGGTTCAGAGCAATCTGAGCACTGGGATGTACCCTAACTTCAGGCAGAGACATCCAACTTTGAGTTGCAAGGTCCAGCAAAGGAAACAAGATGACGTGATCTAACAGCATCCATAGTCCCCTGGGGAAGACAGGGCTTAGAGATGGAGCAAGTAGGCTGCCATCCAATTCCTAATGTAGTAATGTCCATTCTGCATATGCCCATTCAAATGCATCACTATTTCTTGGTCAAACTCAATTGTGTTTTATTTATTTCAAAAACACAGCTACATAAAAAATTCCAAATGCAAGAGGTCCTTGTTTTATAATTTGTTCACAAAAAGTTATGATTAAATATTAACAAGTATTTTATCCACATTTTAGAGGCACTGGTAGAGCTTCTTATTTAAAGGAACTCTGGGATAAAGTCTTTTGGAAGGCAATAAATTATTTTAATCACTCCATAATTTATGACCTATAAATATAACTGCCTTTCAACATATTTCTGGAAACTATAAATTGGATCATTTTTTTTTAAAAGATTTTATTTATTTATTTGAGAGAGAGAATGAGAGACAGAGAGCACGAGAGGGAAGAGGGTCAGAGGGAGAAGCAGACCCCCCGCTGAGCAGGGAGCCCGATGCGGGACTCGATCCTGGGACTCCAGGATCATGACCTGAGCCGAAGGCAGTTGCTTAACCAACTGAGCCACCCAGGCGCCCGGATCATTTTTAATAGATAATATTTTCACATAAAAAAGTCCTTTAATTAGCTAAAACACAGAAATGATTTAACTGTATATCAGAAAAGCAAAGATAAAACAATTTAAAGCCTCTAAAGCCATTTAAAAATGCAAACTGTTACAATTTTTAAATAGGCATATACACCAGCTGCATATCATACAAGGAGGATCTTAAACTATTATAAAATACGTACAATACTCATAAAAAATACAAATCCAACATACCATAAATTTTACTAAAAATTTATGTTAGAAATAAGAAACATTAATCATTCAGATTGGCCTGAACAACCAAAAAGGAATTATATATTAAAAGAAGGCCTTTCTACTTCCTTTACACTCCTTTGCTTTGGTTATAATGCAAGTATTTATAATTGCATTGATGCCACAGGGCATTTCTTTAAATACTACCTGGCTGGATCATCTCCCAAATCAATTTCCAGATTTTTGTTGATGATATTGATACTGTTGTTGTAGAATTAATTCAAATTTTGACTAAATAATTATAATTTCCACAGGAAGAAATAAGAGTCTATCTTCTTATAAACTAGTCCTATTTTTTGAAAACTGATTTTCCACTCACTCTCTGTCAGGATCTTATACTCAAATAGATAGTGTCAATGAGTAAAGTATTTAATAAGTGGTTCTTAAGGGGGCGCCTGGGAGGCTCCATCAGTTAAGCGTCTGCCTTCAGCTTGGGTGGTGATCCCAGAGTCCTAGGATCAAGCCTCGTATCTGGCTCCCTGCTCGGTGGAGAGCCTGCTTCTCCCTCTGCCCCTCACCCTGCTTGTTGCTTGCTCTCTCTCTCTCTCTCAAATGAATAAATAAAATCTTTTAAAAAAAAAGTGATTCTTAAGGACTTCTGACAAATGAAGGCCTGAGATTGATACTAACTTGCTTTGGTTATTCAAATAGAAACTACTCAAAGAACTGAAAACTGGATGACATTAGTTCATTTTTATGGATTTTTTAACAGTACACTCAAAGATATTAGGTAACAAGTTCTCAGAGCTAGTGCATGATGGGCCAAAGATCTGAACAGATACTTCCAAAAGAGGGAATCCAAATGGTCAATAAGCTAAGAAAAGATGCTCAACCTCATTAGTCATCAGACAAATGCAAATGTAAACCATAAGATACTACTAACCATACACCAAAATACCTAAAAGAAATTTTTTTAACTGACAATCAATTATTGGCAAGGATGTAGAGTAACAAGAATTTTCAGATACTGCTGATGGGAGTATAAATTGGTACAACCACGTAGAAAAACTGCTTATAGTATCTGTTAAAGTTTGGCCATAAAATGTGTATATCTTGTGTCCCAATAACTTCACTCCGAGATATAGATTCAACAGAAATCCACACATATAAAACTGTTCAAAAACATTTATAGCAGCATTATTTGTAAAGGCTAAAAGTTGGAAACAAGCCAAATGTCCATCAAATGAATGGATAAATAAATCATGGTATATACATACAATGAACTACTATAAATAAAATTTTACAAATTTACAGCTAATGCAACAATATGGATGACTTCAAAGATAATACTAAGTAGGGGTGCCTTGGTGACTCAGTTGGTTAAGCGTCTAACTCTTGATTTCGGCTTAGGTCATGATCTCGGGTCATGAGATCAAGCCCATGTGGGACTCCGCGTTGGGTGTGGAGCCTGCATAAGATTCTCTCTCCCTCTGCCCCTCCCCCCAACAGCCCCCCCCACATGCTTTCCCTCTCTCTCTCTAAAAAAATAAATCAATCAAGCAATAAAAAGATAATACTAAGTAAAAAAAGTCAAACACAAGAGTACATACAATGTGACAGCATTCATAAAATTCACGACAGGCAAACCAATATATGTTGATTATCTTTAAAGGAGAGAAAAATGACCCCAAGAGACATAACAGAGGCTACTAAGGAACTGATAATATGCTATAACTTGATCTGGTCAATGATCCACAGGTGTGATCACTCTGTAAAATTCATCAAGCTATGTATTTATCATTTATGCATGCTGTGTATTGCTATAGTTCTTTTAAAAATGTTTACATGTTTGTGAAAACATAAATCTGATTGTGTTATTGTCATGCTAAAAACCCTACAATAGGCCTCCCATCACACTTGGAAAGGAAATCCAAAACTCTTACAGACCCTCCATGACCTTGGTCCTGGATAGGGCTCTGACCTAATTCCCTACCTCCTCTCCCCCCTGCTCACCAGCTCCTGCCACACTAGCCTCAAACACACCAAACTCTTTCCCATCTTAGGGGCTTTATCTTTGCAATTCCCTCTACCTGAGTGCTGATATTTATATGGCTTGCTACTTAATTCCTTAAGGACTCTGCCTACACATCATCTATTCAGAGAAGTTACTCTGTTCAGAGGGGCTTTTCCTGACCACCTTATCTATCTCTCCATCACTCCATTCTCCTTTATTTTTCCTCATAGCACCTGTCCCAATATGAAACACGTTTGCTTGCTTGCTTGATTGATCGACTGACTGATTTTCTGTTCCACGCCCCCACCATTAAAACGTTAGGTCCATAAGAACAGGAATTTTGTTTTGTTCACACCAGAACAGTAGCACAAAGCAGGTACATATAAAAAAACTGTATTGAATCAATAGAAAATGAGTATTTTCTTTTCCCATAAAGGAAATTTTATATTTGTAATTACTTATTTTTTATATTTGTATTACTTACTACTTATTTCGTTTATTTACATCTGTCTCCCCTACTTGATTATAATCTCCGAGAACACAGACGTACAGGCCCAGCATTTTATAGCTAATATCTAGCACCGAAGCCAGGTAAAAACCAGGTACTCAATAAATATTTGTGGAAGCAACGGATGTACATCAATGCACCACTGAAACTTCATTGTTTTCTAAGCTGGCTACACAGTAGGATTACTGCCTGAATTAAGGTCCTTTAATTTCAAGGCCCGAAAAAGCACCACTTTTCCCTCACTGCTAGGCGAAGGCCCAGAATCATCAATTTAACAAAGTATTTTGACTGATTACCGTTATTTATGGTAAGCTTAACATAAATTCCCATTCCCTCCTGTGCAGAAAAGAGTTAACCCAGCAGGCCTGAGACTGCCATCCTCAAGAGAGGCCTGCTTACAAGGTAGGTCCTGGATTGTCATCTGAGTATTTGATTCCAGGAGGGGGCTCCCACCATTCCCTAACTGATAAAAGTGGCTCACTGTGTCTAACCTGTGTGTGCAAACAGCATGGCTTATGCTGAATACCTGTTTTCCTTCTGGGAGTCTGGAATTTGGGTCCATGCCGGGCAGAAGGTCATTTATCTTAAATGCGTTTCCCTGGTAGACAACATTTCACACATACTATCACATTTTGATGCTGGAGGAATTAAGTGTATCGTGTGTAACTCCACTGGGGAGACTCCTGGAAGCTTGTGTGGTTTTCTCTGAGCTTTGTCCCATATGCCTTTTCCTTTGCTGATTTTGCTTTGTGTACTTGGCTGTTATGAACCATAGTTTAGTACTGCAATATGAGGAATCCTGTAAGTCCTCTGAGCACATCATCAAACCAGGTTTTTGGGGGGATCCCCAACATACTTACCAATTCTGAAATGGATTATAATCAATCCCAACTATAGAAAGACAAAAGAAGAAAGAGAACTGTGATCCCCACCTTCTGGTGTTCTTGCCTACAGATAACCCCCTCCCCTTGAGTGTGGGCTGGACCTGGTGAATTCTAATGAAAGGAATTCAGCAAATGTGATGGGATGTCACTTCCAAGATTAGATTACAAAAGACTGTGACCTCTGTCTTGCCCGCACCCTCTCTCCGGCTCTTCTCCCTTGCTCCTTCTTATGAAACAAGCTGCCATCTTGTGAGCTGCCCTCTGGAGAGGCCCAGGTGACAAGAAACCAAGGACAGCCTCCCTCTAACAGCCAGCAAAGAACTGAGGCCCTCACAGCCCAACTGCCTGTGAGAAACTGAATCCCACCAGCAAGCACGTGAGTGAGCTGGAAGCAAATCCCTCCCCAGGCAAGCTCTGGCTGACCCTGAGCGTGGCCTCGTAAGACACTGAGACACTCTGGGCCAGAAGACCTGGTGAAGCCATGCCTGGAATTTTAACCAGCAGAAACTGAGATAATAAATGTTGTTATTCTAAGTCACTGAATTTGGTAGGTAATCTATTTCTCCACAGTAGATAACTAACACATTCTATTACCTAAAACAACTAAAAATCTAGACAACATACATGAAACAATGGTTTCCAGACACTGGACATCAGACAACAAAGGACAGTGATTGCAGGAAAAAAAAAAAAAAGAAGAAGAAATAAAATGAGCATTACTGCCCTAGCGTACCACACAGAAAGTGTCAAGGCCGTGGCACACCTGGTGGTCTCCCTAAGTTCACTGTAGCCACAGTGGCCAGAGGTCACAGGGAGGAGTACAAGAAAGTGGCACAGGGAGGGAGCTCTGAACATTCGCCGGGAGCTAGCTCTGTCCGGGTCCTCTCCACCCAGTCTTCAGCTTAGGACTAGTGAGCCCTTATGAGGAGACTAGCCAGGAGAAGAACTGGAGGGACCAACCTTGCAGCTCCCACTGGGATAGGAAGAGCGCCAACTCCCACCAGACAGAGCAGGGAAAACCCCATAAGTCACAGGCACCAGGTAAAATACTCCCAAGTATATTGTCTCACCAATGGGGCAAAATTAGCTCTAGACTAAAGTTGCTCTGGTCCCACTAATAAGGCTTAAAAATAAGACTCAAAAAAAAAAAAAAAAAAGGGAAGGAAAAGAAAAGAGAAAGGATTATATGCCAAAGGAGCTACAGGCCAATATACACGGTTATCCGGGAGAGTCGAGCTGGGTGTCAGATCAAGGGTAGCATAGGAAGCTGGATAATGGTTAGGTTGCGGCATTTTACTTGACACAGGATTTAACACTGAGGCAAGGAATAAGACAGGAGAGGCTGGGATACACTACAGGGATGGCTCCAAAAAGCTTGGCGGACGTGATATCCCATATTAAATGAAATATAGATACTAGAACCACTGATTGTGACAGAAGGGGTGGATCTCAAGGCCAGAGAACTGGGCATGCCAGACAGGTCTAGTGGGTCAGACCAGAAAACCAACCAGCTGACCATGGTCCTCGGGAGGGCCCGAGGACACTGCATTTACCAAGGCAATTGAGACGGTATTGATGCAGGTAGATCATCAGCTCCTCGGGGCAGCATGGTGCTGTCTATCCCATTCAGGCCGCACTGACAGCAGTATCTTCTGTCTAGACCTGGGCTTCTTAAGGAGCAAGGAAGATGACAGGATCACAGAACAGCAGAGCCCAGGAAGCAGCATTTAACTTTGAGAGTCAAGGTAGAAAAATTCAGGAATGAGTATCAAAATTAGAATGGCATCCAGGGGGCCTAACCCAGAATCTGCAAAGATAGGTGATAAAACAGGTTGTTCCTTAGGGCCATCTGTCACTGGCTCTCACCTGGCCCTGCAGAAGACAGGAGGAGAGACAAACCTCACTAAGGCAGCAAAGGGGGACAGCTGAAGCTATTAGCTCCTGGAAGATGGACGAAGGGGCAAGAGGGGGTGTGCGACAACAGGGGCAATAAAGGAAAAGATGCCTTCCCACAAGAGGAAAAGAAAAGAAAGAGACCCTACTCAGCTTTCTGTTTTCTTACTTTTCTTCCATCTCTCTCCCCACTTTCCTATCCCACCTTTTCTTCTCCCTGCTCCTATTAGTCCCTGTTCAGGCAACATTTTCTCCAGTACTCTCTAAATCAGCCATCAATTGGAAGTACACTTTTCCACATTATGAATGCAGCTTTATAATTCCCATTTTAAAAGCCAAAACGTTGAACACTATATTCTTCAACCTAGAGTTTGAGAGGATTATGTATTGCACTTTGGGGGGAAAATTCTAAGGCACTATGTTGATAAAACTAGGAAATTCTATAGCTCCTACATTTGTTTCTGTTTGGACACCCTTGGGCAAAGTGGGTACTGCACACTTCAACGCACCTACCGTTAAGTTTGTATTAAATGACAGACTTTCCCATTCATCACCTAAACTGAAAGTCACCATGAATGGTACCCTACATAAGCAATGTTCCCCCTCAATCATGAATAAACCTGGCACAACACAGGAGCTAAAACTTCACTCCTCAAATCTATAGCGGCATGTAAGACATATCTTGCTTTTCGAAAAATCACTTTTTGTTAGAACTGGAAGAAAGCAGCCCTGGAATCATCTAATCATCTGCAGATAAGAACGCTAAATCCAGAGAATTAGCAGATTTGTTCAGAATCACACAACCAAGCCCTGGCAGAGCACATCAAGCATGCAGCAGCCTCTACTCTTAGTCCGAAGCCCGCTCTTTGCACCAGACCATCCGACTTCTCAAGCAAATGGTTTCGTTCCAAAGTGGGGAAAGGTAACGTTCAAAAGCTATTATTTTTAGTGCTTTTCTCCTTGTCATCAAGTCCAACTATCATCAAAAGGCCAAAACAGATGAGTACATCATTCCATTCAACCATACATCATTTAGTCTGTCCTTTACAAATCTGTCTTTTCCTTCAGAGAGTTCTATTTTGTCTTTCTTATTCATTTAAACCTGAGTTGACCCAGCAGCCAGAGCTCCCAGGCAGAATATCTAGGCCAAACATGGGCATGACAGAGTTTGCTTCTGGGCCCTCTAGTTACTGATCCAGAGGCAGCTGGCTCAATGTTAACCATCGATATGAACTACATAGTTAAACTAATTGCTTACCATTCCATCTTAACCACTTTTCAGCTCAGAAGCAATTACGCATATTGTTAAATGACATCAATGATGCTGCTTTTTAAAACTTTATTTCAACATTAAGCTCTGCTCACATAGGCTCAGTTTATAATTACCTCGCTTATATAACGTGATCACCAACTCAAAGTATATTCATATATGTATATGCATATTAGCAACGCTAAAGTTTCAGTATCAGAACAAAGGAAGAGCTAAGTGACTCATCAACTAACCCACATTACAAAAGGCACCTAAAACTCACAGCCACCATTAGTTATTGCAAAACCCAGTTCTCCCTCCTTCTGTTTTCTTACCTGTCTTACCCTGCTCTCTTCAGCCTTTTATCTCCCCTTCAGTACCGTGTATCTATCATTCCAGACATTCCTATCCCTTTCTTCCCCTCTCCCTACTCCTCTTAGCCCTTTTTTTTTCAGTCCACTCCTGTCCATCACTCCCGAAATTGGCCATCAACTGAAAATATATACATACATATTTTTTGTCACTTATTCTACATTCTTAATACAGCTTTAGAGTTACCAGTTTTGAAAGCTGATGCACTGAACACTATATGATATCCTTCAGGAAAGAAGCAGTCGAGTGTGGGCGTGAAGAGTAAAAGCTCCAGAGTCTGACTCCCTGGGCTGCATCCTGCTCTCCGCTTCTTAGCTGTGTGTGGCCCTGGGCAAGTGACTTAACCCCATGTTTCATCTGTTTCCCGTAAAGTGGGAGTGTGAAAATCATATCTCGACAGGGCTGTTTTTATAAAGATTTACAGCGGGTTAACTATGTAAAGTATCTGACATACATACGGTAAGTATCCATTAAACATTAGCTATTTTTATCTCTCAAGAAACACTGAACTAAAGCTCCTTCTGACACTGTGCAGCATTTTAGGGGCTCGGTGTTACGGAGCTAGGCATAGGGCATAGAGGTGTTTTTTCCCTTCTGTGCCTTAGACCAATAATTCTGACAGCCACAGTTCTGAAGCTTTAGGTCAGTGGTTCTCCAGTCCTACTGACCGAAATGTAGCCGTGGTCTGTTTGGATTTCCCCTCACGATGACTAAGAGGCCTCTTTCCTTCAATTCCCAGCCTCTACCTGCACAAAGTCAGCCCTCTGTGCATTGTGGCAAGGTGAGTGTATCCCGACACATGGAAGTGTTTCTGCTAATCCCCTATTCCTCCCGCCAGCTGACAAGTTTCTCCCGGGTTACTTCCTGGCTGAAAGCACCAACGCACCTCTAGTACAAGGCCATTTGTGCGGACGGGAGCAGGGAGCATAATGAGGACAGAGATGACTCAGATGCATGCCACAAAGCCGCACAGAGGGTTGTCCTGGAGGTCAAGCCAAGACAAAAGTCAATTTACACTATTCTGCCTAGCAAAACTAAACCCTCGGGGTCCTTAACCAGGAATCCGCATTTTCAGGCTCCCTGGTTAAAAAAACAAAGAAGGAGCAATTAACCACTTAGAATTTTTTATAAGTATAATTACTGAAATAATCTAGTAAGTGATAACACCATAATACTTTACATTTCCCTTAATTTTTAAAAGAATATACAACATAAAGTAATATTTGAAGAAAAACAGTTAAATTAAGCATCTTAAAAAAAAAGACATTTAACAAAACAAAACCACATTTAACTCTTTCCATCATTTAAGGCAGAGCTTTAACGTGTAGGAGAATCACCAGAGGATCTTGTTAAAATGCAAATTCTGATTTTATAGGTCTGGGGTGGGACATGAAAATCTGCATTTCCTACAAACCTCCCGGCCATACAGATACTACAGATACTACTGGTCTGTGGATCACACTTAAGAGTAGCAAGAATTTAAGGTACCTTAAGTGTCAAAAAGCCTATTACCAATTTCCTAGCTTATCAATTTAAACTCCTTCAACTGGTGTTAGAAGCAGAAGCTTGTTCTAACAGCTGGAAGGAACAAAGTGAGCCACAGCCTACCAACTGCTTCTTAACAATAAAGGAGCAAGGAGAGGAGCTGGAGAAGAGGAAGGAGCTTCAAGGGGGGAGCAATAAAAAAATAAATAAATAAATAAAAATAAAAAAGTTCTCTGCAGCCTCTCTTTCTGTCTTCCATTTGGTTTCCCTAAGGAAGAAATGAAAAATGTACACCTGGGTCATCAGTATGGCCATCTCCTGGTTTCCAATTCAAAGAATCTAATCCAAGATTCCTCTGGCTCTTCTTCCCTGAAATGAACTTACACAGAATGACTATTTCTAATAAATAATTAACGTTTCCAATCATTTTTACAATCTTCTTTCAAAGAAAAAAAAATGTATCTTCTTTAACAGTATGGTTATTTTTCCCTTTGTAACATTTTACAACGAATCTGAACAGAACACTTTGTTGAGAAGGGGACACGTGAGTAAAAACCTCAAGAAAATGAAAAGGAGTGCCATGCAGAGGCCTGGGAGTAAAGCATTTCAGGAAGAGGCAACAGTAAGCAAAGGCCCTGGGATTGAAACAGCGAGGAGTCCAGTGTGGTTAGGGAAGACGGGGCGGGGGCGGGGGGGGGGTGCAGGTGGGCAATGTCCGTAGAAACGAGGTCGTGGAGATGATGGAGGAGGGGGGCAAATCACACAGGGCCCTCGGCTTTTATGCTGACTGACTCAGGCCGTCTATGGGGGGCTTTGCATGGAGTAACATGTTCCAGTGTTTAGCAGGATCAGACTGGCTGCTGAGCTGAAAACAGACTGTAGGCTCTCTACAAATGTATACAGAGAACGATAATGCCAGGGTCTTCCGCACTTGGCGCTTCCCAGTAGTCCTTTGGAGTTCCCTAGATATGTGGCCGTGCAATATCAATTGTCACAGGGTCTGAGCGAAAACCAAGAACTGGGTTATCGGATATGTCATATACGTGAAGCCTTACTGCCCAACTTCTTGTATGACTGAGCTCCACTATCACCCAACATTCTGCCTCTGGTTCTAAATCCTGTTTAGAACATCTGAGATTTCATACACCAAGGCAGAAAAAAGAGAGAAACACAGGGTCCGCTCTTCCTAATGGTGTTGTGGGAATTGACAGTATTATAATCTATAAAAGAACACTCTACTCTCTAATATATCTCTTAATATAGAAATGTATTTCATAAAAGTTATCCTTTAAAAGTATTATCACCCTAAAAAATAAATAGACAAATACATAAATAAAAGTATTATCACTCTGACCCAGTAATTTCACTTCTGAAATGGTATCCTATGGAAGTAATCCTCAACAGGAAATCAATTTTAATCACAAAGGTATTCACCATATTTTATTTATAATAGCAAAAAAATGGAAGCAATTTAAATGTCCAGCAACAGTTACATGACTAAATTATTGATAGTGTAATACATAAAATATTAAATACATTATAATGATAATGTACTATTATATAGATAATAAGCATTAAAGATATTTTAATGATTATACTAGATATATATTTTTTCTCTAGCTAGCATATTATGCAGCCATTAAATATGATGTCGCAATTTGTGCATGCTATGATTACAACTTGTAAAATATACACACACAGAAGAAAACAGCATTATGCGGGCAGGAAAAAAACTGCAGTAAACATATCAAAATATTAACAAGAGTTGTATTTGAGTAATTGAACTAGGTAAATCAATTTATATTTTCCAATTTTTATAATTTTGCTTATAATTTAAAAAATTAAATTAATGGGACCTCTTTACTCCCATCTTTTTATTTCCAATATGGATCTCATACAATATCACCCTTATACATATGCATCAGCCTAGAATATATTAATAAGAATAGTAAACATTATTAAGTACCATGGTGCCAGGCACTGTGTTAAATGTGGGATCCAGGTCATCAGATTTAATCCTCACAGCAGTTTTAAAGATTCACCGATGAAGGTACTCAAGAGATGAAAAAGAAGAGGTGAGTGAGTAATGCCAGGGCCATCAGAGAGCCAGGGACAGCACCGGGCCTTGAATCCAACTCTTGGGCATGAAAGTCTATATTCTTCCTCATAGCACTATGCTGCCTCCCTACAGCAGTGCAGAAGTAAAGAGACCCTCAATCAGAATTCCCCAGCAGTATGCCCAAGAAGTGCCAACTGAGAACCGTGCCCACTGTGGCGCCCTCCCATTCCCATCACATCACTTATGGGGTCTGCTGCTCCTTCGGTCTGCCTCCCTTGCTCCTTACCCTGCCGCTTCCTTTACTCCTTATTTCTCTCCCACACTTCCCTACCTATATCATAAACTTTCCAGCAGCATCCCTGGGCACTGCTTAGCTTCAGTAGTAAAACTCAAATAAAATCAACTTCTGCCCTAAAGTTTTCTGGAAACCAGAAGTTACACACCTGGAAGCCTCATGCTACATTTGGCAATAGATGTATTTTGCTGAGATCCCGGTATTTTGAAAAATTTGAATGAGTCCCCAACACTTAAAAATTAGGACAAAGTCACAAAAAAAATTTAAGTTCCTCTTGAAAACTAAATGATTGGACAACAGGAGGTCCAACAGGGCATCAATCTTCCGAAGCTGATTCTCCAGTTTGCCACAGTCTCCACCAGCCCCTGTTGTTTTATACCTGATTCTTTTCAATTCTCTTCACTCTTATGGAACCTGCCACCTTGCCCCCAAAGCACTGAGTTTGTGTCTTCCACCAAATATTTTAAGTGCTGACATAAAGGCCCCAAGAGACGTAATCGCATGCCATTTTTACTTTATGCTAAATTCTGCAAACTCTTCTGAGTGATGTCAGCAACTAAATGGCCTATTGTTGAATGTAAACCACAGGGAAGGCAGCCACAGCAATCCTGCAAAATCCCAAGCCAACGCAGGTCCAAAGGCACTTTCTACTGCTGGCTCACTGGATCAACTTATCCTTAGATTCTGTCACAACTCAAATATTCCTTTGGGATTAGCCAGAACGAAGTCTTGACAAGGTCCTAGACCTCAAACTAGAAAGTTTTCTAACTAATAAGTTTAGAAATAACTGCAAACCAGTTCCTAAGTACTCAATTTTTTTTTTAAGTTTCAGCTTTGGTAAGTTCCTGATATTATGAATTTTACATGCAAAGATAATTGCAGTATCTATCTTCTTTTATTCTCTAAGTAGCCATTCAAAATCCATATTTTTACGGTAATGTAAATCCATTAGGAGAGAACTAGAAAGTGCACTGAGGAATCAATCTTATGCTGGAAGAAATAGAGACTAAATGACCTTCTCCATCTCTAATTTCTGATGTGTTAGTTTATTGTATGCAACCTGAACTATGAAAATATCCTTTCACCATTCCTGAATAGACAGAATAGGACATAAAGTAAAGTACTAGAGACCCAAAAGTCCCACTTGGAACTAAATCCATGTCTCATAAACTTCTGTGCATGCCGTGGCTATGGGAGAACTGAGAAACGGTGCTGTGTTTCGGCGGGGTGGGAGGGGGGGGGAGGTTACATTTCATTTATCATTCACTACTTTCAACACTTTAGTTTTTCTTCTACATTTCAAACAATACTAAAGAACGTTTTTAAAAGGAAAACGAATACCCACAAAGTGATTAATAACCCTACAAGGTAATTAATTCATAGTTTTTAAAGATTCATTGATAACTAGAACAAAGCTACCATTGGGTATCTGTTTTGTGAGAGAAGCTGTTATGCTGAATATGTACGATGTTATTTATGACTTAAAAAAGCAGTCTGCACCTGATAATAACAATGTTGATTGAAGGTTGAAGGGAGAAATAAGAATTTTTGTTTCTTAGGGGAGGAAATTCAAAAGCATATGACAACCATCATAAAAAAAATATACCCAGCAAAGTTTCTCTATTGCAAAATAACTATTTCCTAAAAGCCTGTCCAGGAACAGAATAAGTTAAAAAATGAACTCCATTTAATCCCATAGTGAAAGAAATCGAGAACTGTATTTCATTTAAGATGAAAAGCTGGCTAAAAAGCAACTCTTCCAAATCTTGCCTACCTTCCTATAAACACAATATGAAACATCTCTAAAAATATAGAACATTTACTGTTTTACAATTTTATTGCTTTAATTTTTCCTAGTTTTATTTTTTAAGTAATTCATTGTAACTACCCCTCCCCCACCACTTAAAGCTCTACAAAGTCTCATCCGTGCAACTGAAGAGTTAATTCTTGTAGAGAAATTCAGATGATCAGAGTCAAGATACGCCATGTTAAGCAAGTATTTCAACAAAAAGTAATAGTCTAAAAGATTACTTTTTCACTGGTATAGGAAGACACTGATTTTATATCCAGCATTCTCACTGATTTCTTTTTTCTGGTTTATACATTATAGCAGTTTTTAATTGAAAAGCAAAAATACATATATATTTATATATATATTTATCAAACAAACCTGACCACTCCATGCACAGTACAGATTGCACAATAAGCTCCAATTGTGGTTGATCATACAGTCGAAAATCCTGAACTGGGCCATGGCTGCCTATAGCACAGTCTGCATGTCTCCTCTGACTCAGCTCCTGTCAGCTCCGTAGCGCCGTTAACCAGAGCCCTGCAGTGATGGGAGCCGCAAATCCAATCTTCCCCTCCCTTTCCTGTCTAAGCGGCAATAACTCACAGGCAGAACTACATCACCTTCCCAAACACTGGTACATTTAAATTATGAGATCATGAAGGGAAGACTTTTCACAAAAGCCTTATTCTATATTTACTATCATCTGGTTTTTAAAAAGATTATGGCGCTCTCCTTCTTTCTGGAAACCAGAGGCTAGCACTTACATACTCAATGAAGACACAACTTGGGAAGGTGGTACAATAAATCAGTGTTGGCCGCATCCCACAACAAACCAGCTCCTGATGCAAAGCTGGCGTGGCACCCATGCCCCTCAGACTTTGTTCAATCCGAGGGGTATCCCTGAATCCTTCATCTCTCAGTACATCTCATAGGCTAACAACTCCGTAAGGTCCCTCTCGTCCTGGGTACCTTTTACGACTCTCTTGGTTCTCTCCCTACTTCTCTAACCATTCCTTCTTGAAAGAGAGCCTAGACTGTAATAAGACAGACTTCACCTCCTCAACTGCTACCTACCAGATGTATGACCAGGAGCTGACCTTAACTTTTGAGCTGCACTTGACTCATTTGTAAAATGGAGGTAACACCTGTCCTCAGGGGGGTTTTAGTATGAAATAAAATAACATTAACTGGGGCACCTGGGTGGCTCAGTCGGTTAAGCAACTGCCTTTGACTCAGGTCATGATCTTAGGGTCCTGGTGAGATCAAGCCCTGCATGGGGCTCCCCGCTCAGTGGGGAGTCTGCTTGGCCCTCTGCCCCTCCCCCCACTTGTGCTCTTTTTTTCTCTCTCTCAAATAAATAAAATCTTTAAAAAAAGAAAAAAAACAGTGTCTAACAAACACCTGATAAGTGACAATTATTCATATTCTTAAGATGGGCTTCCTTTGCTGTCCATATCAGAATTCTACCTCTCATTTCTTATGCTGTCCCTAGACGATGTCACCCTCCAGACCCATGATTTTATAATTATGAATTATTTCCAAACCTTTCTTTGGCCCCACCCTCTCTTCCAAGCTCCAAATCTGCATGTCTAAACTCTTGTTAATAAGCACATTCACCTCAATACCTTACACCACATGTCCCAGTTGAACTCACCTTCCCTCCCTCACAACCCGCACCAGCTCGGTAGCCCCTCCTCTGCAGAATGGCAGCACAATTCAGCCCCTTAGTCACCGAAACAGAAACCAGTCATCCTAGACTCCTTCTTCCTTACCTCTCACATCCGTCACCAAATCCTGTCTTTTCAATGAAAACGTGGAGTGAACCTGTCCCTTTGCCAGTCCCACTGTCACTGCCTGAATTCAGACCCCCATCAACTCTCTCCTGGACTACCTCGAGGGCCTCCAGCTGGTCTCCCAAACACCCTACCTCGCTCCTTTCTGGAATCTCACCTCCAGAGGACTACCAAAAGAATCTCTGACAGTACAAACTAATCTGATGACTACCCTGCCTAAATCCCTTCCTTGCCCCTTTCTGCCTATGGCAGCATTTCCCAAAAAATGTTCCTACTTGTTCTATAGGATACAGAATGTGAATCAGTTAAGTGAAAAAAGTTTTTCAATGCAAAATAAGTTTGCGAAAAGCCGGGCTAAACAAAAAACAAAGTTGCAAGACTGCTCAGAGTCCAAGCATGGAGATTCAAAGGTTCCTGGAATGCGTGTTTTTAACTAGTTCTTGAAATCTTTAGCTTGTTCTCCTTCCTCTATCTTTCCCTTAATTGGTGGTGTTCCCTAAGGTTCTGACCTTGGCCCTCTCCTCTCATCTCTCTCAATGAGCTCATCTATTCCCCAAACTATAATTATAGTAGACATTGGCTTAGTTGACCTCTGCCTAAATGACTTGCCAGACAAACCAAAATTCTTAATTCCTGTTGCATAAACACTGGCTGAGCCCATGGCAAGCTCAACTCTTGATGTTTGGGAAGACAGTCTCTAGCCACTTATTTCTGCTGCCACCAAATGAGACCCACACTTGACACAACCAGTCTATTTTTGCAAACCTCTTTATGTCGGTTTTACTTGTGTTACTGTTATCATGTAGCTTAGATGATACACAGACTGATGAAATATGAGTAAAAATGAGAGATGGTATTTCTGTGAAAACCTGAATGCTTTGAAAAGATTTAATAAAGCTGCTGCTCACTTCTACATTTTTTCCTTCCTTGGTCTTGTACTTTTTTCTCCAGTAAATATACTAGAAATTCACCCCAGCTGTTGCCACTAGGCATAATCAGAGACTAAGGTTGTTCCTCTGCCAAAAGATCCTTCTTTTTACCCAGCTAACTCCTACCTGACTTAGCTCAACACAATCTTCCCAGGAAGAGTTTCCCTGATCCCCACCCTAGGTGAGATCTGTCTGCTCTATGTTTTCGTAACTCCTTGCTCTTCTCCTAAAATAATATTCATTGCACTCTATTAAAATTATGTGTTCAATGCTTTGACCTTCTCATTATTCATGTAGATCCATGAAGGCAGAGACCAGACCATGTCCGTATTTCTTCACTGGTGTATCCTCATGTCTAGCACTTAGAAGGTACTTAATAAATATTTTCTGAATGTGTTAATAAAGTGGAAGGACAATTTTAAGCATAATAGGCATCTCTGAAACTGGAATCATTTTAAGATAGATGAACTTTTATCCTGGGAACCAAAGGGCCATTATTATCAATTGTGAGCAAAAACACAAATTGCTTCCTTCCTCAATGATCCTATTAAGCTGTTGGAGCAGGCAGGATTCTAGCAAAATCCCCAGTACTACACTGACACCATCTATTCTATCCCCACCTTGAGATTCTGAAAAATTCAGAATTCCCCTTGGAGAGGGGAAAGAAAGGTTTCAGGCATCTCATGTTCAAAAGTTCCCAGGTGAGTGACAGACCTTACTAGTTAAGAACAACTGCACAGAAGTACATACCAAAAATAAATAAATAAATAAGACTCAGAGACTAAAGGCCCAACTATAATCAAGCTTTTATAAATCATTCCTATAATCAAGCTTCTAGAAATCATTCTTAAACACAGTGTATAATTCAATAATAATATTGTAATAATATTAATTTCCTGGTTTTGATAATTGTCCTATGGTTACTTAAGATGTACATTAAAGAAATTTGGGTGAAGAATATAGGGCAACTCTGTACTATATTGCAACTTTTCTGTGAGTCTAAAGTTATTTCAAAATAAAAAAGTTCAGGGGCGCCTGGGTGGCTCAGTTGGTTAAGCAACTGCCTTCGGCGCAGGTCATGATCCTGGAGTCCCTGGATCGAGTCCCGCATCGGGCTCCCTGCTCGGCAGGGAGTCTGCTTCTCCCTCTGGCCCTAACCCCTCTCATGTGCTCTCTCTCTCAAATAAATAAATAAAATCTTTAAAAAAATAAATAAATAAAAATTAAAAAGTTCATATAAAATGGACCATAAACAACTGCAACCCAGTAGCAAGGAACACCCCTAACATCCAGATGTGATCTCAAAATAATCATTCGCCACTAAAAGAAAGCAGGACTTCTTAGAGAAATGGCTGATTCTAAGTCCTGGGCAGGAAATGTACATAAAAGATGAGCTAGAAAACCACATTTGACAGTAAAGACAAAAGACAATCAGGCTCATGTCTAAAGGACTCAGTTGAAAACGTGAAGAGGCTGCCACTGGTCCAAAATAGGAGAACTGGAGCTGCTCTAAGAATCGAAATCTCTGACATAGGTTTGCATCTACGAGCTAATAATACTAGACAGATAGGCAGACAAATACATAGATACATATATACACACGCAGACCACCTCTGAAAGGAGGTGGAACTCCTTTCCCAACATACAGTTTATGCTCCTAAAAAATTAGTTAATACCCATCTATAATCCCATATTGACACTTCTGAAATTCAAACATCCCTGAAAGTCAGAACATATTTTTGTAACTCATTGATGGCAAAACCTGCCCTGACCTGAGCTGACACGAAGCTCTGTCTAAGCTTTTATTTATTCCCCAGAGGATAAACAGTCATACATTTTCAGCAGAAATTACTGAGAGAACCTGCATTATCTGACATTTCTAAAATCTGAAAAACCCAAGAATTTTGGATAATAGATTACAGATCTGCACAAATAGCACTGGAAATAAGGGTAATGAGACAGCAGGAATCCAAAAGAAAAAAAACGGGGGAAGAAGACCACAGAAAGCAAGACCATCGACCCTGAACTGGGACCGTCTTTTTCACCTCAGGTGACTAAGGTCAAAGAAAGCTTTACAAGCGGGTAAGATCTGAGCCAAATTTTGAAAGAAGTGTGGGATTTACATAAATGACAAGACATGAGAAAAGCATTTCAGGCAAAATGGACATGAACAGACATGAAAACACTTGAGACTTCACATATATTCAAGGGACGATGGACCTGTCATTTGCTTTGAGTCAATGTTCCATGTTGGACAGTAAGACATTATGTGGAAGAAGTATACGTACTTTTAAATGAACTTTTTCTTCAGAAAAACATTTCTTTTTTATATATGATATACGGTGGCTGTCAGGATTAAATGAGGTAAATAAAAATTTTAAGGTATTTAATAAGGGTTCAGTGTTCTCTCTTAAAACCCTAAAAAGTTATCTAAAATCTACTTCTCTCACTGTATGTTTCCAGGAAACAGACATTACAGCCTAGCACTTACCAAAAGTATATTAAGATTAAATAAAAGGCTAGTAAATGTCAATAGTATAAATACCTAAAGTGCAACAGGAATAAAGAATATTAAAAGACTGTGACACTCAAAACTAGAGACAAATAAATATCCCAAGCTAGAAATCAAAGGGCTACTAACTAACTGTTTATACATTTTTAGGCAAAAACAAGTATAAACTATACGGCTCTTTAACAACCATATCACCCTTTGCGAAGACTTAATTACTCTTTTATTTCCAACTATTAGGAATCTATTCTGATGGTCTGTATTTTTGCTCTAAAACCAAAAAATCCAATTGGCCTCTTTTCCTACTAGAGGTTTGAGACCATCTGACAAACAAAGTCTTCTAGAAATATACACAGTTAATCTAACAGAAACAAATTCACTTTTTCCTGACCTTGCCTGTTAATATTATCTGGAGAAAAGCAAAACCACCACCATAAAAAATATGCAATGGGAAAATGAGAGTCTCTTTAACAAATGGTGCTGGGAAAACTGGACAGCTACCTGCAGAAGAATGAAACTGGACCACTTTCTTACACCATACATAAAAATAAACTAAAAATGAATTAAAGACCTAAATATGAGACCTGAAACCATAAAAATCCTAGAAGGGAGCACAGGTAGTAACTTTTCTGACATTGGCCATAGCAAAGTTTTTCTAGATATATCTCAAAAGAAATAAAAGCAAAACTACGGGCACCTGAGTGGCTTAGTCGGTTAAGTGTCTGACTCGGTTTCAGCTCAGGTCGTAATCTTGTGGTCATGGAATCAAGCCCTGTGGCAGGGTCCACGCTCAGTGCAGAGTCTGGTTTGGATTCTCTCTCCCTCTCCCTCTGCCCTTCCCCCCACTCGTGCTCTCTATCTCTCAAATAAATAAATAAAATCTTAAAAAAAAAAAAGCAAAAATAAACCACCAGGACTACATTACAATAAAAAGCTTCTACACAGTGAAGTAAACAATCAACAAAATTAAAAGGCAGCCTACTGAATGGGAGAAGATATTTGCAAATCACATATACAGTTAAGGGCTAGTATCCAAAATCTGTAAAGAGCTTATATAACTCAACATCCAAAAACCAAATAATCCAATTTAAAAATGGGCAGAAGACATCAACAGACCTTTTTCCAAAGAAGACAGACAGAGAGCCAACAGACACATGAAGAAAAATGCTCAACATCACTCATCATCAGGGAAATGTAAATCAAAAGTATAATCTGCTATCACCTCACACCTGTCAGAATGGATAAAATCAAAAACACAAGAAATCACAAGTGTTGGTGAGGATGTGGAGAAAGAGGAACCCTGGTGCACTGCTGGTGGGAACGCAAACTGGTGTAGGCACTGTGGGAAACAGTATGAAGGTTCCTCAAAAGCTTAAAAATAGGGGCACCTGGCTGGCTCAGTTAGTAGAGCATCCAACTCTTGCTCTCAGGGTCGTGAATTTGAGCCCCACATTAGGTGTGGAGCTGAATGAATGAATGAATGAATGAATGAATAAATAAATAAATAAATAAATAAGGTTAAAAACAGAGCTGCCTACAATCCAGTAATTGCACCACTGGGTATTTACCCAAAAAATACAAAAACATTAATTCAAAGGGATACATGCACTCCTCTGTTTATAGCAGCATTATTTACATCAGCCAAATTATGGAAGTAGCCCAAGTGTCCATTTATAGATGAGTGGATAAAGAAGATGTGGTGTATATATACAATGGAATATTATTCCAGCCATAAAAAAGAATGAAATCTTGCCATTTGCAACAACATGGATAGAGGTAGAGTATACTCCTAAGCAAAATTAGAGAAAGACAAATACCCTATGATTTCACTCATACATGCAATCTAAGAAACAAACGAGCAAAGAAAAAAGAAAGAGAGAGAGACAAACCAAGAAACAGATTCTTAACTATAGATAACAAATATATGGTTACCAGAGGGGAATGGGGTGGGGATGGGTGAAATAGATGAGGGGGATTGAAGAGTACACTTTTCGCGATGAGAACTGAGTAATGTTAAAAAAAAAAAAAAAAAACAATAACAACGAAGTTGAAAGACTCACACTCCCCACTTGCAAAACTTACTACAAAACTGCAATAATCACTACAGTGTGCCACACTGTAGCACAGTATAGACCTATGGAACAATGGAATAGATCAGAGAGCCCAGAAATAAATTCTCACATATGTGGTCAATTGATTTTCAATTCAGTGCCAGGACCACTCAATGGGGAAAGGATCGATTTTCAAACAAATGGTACTGAGAAAACTAGATATCCACAAGAATGAAATCATACCTGTATAGAAAAGTTGGCTCCAAATGGACCAAAGATCTAAATTT
Source organism: Leptonychotes weddellii (assembly GCF_054177405.1). Lineage (NCBI taxonomy): Eukaryota > Metazoa > Chordata > Mammalia > Carnivora > Phocidae > Leptonychotes > Leptonychotes weddellii. The sequence goes on along the minus strand of NC_138373.1, from coordinate 56,930,448 downwards.
AAGAGCTAAAACTGTAAAACTCTTAGAAGATTACACTGTGGAAAATCTTCATGACCTTGGATTTGGCAACCATTTCTCACTTATGATGTCAAAAGCAGAGGCAACAAAAGAGAAAGATAAATTGGGCTTCATAAAAATTAAAAATTTTATGCATTAAAGGACACTATCAAGAAAGTGAAAAGAAAACACACAAAATGGGAGAAAATATTTGTTAAGTCATATATCTGATAAAGGATTGATATCCAGAATACATAAAGAACTCCTACAAGTTAACAACAAAAAACATACCCAATCTAAAGATGGGCAAAGACCCAGCAAGCACATAAAAAGATGCTCATCATTAGTCGTTACGGAAATGCAAACCAAAACCACAGTCAGATAACACTTCATACATACACTGGCTGGCTATAATTTTTAAAAAGTATTTTTTTAAATGGAAAATAACAAGTACTGATGAGGATGTAGAGAAACTGCAATGCTCATACACTGCTAGTAGGAATATAAAATAGTAAGCCACTGTGGAAAACAGTTTGGCAGTTCCCCAAAATTGTTAAACACAGAATTACCATGTGACCCAGCAATTCCATGTCTGAGCATATAATCAAAAGAATTAAAAACAGGGACTCAAACAGAAACTTAGGTATAATACTTATAGCAGCATTATTCACCATAGTGAAGGTGAAAACAACCCAAGTGTACATCAACAGATGAATGGATAAGAAAATATAGTATGTACAAACAAAAGAATATTACTCAGCCATAAAAAGGAATGGAGTTCTGACACATTCTCTAACAGGTGAACCTTGAAAACTTCATGCTAAGTGAAATAGGCCAGGCACAACAGGACAATTATTGTATGATTCCACTTATATGAGATATCTACTATAGGCAAATGCATATTAAAAGCAGAATAGAGACTACTAGGGGTTAGGGGGAATGGGGAATTATGACTCACTGAGTACAACATTTCTGTTTGGGATGATGAAAATGTTCTGGGAATAGTGATAATCATTACACAATTCTGTGAATGGACTTAATACACTTAATTGTACATGTAAAAATGATTAAAATGGTAAATTTTATGTTATGTGTATTAACATAGCATAATTTCTGAACCAATAAAAAAATATAATTACTTGTCATAGTTAAGGGAAATGTTACAACTTTTACCTACATAGGAATCTAGTACCACAGTAATTAAGTATAATACTTTCATAAGCAAACAAATCAACTACCTTTTTTTTTTTTTTTTTACAAACTGTATTCAGAGAAGTTTACTTATTTAGGTAGGCTTCCAAAAGAATCAAAGGCTTAGATAAAATTAAATTGCCTAATAGTTGTATGCCAGTCTCATTAAACCCAAGACATATCAACATTTTGTAACTTAAAATCTACAGAACCTGTAATTTTTGAATTATTTTTCATATTCAATTATTTGTAAGTTTTCAATGTTACCTACAATTAAGGAAAAAAATTTAAAATGTTCTCTATTGAAAAACAAACCTTAAGAATTTTGCTAAACTACTTAGGAGGATAAGAGAAGTCCAATGATATGATCTAACATATGATATTAGAGCTATAAATTAAAGTTTTAAGAAGTCAACTTTCTGAAAGGTACAGCAACTCTCTCCCTGACTGTTCTCAAAAAAAGCTTTGAAATCAGATCTTAGAAATCACAGAAGCTAAAAGTATTTTGATTTCCTTCTTTTAAAAAAATATAGTGGGAGGGGGGCACATGGGTGGCTCAGTTGGTTAAGTACCTGCCTTTGGCTCAGGTCATGATCCTTGGGTACTGGGATCGAGTCCCACGTTGGGCTCCCTGCTCAGCGGGGAGTCTGCTTCCCCCTCTCCCTCTGTCCCTGCCCCCTGCTTGTGCTCTCTCTCTTTCAAATAAATAAGTAAAAATCTTTAAATAGATGTGTGTGTGTGTGTGTGTGTGTGTATATAGTTGGAGGATTTGAGAGTGAGAGAAGACAAAACTAATATTCCAGTAGTGGCCAAGGTGTTTAATGTCAGCCATTACTTAGTTTTGTTTCTCATTATTTCTCATTATATTTTGGTTTTTTTTCCTTGTTTTGCATTAAAAAAAATATGAATCACTTCACAAATTTATGTGTCATCTTTGTGCAGGGGCCATGCTAATCTTCTCTGTATTGTTCCAATTTTAGTATATGTGCTGCTCAAGTGAGCAGTGTTTTATATTTTTAATTCATATTTTTCATATATTTTAATTGAGGCATAAATATTTACGCACAATGGTTAACTCTTATAAAGCATAGCTCTTAAGTATACAGTTCATGATATGTTACAAATGCATGTATCTAAGTAATTTACCCCAACCTCAAGAGACAGAACATTTCCATCACCCCCAGGAAGTTTCCTGTGTGTCCTCCTAGTCATTCTGGAAGTCTCCTCCCTTACCCCCAGAGGCAATATTCACTTATCTTGCTATTGATATTGATATTTATCCATATTGCTGCATGTATACATAATCTTCTGCTTTTTATTGCCAAAAAGTATTCCACAGTAGGAATATATGAAAACCTATCTATTTTCCTATTAATACACAAGGAGTTGTTTCTGGTTTGGAGCCATCATGAATAAAGCTGTTATGAACATTCCTGAACAAGTCTCTCGTGTGAACATGTATTTTGTTTCCCTTGGGAGTAATTATGTAGGAATGAAAATGCTAGATCATAAAGTAGGTATATGGTGAACTTTATAAGAAAATGCCAAAAGATTTTTTTAAAATATTGTACCACTTTATACTCCCATCAGCAATCTATCAGAAGTCCAGTTGCTCTACATCTTCACCAAAATCTGGTGTGGTCAAACTGTTTTTTTTTTTTTTAATAAAGTTTAGTGAAGTTTAATTTATATATGAGTGTACCCCTTTAAAATGTACAGTTCAATGAATTCTGGCCACTGTACACACCCACAGAACCATAGCCACCAAACAATCAAGAACATTTTCATCTCCCCAACTCCCTTCATGCTTCTTTGCAATCAAAGCCCTCCCAGCTCCAGGCAACCACTGATCTACTCTCTCTCACTATAGATTACTCAGTTCTGCAATTTTTATGTAAGTAGAATCACGTACTCTTCCAACTCAGGCTTTTTTCTTAGCATTTTGAGATTCATTCATGGTACCGAGTGTATCAACAGTTTGTTCTTTTTAAATTTCTGAGTAGTATTCCATTACATGGATATACCATAATTTGTCTGTTGATGGATTTGGGGCGGTTTCAAATTTGGGAATACTATGAATAAAGCTGTTAATGAACATTCATATACAAGTCTTTTTGTGGACATTGTTTTCAATTCCCTTAGTAAGTCCCTAGGAGTGGGCCACATAATAAATATATGCTTCACTTCTGAAAACTGCCAAAATATTGTCCTAAGTGGCTATGTCATTTTACATCCCTCTCACAATGTTTGAGTTCAGCTGCCCCACATACCCAATAACCCTTCGTATTTTTATTCTTCTTAATTTTAGCTATTCTAGTGGGAGTACAGTGGCAGTTCATTGTAGTTTTAATTTGCATTTTTTCCCCTACTGGCTGATGCTATTGAACATCTTTTCATGCGCTGATACACAATTCATCTATCTCCTTTTATGTAGTTCAACTTTTGCCCATTTTAAAAACTGGGTTGTCTGGAAGCAGGTCCTTGATCAGATACATGTTTTACAAATATTTTCTCCCCATCTATGGCTTTACTTTTCATCTTCTTAATGGTGTTTCACAAAGAGCACAAGTTTTTAATTTTGATGAAATCCAACTTATCCTTTTGTTTCTTTTCTGGTTAGTGCTTTTTGTGTCCTGTCTCAGAACTCTCTGTTTATCCCCAAAGTCATATATATTTTGTTCTTGACTAGAAGTTTTACTGTCTTCGCTTTTACATGTATGTCAGTGATCTAATTGGGGTTAACTTTTCTGTGATGTAAGATAGACATAAAGGTTCATTTTTGCCCATGTGGATATCTACTTGTTCAGTACCACTCAAATCACCCCACTGAATTCAAATGATCATGTTTACATGAGTATCCCAACTCTCCACTGCCTTCCATTATTATATGTATCTATCATTAAACCAATTCTATACTACCTTGATTTTTGTAGCTTTGAGTATTATAAAATTATATAAATAATATAAAATTAATCTTTTTCAAAACTGTTTTGGTTACTCTGTGTCCTTTGCATTTCCAAATAAATTTCAGAATTAGCTTATCTATTTCTAATAAAAAAAATGTGTTAACCTTGCTGGAATTTTAATTGGAATTGAGCTGGATTTATACAGCAATTTGTGGCTAAGTCACATCTTAATAATACTGAGTCTTCCAATCCATAAACATAGTGTATTTCTCCATTTATTTAGGCTGTCTTCAAGCTATTAAAATAATAAGGGTATTATTTTTATTTCATTTCCCAGTTGTTTTATGGAAATACACTGATTTTTGGGGCGCCTGGGTGGCTCAGTCGTTAAGCGTCTGCCTTCAGCTCAGGTCATGATCTCAGGGTCCTGGGATCGATCCCCACATCGGGCTCCCTGCTCCACAGGGAGCCTGCTTCTCCCTCTCCCACTCCCCCTGCTTGTGTTCCCTCTCTCTCTGTGTCTCTCTCTGTCAAATAAATAAATAAAATCTTAAAAAAAAAAAAGAATAGTAAAGAAATACACTGATTTTTGTACAGTAGCCTTGTATCCTTGTATCTTATGAAAAATCTGCTAGTTCTAAAAAGTGTTTTTAGTAGATCCCTTACAGTGTCTATGTGCACACACTGTCTGCAAATAAAGTTTTACTTCTTCCTTCCCTTTTTCCTTCCTTCCTTTTATTTCTTTTTCATGATTTATTACATTAAGTAGAGACTCCATAATATTGTTGAATAGAAGTATTGAGAGCGGACATCATCACCCTGTTCCTGACCTTAGCAGTATTCAATATTTCTCCAAGTATGATTGGATAAATTTCTTTATATTCCCAGTTTTCAGAGAGATTTTATGATGAATGAGTGTTAAATTTTGTCAAATGCTTTTTTTCTGCATCTACTGAGTGGATGATCATATGAATTTTCTCCTTTATTGTATCTTGTTAAACTGTTAAATATGTGAATTATTAATATGTTAAAATGACAATCTTTCACTTTTGGGATAACTTCAAGTTAATCATGACATTATTATCCTCTTCATACATTGATAGATTTAACTTGCTAACATTTTGTTAAGAATTTTTGTATCTACAACCATGAGGGTTATTGGTCTGAATTCCTTTCCTTATAATGTTCTTGTTTGGTAATTACCAGGCTCATACTGGCCTCATAAAAAGGCGATGGGAAATGTTCCCTCCACCTCGTCTTTTGAGTTTGTATAGAATTGGTATGATTTCTTCCTCAAACACGTTATAGAATATGTCAATGCAGCCATCAGGTTCTGGAGTCTTCTTTGTGGGAAGGTTTTTAACTACAAATTCAATTTCTTTAACCTATATGGCACTAGTCAGATTTTTTTTTTTATTTCTCCTGTGGCAGTTTTGTATCTCTCAAGGTGTAATATTGTGATTTATAGTAAGAAATACATATTTGGTCTTCATCCCCATTCCCAGCACAGAGCTCCTAAAACCCTTGGAATTTCCTAAATGGTAAAAGTAACAAAGGTGTCTTTTGTTGTGTTAATGAGGTGACTTTTGGACGGCACCTAAGGATAGGGGCTGGTTGCCAAGAGAACCAAACCTGTGATTAGAGTTGGCTTTCAATCCCACCCCTCTGACCTCAGAGGAGGAGAAAGGGGCTGGAGCTCAAATCATTTGCAATGGCTAATCATGCAATCAATTATGCACATGTAATGGAGCCTCCATAAAAATCCAAAAGGATGGGGTTCAAAAGCTTCCAGGTTCCTGAACCCGAGAGGATTTGGGGAGAGTGGTGTGCCTGGAGAGGGCATGGAAGCTCTACACCTTTCCCAGTACCTTGCCCCATGTGTCTCTCCCATCTGGCTGTTCCTGAGTTATATTCTTTTGTAATAAACCAGTGATCTAGTCAGTAATATGTTTCTCTGAGTTCTGTGAGTCACTCTACCAAATTAACTGAACCCAAGGAGGGGGTGGTTGGAACCTCCGATCTACAGCCGCCTACAGCTGGTGGGTCAGGCAACAAACCTGGATTCGCAATTGGTGGCTAAAGGGTGAGGGGGCAGTCTTATAGGACTGAGCCCTTAATCTGTGGGATCTGATGCTATGGTGTTATCTCCAGGCAGACAGTGTCAGAACTGAGCTGAATTGCAGGATACCCAGCTGGTGTTGGGAGAACGGCTTGGTTTGGGAACCCACTCCCCCCATATACACAAACAGATCTGAATGGGTACAGAATCCTTACACAATATCTGCTCATTTCATCTAAATTGTCAAATTCACAGACATAAGGTTGTTCATAATATTCCCTTTCTATCTTTTTAATGTCTGCAGGCTCGGAATGATGCCTCCTCTTATTTCTGATTATCGGCATTTTATATTTTACCTATTAATCACACAAACTGGTTTCTAAAGTTTGAAATCCTTTTCAGAGACTGACATAAAGTCGCTATCTGGTCGGCTGTCAATTCAAAGCCAACTAGAAAAGACATACTGTCAAAAATATGCTAAACATTTCACCACAGTTTGGCAAAATCAAGTAGTATCCACTTTCTAAGCCATGTGTTTTTGGTATCCTTATGCATCCTGAATATATATGAAAAGTTCAGAGCCTTAAGTATCTGCCTACCTTCTCCCTAGAGATCCCACTTGATCCAAACACAACGTTTCAGTAACTAGTTTAAAGTAAGAGTTAGATACAAGATTATGATCAAATAAAGACAGCCAAGAGTGGTGACAGAAGCTAAGGATTAAATAGGGAAAAATGATTCTTCTTCCAAATTCCTCACCTAAACTGAAGACAATTTGCATTATCTCTTGTCTAGAGCAATGCAGTTCTAGTAACCATAAACTACGATTACGATATGAAGTTCTGTCACTATCTTCATCTGGGGATTCTAGTTTGGCTCATACCACCCCAAGAAAGGCTCCAGGCGTACCTAGTCTCTCCCACTAGGTCCCACTGTCTATAGTGCAACTGTACCTACTAGTATGATTTTTAATCAACTGCACATTTTGCTAAGGCATCGCTGGTGCTCTAGGCAGCCAAAACTAGTGAGAGGCAGAAATGAAGGCAGCTAAAAAAACAAAACAAAACAAAAAAGTATATCAATTAAAAAATGGGCAAAGGACCTAAGCACACATTTCTACAAAGACATACAAATGGCCAATACGCATGTAAAGGGTGCTGAACCTCACTAATCATCAGGAAATTGCAAACCAAAACCACAGTGAGATATCACCTCATCCTGTTAGAATGGCTATTATTAAAAAAAAAAAAAAAATGCAAACGGTGTTAGTGAAAATGGGGAAAAAAGAGAACCATGGCACACTGTTGCTGAGAATGTAAATTGGTACAGCCATTATATGGAGGCTCCTCAAAAAATTAAAAATAGAACTATCATATGATCCAGCAATCCCACACTTCTGGGTACTTATCCAAAAGAACTGAAATCAGGATCTCGAAGATAATATTATTCAGACTTAAAAAAGAAAGAAATCCTTCCATTTGTGACAACATGAATGAACCTGGAGGATATTATGCTAAGTGAAATAAGTGAGTCATGGAAAAGTAGATAAATACTATATGATCTCACTTATATGTGAAATCTGAAATAGACTCACAGAAGATGAGAGTACATTGCGAGGGGCTAGGGAGTAGGGGAAATGGGAAGGTGATTGTCAAAGGGTACAAAGTTTCACTTATGCAAGATTCTGGAGACCTACTCCAGAGCTTAGTGCTTATAGCTAACAATACTGTATACTTAAAATTTACTAAGAGGATAGATCTTATGTTAAGAGCTCTTACCACACACACACAAAAATTGCAGTAACAATAATACAGGGGCAAGAGGAAACTTGAGGTCATGATTAACGTTTACAGCCCTCATGGAGGGAATGGTTTCATGGTGTATACTTATCCCCAAACCCACTGAGTTGTACACATTAAATATGTAAGCTTTTTACATATCAATCATACCCCAATAAAGGCATGTAAAATATTCAGAACTCTAAAATATTTGGGTATCTAACAACTAGTATAACAGGAGGAACTTTGAAGCAGCAGCGCTGGACCTCTGTTTCAACAGCTTTATATCAAAGTCAATTAGGGAAGCTGGGATTTCCTATTAACTCAGAGGCACCGTCTTTATCCTAGGAAAAGAAAGCAAAAGAGAAATCCATTCACCACTGCCATTCCTTCTTCTACTGATATATTCATACCCACTTTTTAGTGTCTCTTGAAACAGAGATTCAAGCATGGGGTCTAAACTAAACATCACTTCCTAGAAGACAAGAAATACATCGCATATATGCCATCACAGTTTTCTCAAAGGCTTCTCTTAATCCTTTGAATTCAAATCATTCTCTTTTGAGATGCCTATCAACCTCGGTTATGCCTTCTTCATTTGCTTACTGGTCTCACTCTGCCAGATCCTCCTTATCTTGTCAGTGGCTTTGCTCCTTCTCCAACATCACTTTCGATGACTTCAAGAAATCCTGCTTCTTTTGCAGAATTGGCAATTGGACTCTGTGATTAGCTTACATTGTATTTGCATTGTGTTATCCAGTGCATCTCACATTCCGTAAGATTGAAAGACAAGACTGATTCAACAGACAGACAGTATAGCTGCTGGTGTTAAATGAGGAAGGGTATGTAGACAGAATTCTTCTGATGATGATTTGTTTATTATTATTATGTTAGAATACCTTCTGAAACCCTTCATGATGTATACTTAAGTAAAGAGCACCATAGAGATATATATGAATGACAAATATGAAAGAGCACATACAGAGAGAGAATAAGTATACACATACTTTATTCCATTGTAACTTTTCCTATTCTTGATAGCTAATACGAACAAATGACTATAAGATGCACAAGAGAAATTATTCTAACAGTTATTTGCTTAAAGAAAATACACCCTTCTGTAAATGACACTAAACAAATTACTTTTATAATACAGCTAAAAGGTAACTATAGCTTCAATATGAACAGAGCCAGAGCTCTATCGCTTTAAAAATGTTAACTTTTGATCAACGTATAACATACACACAAAAATGTGTGTCACGTATCACTGTTGAATTTTAAAGTGCTCTTTGACATAAAGTTTATTTTATCCGAAAAGAATATTACGTCGGAATACTAATGACATGTAGAAATACATATGATTACAAATAGGAGAAAAATAATTACAATTTTAATCTTGAAATTTTCACTTGTTTAGTCATTTAAATTTTCTCTCCATATTTTTGCCTGTTTTCTTTACACTGATTTCAATTTGGTCGGGAAAATTCCAAAATCAGGGTACCATAAGAATTCAGACTTTGGAAGGAGCTATGAATGCCTTTTAGTCCTGTTTTTCTCAAACTTGGAAGGTCACCAGGGGATCTTTTTAAAAGTTAAGGCTTTTCAGTCTCACTTCCAGGGATTCTAATTCATTAGCTTAATGGTGGAAAGAAGAATCTGTGGTTTTATAAGTTGTCCAAGTGATTCTAATGATCACTCAGATTTGCCTGGCTTAAATTCCTACCAACACAGGAATTCTGTCTGTTATTCCCCAAGTGAAGGTCATCCTATCTGCAAAGAATACATTCAATCTCAGTTACCTTCTATTAAAAATTTTTTTCTTCTGAATACTGAGCTGAATAAATTGGCTCATCTATCTATCCACTGATCCTAGCGCTGCCCTCCATAGCCATACAGAATAAATCTTATCTCTTTCCCATATTACAATCCTTAAAAATACCTTTGTACAGGGGTTCCTGGGTGGCTCAGTTGTTAAGTGTCTGCCTTCGGCTCGGGTCATGATCCCAGGGTCCTGGGATGGAGCCCCGCATCGGCCTCCCTGCTCAGCGGGAAGCCTGCCTCTCCCTCTCCCAATCCCCCTGCTTGTGTTCCCTCTCTCGCTCTCTCTCTCTGTCAAATAAATAAATAAAAATCTTAAAAAATAATACCTTTGTACAGTGCTTTCTAAGTTTCTTTTCCTCCATTTACAAAATTGGTAAGATATATGTATGTGTGTGTGTCTAAGTATGTATATGTCTATTTATCCACTATCCATCTACATAGAGAGACCCACATGTACAGAAGGGGTGCTGACCCCCACATAGTTCAAAATTTCTGTATAACTCTCTATTCCCCAAAACTTACTGTTGACTGGACACCTTACTGATGACAGAAACAGTCGATTAAAACATATTTTGTATATTATATGTATTATATAGTCTATTCTTACAGTGAAGTAAGCTAGAGAAAATATGTTATTAACAAAATCATAAAGAAAAGAAAATATATTTACTGTACTGTCTTGTTTTTGTCGAAAAATATCCTCATGTAAGTAGACCCACACAGTTCAAACCTGTGCTGTTCAGGGTCAACTGTATATATCTTCCCTATGGGCAGAGAATGGTGTCTATAATATATCATTAAATGAAAACAAAAGTAAATTGAAAACATTTCCTAAAAGCATTATAATAAATATCTGATTTAAACTGGGTGCCCAGAGCATTTCCTTCCCTTCACATTCGCTAGATAGATATGTTTCCAGAAGCCAATACGCAGAACCCAGAGGAGAAAGTAAGACTCATTGACAAGCTAACACAAGTTCTTTTAAATATAGAATCTTTACTTATTAGCAAACTTCTAGGAATTAAAGATGCCTAGATATCTTGAGGCTTAAAAAAAAAAAATGATACCTATTAATCCCCAAGATCATAGGAGATAAGATATCCAGGAGAAATGTGATCACAAATCCAGCTTTCTATCTATTGATATTTAAGGATACTCTCCACATTGTAAGAAAAAAGAACATCTTGGCGCCTGGGTGGCTCAGTTGGTTAAGCGACTGCCTTCGGCTCAGGTCATGATCCTGGAGTCCCAGGATCGAGTCCCACATCGGGCTCCCTGCTCGGCGGGGAGTCTGCTTCTCCCTCTGACCCTACCCCCTCTTGTGTTCTCTCATTCTCTCTCTCTCAGATAAATAAAATCTTTAAAAAAAAAAAAAAAAAAAGAACATCTTGATTTTCTTAAGAAGTTCTTAAGAATTTCAAGATATATGAAAGATTAATGAAGTGAACAAGAGTGTAAGTCAAGAGACTAAGACTATGTCCTCACTTGGTTATAAGAAGGAAAAAGAAGTTGCGGGATCAGGAGCAGCACTCCATATGTAGCACTATTCCTGAGTGCCAGATGTGAATCCAGAACAGGGGTGTGCGACAAGGGGAAAAGGCAAGAAGAAACCAATTCTGAATCAAAAACACGCCCAGTATCAAATAGAAGACTCAACAGCAGCCAGTGTGACTAAGGAAAAGTAAATACACTCTTTAACTTGCCAGTTTTTGATAATAATAGTTTGCTCTGGTCTGCCTAAAAACTTTCCCAAAGGTAGGTGAGCATTCAGAAATATCAGATTTGGGTTCTCAATCTATTCCCTTATTCACAAATCTATACAAGGGGATTCCTTGCATATTAATAGATAACTAGAAGAAAGAGGACTTACAAAAAACAATTTCCATCACATTTAGTTTTTAAACCAAAGTACAGTGTATCCATTTGTCTCTCAGATTATTTTAGAAGTACAAAAGGCCATCTTCCAGATTTTATTGTGAAATAACCTATTTGCACAATACTCAATTTTTTTAAGAATATGAAGCTTCACTCAAAAACTATTTCGGTGGAAGCAATCCAAAATGAAGCTTTTACATGAAGATGTCTTCCTACTCCAAACCAACAGAACATATAGAAGGCTCATAAGATTTAACATATTTAATTCTTCATGGTCAATTAAAATTAGATAAATAATAGGACAATCTTTAAGTCCAATAACCTTTTTGTTTACTAATCTAATCACATCAACCAGAAAGAAAAACAAGTGCCTCCCATATGGTCTTTCGGTAACAGAAAGTAGCTGCATTCAGTAACGCATCTGTGCGTCTTTACCCACACTAGCATTGCTCACGCTGAAATCACCATATTGTTGTTAACTATCGTTAAGATGACAGGTCCCTTCACAAAGCAAAGAACAAAAGAAACAGATTATCACTTTTGTACTAGAATTATCTGACCTGGTGAAAACTAAAGAAATGAAGAAAGGATCAGAGATTCTGTAACCAAGGAATAAGGACTTCACAAAATGTTTATCTTAGAAGAAATGAACGCTAAGGAACACTGACAATGTATGGAGAAATTTTCTGCAGCCGGGGGTACTCATTTGTTGATGGCCTGTATCTAGTGATAGGGTCCCATCCAATCCATTCAAATCGGGACTTCTGCTGAAATGTCACTTCATACCTGCTGCTGCTTCTGCTAGTCTGAATTCTGGCAGGCTTTCCCTTTAATCCCAACCCGCAGCATAAAGCGTTTGACATGCAATGGTATTCTGACATACAGACTCAGGTATACAAAGGAACACATGTTTCAAGTTAAATAATAGTGTTATATTACATGGTAGTACAACGAGCCTAGAATGAATCCTCGGCCTCCCCTGAAAAAAAACACATGCTTTTAAAAAAATACTCAAGTATTGTTTTGTGTAGTGTGTATCCTTCTCAAAGAGTATTTAAGTATTATTTTAAGCAGTGTAGGTTTTCTAGAAACCAGATTTCCACAAGACTAGTAACATATTGCCCATTTTAAAAAATCTGTAAATGGTGTCTTTTTATCATAGTTTTGGAATTAAGCAAAAAAGAGAAAATACAAAAATAATATAATCCCCAAATTCTCATCATCTAGAATTAACAACTGCTAACATTTTGTCATAATCAATGTCGTGATCATTTTTAACTTGCAATGAAATGTTTATATTACAAGATATTTAATAAAGAACATTAGTATATTAGCCATTCATTTTAAGAAAAAAAATTTTACCAATACAGGCATATTGTCTTTTTATAGTTTCCCCGCCAGCCTGATTCCCCATCCACTGGTGTGTTAATTACCATTATCTCACCTCTTAGTGCAAATTATTTCATACATGTGTGCTACACACTGGGTTACTGTTACTTGGTTACCAGCTTCCCAAAGGGAGGAAAGATGCAAAGAAAAAAGGCACCAAGATGTGAAGAGCAGTCCTAATGGAAATGGAGGTCTAGAAGACAAAATACTCACACCCTACACACTTCTGTACAATCTACATTAAGTATTCACATGTTATGTACCCATATACAAACTCAGTAACATTTTAGAATTTTTCTTAGTCTTGATTCACTCATTCATTCACTCATTGGAAAAAATATTTGTGGGCCAATAATGGGCTAGGCATTCTTCTAGGCACAGAAAATACCATGTGAACAAAACGAACTGCACTTAACACTTTTATTTTAGATACATGATCTGCCCAAACAAATAAGCAAAATCAGATGGATAAGCATGTTACGTGGAGAGTAAGTGACAGGGGAGAAAAACACAGCAAGGAAGGAGGGCAGGTTGTGTCGTGGGAGAAGGAGAGAGGAGTTCAATAAACTCAATGGTCAGCAAAGGCCTCACTCAGGTGACCTCAAGGCAAAACCTCAAGGAGATGAGGAAGCGAGCCCTGGGGACGCCTGAGCGGGGACAGTGCTCCAAGTGGACGGTACAGCTAGTGGTGGGAAGGCTCTGGGGAATGCCATACCCAGTGTGTGTGCACAAGAGTCCAGAATGGCTAGTACAGAGTGAGGACAGTGAGTGAGAGCAGCAGGAGGTGAGATTCGGGAGGTGGGAGGGCAAATTGTGCAGGGCTTTGCAGGGTACGGAAGAACTTCGGCTTTTAACCCTGAGGGAAATGAGAAGCCTCCTGAGGAATGTGAGCAAAGGAGTGACATGCTCTGATTTACAGAAGGTCCACTCTGGTTCCTGTGTGGAGAACAGACTCGAGGCTGGCAAGCACTTGAAGCTGTGAGACAGTCAACCAGATTTGCATGGTATGCATGAGAGAGATCAAAGATCACTCCAAGAAGCCTGACCTGGAAGGCAGGAGGGCCAGTGCTGGAAAGGAGGAGAAAACTAGGAAGGTGGGCAGGAAGAGATGTAGAGAATCAGGAGTTCGGTTTTCGATATGCCTGTTTACTATTCAAGTGGAGACTGAGTGGTCAGGTGGACGTAGGAATCTGAATTCAAGGGATATAGAGACCAAATGGGTGGAGACAACACACACACACACACAAATATATAGACATAAGTATGGATTATCAGTATATACTTGATGTTTAAAGTCATGATAGTGAGCACAGAGAGAAGAAAAGAGGGTCAAACTCTGATGTATATGAAGATTTAGCAGGCCAGAAAGTTGAGGAAATCCAGGTACTGAGAAGTGAGAAGGAGGGATCAATGAGGTAGGTGGATAATCAAGACAGTACAAGGTACTGAATCTAAGTGAACAGTGAATAAAATTAAAGCCCTTCCTACATATTCATTAATTCAACACTATTTACTGAGCACCTACTATGAGCCAGACACAGGAGAAGCAAACATGGTGCCTGTTCTTACAGGGGTTGCAGTCCAGGGGGGAATAGAGATAAATAACTTGCAAGCACTATTCCTGATAAAGTACAGGGTGTTTTGGGATAATGCTCTGGGGCAGCTAATCCAGTCTTGGAGGGTCAGGAAAGGCTTTCCTGAGGAAGTGATGTTGAAGAAGAGACCAGCATGATGAGGAAAATCAGGCATGGAGGAGAGAGGGGTGGAGGAGGGGCAGGTGGAAGGAAGGGTGGGAGAAAACAGCATTTGCAAGGACCCAAAGTGGAGAGGCTTGTGGAACGGACAGCATAGGAAGCACAGGAAGTGTGGGAGAAGGGCGGGCCAGATTATTTACTGTCCTTGCAGACTTCTCAGGAGTTTGAACTTTATCCCAAAGGCAACGGGAAGCCAGAAAATTGTTTTACACAGGGGTACGTAACAATCGGCCTTCGATTTCAGGAGGAGCACTGTAACTATGGCAGGGGTAGAGTGCTGCTCAAGGCTGGGCAACTGGGAAAGTAGTTAGGAAGCCTGGCCGGCCGGTGGCTCAACACCGAGATGCAGCTGACCTGAACTCAGGTAGTGGCGGTGGGATGTGGAATGCAGACTCGACAGGACTTTGGATAGGAGGAATGAGGAGAGAGGAGGGTCAAGGATGATAACCTGGTTTTTGACTGGGACAGATAAGGAGATAGCTGTGCTACTCACTAAAAGAAGAGGGGAAGGTTGCTGGTAAGAGTAGAATTTGTTAAGTTTGAAATGCCTGTGGGCAATTAAAAAAA
Source organism: Leptonychotes weddellii (assembly GCF_054177405.1). Taxonomy (NCBI): domain Eukaryota; kingdom Metazoa; phylum Chordata; class Mammalia; order Carnivora; family Phocidae; genus Leptonychotes; species Leptonychotes weddellii. The sequence goes on along the minus strand of NC_138373.1, from coordinate 56,915,111 downwards.
ACCCACAAAACTGTTTAGTAAATAGGCAAAAGGCTACATAGGTCTGGAGATCCAACTACAAAACCTGCGATTGAGCTATAAATTTGGAGTCCCCAGCATGCAGAGTAAAGCCATGAGAGAGCGTAAAATGAAACCCAGACAGTGAAAAAGAGAAGAGAAGAGGAATGGCAAAAGCCTGGCTCTACGTAAAGCCCACGTGAAAGGGGCAGAGAGGACCAGGAACCCCAGGGAGAGAGAGAGAAAGCAGAAGAGCGCCTGAGAAGGAACAAGGGAGTCTGAGATAAAAGCAAAGTGCACAGTATTCCAGAAAGAGGAGCAAAAGTATGAATCCTCATGAGTTCATACACTGAAAAATGCCTTGCTGTATTATTTACATTATTCCAAAATCAACCTACAATTATCTTTCATCAGCTGTAATACTCAGTCATAGGATAATCTGAGTCTGGATGAAGAAGCCAGACATAAAATGAAATAAATTAATAAATAATACTGATTAGCATCAGTAAACACATTTAACAACAGACAATGAAAGTGCTAAAAATTCTATTACTGGGCAATACTATTGCCTACAGATAAAAAGTAATATAAATATTAGAAATAGGAAAAATAGGGGCGTCTGGGTGGCTCAGTCGGTTAAGCGGTTAAGCGTCTGCCTTCGGCTCAGGTCATGATCCAGGTCCTGGGATCAGCCCTGTGCAGGGAATCCCTGCTCAACGGGGAGTCTGCTTCTCCCTCTCCCTCTGCCCCTCCCCCTGCTTGTGCGCCCACTCTCTCTGTCAAATAAATGAATAAAACCTTAAAAAAAATAAATAGGAAAAATAATGTGGTCTAAAAAGCTGAGGAATAAGTTTTCACCTTTGGTTAAAAAAAAAAAGAGGCAAGCTGAACCTTGAAGGATGAGCTCTATAGGACATGAAAGGGGTGATCATATCACCAAGGATTCAGGGTCTAAATTAAGCGATTCTGCGAGCAAAGCCACTCAAGGCGAGATGTCGGAATAGTTCACAGACCAGACTGCACACAGACACACACCAAAACACACTTACCAGCTCAGAGTGAGTGATACGATTATTTGCAGACATGCAAAGTCTATAACTCTGCATGAGTAGAATTGTGCCATCCTTACTGTACAATCCCAAGATACAGTCTACTGAATTGTCACAATTCATTATTTGAAGAGGATTGTTTGTTAGTTGTTTGGTTTTTAACCTTCCAGTATATCCTTGGGGAGGGGTGCTTATATTTATTCATGTACCAACACAATTAGATTCTAATATATAAGATGAACAAGTTTCTGAATGTTCTTCAACAAAGCAGTAGCCCTTATTTATAAAAGGTGGAATTAACTAACTAGATAAGTCATGAATCAGAGATTCCTATTAATTTACTATATCAGTTTCTTCTGTCCTGCACAGTTAAGTTTTTTGGCTGATTAACAACATTAATATTAAGACATATATGCTCGTGTCTTCGTTAGGTAAAAACACACGTAAATTTACAAACACACATTTAGCTACTGGTTTCTAAAAGTTTTTAAAGAATGACCGTATACAACTCTAGAATGTAATACTTCTAATAAAATTAAGCATAAAAATTAAGTGCAGTGTTCAAAGACTTGAATAGATATCAACCCAAAGTATTCCAGTGGCGACTCTCTCTTTATTACTAGTAAATACTCACAAGATTTAAAGTGCATCAGAAGTATCAATGAGAGCTAAATACACAACAATGAAACAGGCAATAATTACTCCTTAAACTGAGATTTTAAAATGCTGTCTGACAGCATACAGCCCCTTTATTTCCATTCCCACATATTAAGCAAAAAATACCTACCTATTCTTTAAAAATCCAAACAATATGATAGCTTAATACCAAACTCAAGTTCTGTGTATAATCTTTAAATGAGCAAAATACAGGCAATATACTGTTTTCTTGGTCCCCAAACTACAAATAATATGTCTACGCCAGCAGTAACAGTCAAATGAAAATAAATTTCACAGCCCTTAAAAAAATACGTAACTCTCCGTGTTAATGTAAGCAAGTTTGCAACTGGAAACACTGCTCCCTAGCCAAGGACAAGATGTATCTATTATAAATTCTTGGTTTTGGGAGATCCCTTAAATGATTAAAAAAAAAAAAAAAAAACCAAAAAACAAATAATATTAGTTTTTGCAAATATAATGCAAATAGCATGCTAATTGAAGTATTCACAAGACAAAGACAAATGAGGCTTTGGGACCACAGTACATATTATTATGTAACTACAATACACATTAAGCAATCTCCAAGTTGGAGGTAGGCCTTCCAAAAGGAGTTATTATGGTTTACCATGATCAGAGGACTGTGGTGTTATACTTAATCACGTTTTCACCTGCAAGCAGGTGTTTACAGGTGTCAAAAAGTAAAACACTGATTCTAACTGTAAACTTCTAGTTCTAAGGAGTTGTACAGTACCCACCTCCCTGTATTTTCTGCATAAACTTTCTAATCCTGTATGAAGTGAGCTGTATGAAGTGAGCTACATGAAGCAAGTTTCTCTGCATGCTTTAAAAACAAAAATTTAACTTGACTCATTTTTATTAAAATGCCAAAACTCACACACTCAAGAACTAGACCTTGTTTCAATGGCCGTGAAGTTAAAATTTAACACTTACAAGGTACAAAAGAAATAGTGAGAGTAAAGCCTCTTTTGGGGGATGTTACTATAATCTATTCAATCCTTCAATAAAAATATAGACGGCTCAAAAGTAAAGTTTAAAGGGTAACAATATTCAGTACATTTAGCAAGCAAATTACAGAAACCAATGACCAAGTAAACACAATACAGTCGTTACAGAATGAAATATAACATATAGAGACTATATATATATACATATATAAAGAGAAGAAAGAATATAAGAGGCAACAGGGCATATGGGTGTCATAAATCAATGGATTTTCTGATTTCTGTCCTGCCTGCTCAAAAAATTTCAGGAAGCCTGGCATATAATCATCTGAGCCTTCCCAAAGATGATGGTCTAAAGGCAATGCAAGCCACCTGATACCCCAGGGCAGCTCACAGAACTTCTGAGCAGTGAAAAGAAGGGCATAAATAAAAGAACAGTAATGTCAGGAGATTTTTCAGGGAGTTGGAATTACAACTCTATAAATCTGTTTTTCAGGGCTGTGCTTAAACTGTCCACGGGAAAAGACTTGTTTTTCTACCCAGAGCAGAGATCCACATCAACAGCAAGCCAGAATACTCATCAAAGCCAAAGTGAGACTGAGGTCCCGTTACAACAAGCATACCCGCTGCCGTCTCTCCACCTCTGGTAGCCAATCTTGCATACATACCCACAAAATGCACAAAGGCATCCCCTAACCGGCCCAACTCCAAAACTACTGGCGGATGGGAACTGAAGGAAAAGAGAGACACTTGCAGTATTCCCAGTCACCTGAAATGGGAGAATTCCCTACTCTGAGGTGATGCATGGGCAAGATGGGGAATTTCAAAGTGAAGAAACCCTTCTTGCAGAAGAATCACTGGAAGTTCCTGGAAACAAAAATGGGCAAGGTTGCACCGCCCTAGGGTCAAGCTGGGACACTCCCACAAATCAGCCCAAAGGCCCCAAAGCCTCTCCTGAGGCCCATGGCAGCTGACCCACCCCCACCCCACTCCACCCCACCCCACCGGCAGGACACCTTGTAGACAGTGGCCCAAAGATGCTGCCTCTGTGCTTACCTCGCAGGTGGGGGACCCGCAGGCCTTGAGCTTGTCACCATCTCCCTCCGGTAGACCAGTCCGACGTGTGGCCATCATTTCATTTCAAATTACAAAGAAGGGACCAACCCTTTGGAGTCCACATTGGGGGGGCGGAATGCCACCACACACCAAAAAGGGAAGAATTCCACACCAGGCTCCGAGGAGGTGCAGGGCTGGTGAAACAAGTAATGTGCCTGGGGAATGAAATGTTTTTATGAAGCCCCTTCAAAACGCCCTGATGGATTTCTTCGGACTTCAACTGACTTCACCGTCTTCGTCCATTTCTCGAGACTTAAAAAACAAAGAAGACGGGTCTTCTTGGCAGCTAATGAGGCCAACTGCAGAAAGCGGTCCCCCTCCTCCTCCCAGCGCTACTCCGTGACCAAGAGGAATCTGAGTGGGTCGCGAAGGCTCGAGCGTCAGCTCCCAAAGAGATCTCTCCTGGAACAGGGAATAGTTAAGGGCATGAACTTTCTCCGGACGCTGACCTTAGCCTTGCCACAAGTCTACACCAAGTTCGCGGTTCCAACACTTAGAAAGATTATTCGGTCCCTGCTGATGAACCTCACGCACGAAAAGAGGAAATAATCCTCCCAGACAAAACAGAAAGAAAAAAGGAAAAACCTATAAATCAGGGGAAAAAATGAGAAGCATCGGAACTGCACGGTGGTTGCGTCAAACACGCCTGGTTGGTGTGCAGCCTTCAGGAAAAAAAAAATTCCCTTTTCAAGTGCATTTTAATTAATGTATTTTCTGGGCAGAAGAGAGAGTGTATAGGCTCTTGGGCATCACCCAGATACGTACACTTAACGGAAGTTTTCTCCCCACGAGATTAAAATGTAATACTTTTCAAAAACCCTGATCGCTCCCCTACACCCCCCACCAAAATAAAAACAAAAAGCCAGCCTCGGAGGCGGGCAGCGCCGGCTCGGCCGGCGTTTGCTGGCGGGCGGGGTAAGTCTGGGCGCCCGCAGCCGTGCCCCTGCGCCCCGAGGCTGCCCCCGAGGAGGCGGCTGTTTTGCTTGGCCCGCGGCGGGGCTGGGCGGGGAGGTGTGCGCGGCCGCGGGTGGGACCCGGGCGCAACTCCCTCTCCGGGGCATTATTCTGGAGGGACAAAAATGAAGCCGCAGCCCGGGCAACTTTTATTTACTTGCTGCTCCCCAAACTACCATTCGACACACTATCTTTCCCTTTCCCTGGGGCCACCTAGGGAAGACAAAAAAAAAAAAAAAAAAAATAGGAAAAAGAAAACCACCACCCACCTACCACTATTTCCTCCGCCCCTTCCAGAGGCGGGTCGGTAATCTCGATCTCCCGGGAAGGGAGACCCAAATATGTACTTTTAAAACAAGGTGTCGGGAGACCCGGGGGAAAAACAAAAAACAAGGGGCTTACCCTTCCCAGCCCGCTTGGCCCAGCTTCCGAGGCGCGGCGGCGAGCAGGAGCGGGGACGCGGGCCGGGCGCCGGGCCCGGCCGGGACACGCTAGGCCGCAGGCTCGGTTAATATTCATGAGCGGACGGGAGGCGCCCCTCCTCCACGGCCGGCCGGCCGGACCCCGACGCCCGCCGCCGGCCTTTGTGCCCTTCCCTCCTTCCTCCGGCCCTCCCTCGCTCCGCACACGCGGGCGCGGCCCCTCCGCCCCCGCCGGGTGCCCGCCGCGGGCTCCCTCCGGCCCCGCGCCAGCGCCGGGCGGGGTGGCCTGAGGTGGCGGGAAGGGAGGGAGCCCGCGGCGAGCCGGGCTCTCCACCCGCCCGCGGGCGCTACGCCCTCTCGGCTAAGGCGGAAAGTAAAACAGACACGCACCGGAGAAAGCGGGGGCGACTGGATCCGCTCGGGGCTGGCTGGCCCCAGGCAGCGCGCCCCGCACGCCCGGCGCGAGCCGGACCGAGCGGGAGGACAATCCGGCGCTGCCCCGCCGCCGCCGAGCTCCGAGGCCGCCGCCCCCGGCCGGCCGCTCCCAGGCACCGCCGCGACCTGCCCCGGCCGGCCCCGGGCTCTCGGCCGCCGCGGGAGGGCGTGGGGCGGGGCGGCGGCCGCCGGACTCTCCCCTCGCCTCGCCGGGCCGGGCCGGGGCCGCGCTCGGGCGCCCGCGATCGCCAAGTGACAGAAGTGCCTCGCTCCGCTGCCGCGCCGAGCTGTTTCCCGGGGGCGGATTTCTCGCTTCTTCCTCCCTGGATCCACCTCCTCCCACTCCACCTCCTTCCCCTCCCCTCCCCAGGGGAGGCTCTGAGGCTGAATATTTTCTGTCTTGAATAATACGGTCCCGGGAACCGACGCTGGAGAAGGGGGATTAGCCCGGGTAGGGGGTACTCGCCAACCCCCTCCCAAGGCGTCTCCGACCTACAAGGCCTCAGTGGCCCGCCGGCACCCCCCCCCCCCAAAATCAGGCACACACAAAACATCCCCTGCCTTCTCCAGTCTGCCGAGCGCAGAGCGGGAGCGGCCAGGAACCGCGGTTTCTCCTGGGGAAGAAGACTAGGTGCTTGGTTGTCAGGGGCGGAGAGGGGGACAATGCTATGGCTGGGTTCGCGAATTTGAAGGGTCACAGGTCCCAGACTGCGGGAAACATATCTTGGCGCTGTATTTTGTTTTTGGCTTTTATTTTTGGCTGCGGGAGAGGAAAGAAGCGGCGATGCGACGTGCGACTTCAAGATAATAAGGGAGTGTCCTTTCACGCCCAACAGCAAAATAGTTTCTCGTGTTGGGGGAAGGGGGTCGCAGCGAGGCGTTGTTCATTCAATTATTTTTCCTTTCTAAATCTGCAGATAGTTGAATGAAGTCGGCGCGACTAGCGGAACCGAGGAAAGGTGGCTGCGCCGCTCCACTCTACAGGTCACAGCGGCTCCGGGACCAGAGCACAACCGCAGCCCCTCCCCACCCATCCCGAGGCCTGCCTCAGACCCCGGGCGGCTCGCTCCGCCCCGCCGCGCCTCACAACATCTCCCGCTGCAAATGGCCCAATCCGGAGACGCGACGAGAGAACACGAGCCAATCAGGGGCTGCTGACTCAGGCTTCCCTCCACCCTTTGCCCCTCCCCTGGTAGGAAAAGCCACCGCCCCTCTGTCTCCCCTTCCCACCCACCCCCACCCCCAGCCCCACCACCCCCGGGGAGGTGGCTTACCGACCTGCTCGCATCCTCCCGGGGCTGGAGTGGGGTAGCCCGCTGGAGCGGCGGCGTTTGTCACCTTGTCACCCTCATCCTCACCCTCTCCCAGACACACCCCTACTCCCTTTCCCAGTCCTCCTGCTGGTGCTGTTGAGGGTCATTTGTATCCTCACTCCGGCGGAGGACTGCCAGCTATTGTGTCTGATCAGCTGCCACCACCATCCTGAGGGAAAAAAAGGAACAAAACCAAGAAGCTACGGGGTCTGCTTACCTTTTCCTTCTTTCTTACCACACTACCCCCTGAAGATTTTAAGACACCTTCCCATCCCCTGCTCCCCGTCCGCTGCCTGGGGTCCTGTTTCTCCATGAGGAAAAAACCAAACCAACAAATAAAAACACACTCCCTGGAGCCTGAATACCTGTGCCTTAATTTTTAATATTCCTCAGAGTGGAAGGTGCCAAGAATTGAGAATATACAACTAAATCCTCAGCCTCAATTAGAGGAAAGACTTTGACTGGATCATCTTTATATGGCCATGAAATTTGCATGTTCGTGACAGGCCCTGACAAAACTAGTCAGCCAACAACAAAGAAAGAAAGAGAGAGAGAGAGAAAGAAAAAGAAAGAAAGAAGAAAGAAAGAAGAAAGAAAGAAAGAAAGAAAGAAAGAAAGAAAGAAAGAAAGAAAGAAAGAAAGAAAGAAAGAAAGAAAAAGAAAAAAGAAGAAAGAAAGAAAGGGAGAGAGAAAGAAAGAATAAAATAGAGGGAATGCCTACCAGTCATTTGGTAATTTACTGAATAGCCCACTGGGCTATAGCAGGATCCAGTTCTAGATACTGTTGAGTAAATTAACAAGAAGTGAATAGAAATGCAGGGTTCAAGTAGTGTACCTCTAGTGGGCTTATAGAATATGTCCAGAAAGAAAAAACAATTTCAAGCACAAAATAACTCCTTACAAATGCAAATGTGCATGCATGGCTAAACTGAGTACTTCATAGCTGAGGACATCTAGGGTTAAGATTTTTGCAATGGAAATTTTTATAAATGTTGATTTTGAAAAAGATTTTCAGTTTGGTAAAGGAGAGTAAATATTGGCCATGGATGGAGACATGAAAGGAGGTAAACACATTTTAGAAACTGTAGGAAAATAACATAACCTAGAAAGACATTTCTATAAAAGGTAAATGGAAGCATCAAGATTACAGTCTAGCTCCATCATTTACCTTGTGACTTAAGGCAAACTGTTACTTCCGTGTATAAGTATTAGAGCTCTCAAGTAATAATACTGACTGCCATCTAGATAGCACCGCCTCTGTGCTAGGTGTTCTTCCAAGAGCTTTACACACAACTTCATGAGATAACTAACTGTGTGACAGAGCCAGGAATAAGCCCAGAGGGTCAGCTCCAGAGTCCATGCTTTTCTCCACAACACTGTACTACCTCTACCATGGTTTTTAACAATAATAACAACATTAACTAACCTTTACTTAGCTTATTGTGTCCTAATTACTGTGCTTTGTGGGTAACTAATTTAATCTTACCTCTGGGTTAGGCATGATTATGATGTTCCATATTGGGGAATGTTTTTAAGAGCCATTATGAGAAGTTACTATTATACGTATCTTATTTCTGTTAGGATGGGAATGATCATGATGTTCTAAAATTTGGGGATATTTTTAAAAATCACTATGATAAATTGCTATCGTATGTATCTATGCATATTAGGCTATCTGAATGGACAGGGACAGTAGCACAGAACTAAGATTGGGGAAATCTGGGCCCTAGTCCTCTCCTGGGACCTCTGTGACAGCACCTTCCCAAGCTAGCTGGGCTGTTGAGAGCATCAAACTAGATAATACAAGTGAAGGAGCTTTCAAAATGTAAAAACATTATTCTGATTACAGTCTTATTATAAAGCAGGTGTGTATCCTGTTTCCCCAACTAGGAACTCTTTATACTCTTTATTTTATTGTTATTTACTAGGAACGTTTTAACCCAGCTAAAAATTAGGTCAATTCCTTTCTGAAGGCATGAGCTATAATAATATTTTATTAACAGTTTGAGCTCTCATTTAGATGTATTCTAAGCAGACCAAAGTGGACACTATCTGGGCATCTATAAAGTGGCAGACATCAGCGAGTCATTCGCCATTCCAAAGGCTGATGGTGTAATGAGTGGAGAATGTAAACCCTTGGATCCAGCTCCCTTCAGCTGCCCATCTTGGGCATTTCACTCATTAACACCTCCACCAGAGGGAGGGCAAGAGAAAGGAAAAGGAGCCAAACTTAAATCCTGTGGCTACTTGTTAACTGCTCCAGTGAGATATTTGGTAAAACAATGGGTTTGGGGACCGCTGTAACTGAAAGGAGGTTTGGAATTAACTGTGGGTTTCACAGTTGATATCTTGATAGTCTTCTTCATCCTAAATATCATGGATAAGCAAGAGCTAACAGTAATTCTACCTTTGTTTTACTTTGAAAAGCTAGTATTTTCCTCTTTTGAGCAAAGCTAATTAATAATCTAGCTTCTTGGGATGCCTGGCTGGCTCAGTCTGTTAAGCGTCTGCCTTCAGCTCAGGTCATGATCCCAGGGCCCTGGGATGGAGTCCCACATCTGGCTCCTTGCTCAGCAGGGAGCCTACATCTCCCTCTGCCTGCCTCTCCTCCTGCTTGTGCTCTCTCTCTCTCTCTGACAAATCTTAAAAAAAAAAAAAAAAATAACCTAGCTTCTTAGTTTCCCTTGAAATAGTCTCAGAAATTAATACAGCTATATTAATAACAACTACAAGACAATCTTGTACACTATGATTCTGACAAGGTAGGCAAAACATTTTTAAAGATGCAAACTATATCCTTAAAACATAACTTTTGACCTTGTTAATGACACAATAATACTGTTTTGGTGAACCACAATCAAGGAAAAATGTCGAAGCCAGAAATAGAACCAAGTGTCTTAACCCCTGGTCTAATGTCATTCTGTTATAAACTATGGATGATTTCTACTCTGAATATAGAAGTTGGCAATTCTAAGAGGCACAAGTGTTTGCCAGTGATTTTCACAGATGAAATGTATAATTTGGGATGAAGCATTTGCAAAACTATGTGTCTGCAGCAGTTAAGACCAATGACCCTCAGAAGAGTTAGCATTTTTTCAGTTTTAGGACAATACTGTAGACTTTACTTCTTTTTCATACAACAGTAAAAAGACACATTACCTGCTAATATTTCTTGGAAAAAGACTTTCATGTTGAACTGAATAGTTCCAGAAAACACACCTCTCTAGCAAAACATTCACTACTGTAATCAAGAGAAATAATAAATAAGATTTCTAAGAGTCTTCTTTCTTCATCACCTATTTTACAATAATAGGTTGTCATCCATCCCACTATTTTGGTTGTCATCCATCCCACAATAATAGGTTGTCATCCATCCCACAATATTTTACAAAAATATTATTTACAATAATAATGTAAATGATTTACTAATTTAATGTTCTGCATTGGCTAGATATATGACATTATTTCTGTCCCCAGGATGATTATCATCAATTATTAATTTTTAACCTAAAGGGTAGTGATGATACTTAAGTCAATGTGTACAGGGCCTAGCAAACTGGCACACACAATAGATATTTTTGAATAATTTCCCTGCCCTCAGCTTATTGTGGTCTTATCCTCCCCTGGGCTAGTATTCTGCTTGGGATTTTCTTTTTGGTTTATTTGTTTGTTGCTATGAATTACTTACTTGATCATAAACAATCTTATGTTATCATTTAACTGTAACTGAATATTGTCTCCCTTTCTATCTAGATTTTAAACTTCTTTGGGGAGGATTCCTGGGGCTTTTACTTCTCTTCAGACCCCCCATAATACCTACTACAGCTTTCACACACAGAAATCACTATAAAATGATTCAAGAATGGAATGATGATTGTGTCATTATTATTGATAAATAGTGGTACCTCAAGAAATTCCTGGCTGACCAGCAACTCTCTAGAGTGCAAGAAGATGTGTGTACATGTCTGTGTGCATATGCTTAAAATGGAGAGTATAAATTATAAGAGTTGTCCAAAAGAGAGTTCTTCCCTCAACTTCCAGAAATGCTACATCCTATCTCTACTTAACTTCACTTCTGGTGACTGAGATGCTTTTTTGACCACAACACCATGCCAAAAATTAAGGTCACTTGCATTTTATCAGTTACTATACAATATTAGCCCATAGTTTATCAAAAATCATGTATCAAACATTTTCTTCTAGATTCAAATTCTTTTTCAGCACCAGCATCTCCATAATTAAACTTCAGAGGTACCGTAGCCATATTCATCAGCATTATTAAGATTGTATTCCTATATTTTAAGAAAAACACACATAAAAATATACAAGTTTTTATTTTATCCTAAGAATCGTGATTTTCATTTAAAAGCATTCCAGTTTTCCTTAAAATATGAGACACGTTTTTTAAATGTCTCCACCCACCCAACTACTTATGAGTTAGAACATCCTGTGAAAACACCGTGCAATCTGGGTAGAAAGCCATATTACTGGAAAATTGAAATATGCTTTTATTATCTTGGAATAGAAAGCTAAGTCCTAACCATTCTAAGAAAGTGTGCTGGCAATTGACTTTGATATTACAGACCTAATCCAGAGCAACCAAACCTTCTTCAACAGAATGAAAAAAAATGAGCTAGCTTTCACTTTCATCTTCATGGAGCAGAAGTTGGAGAGACATCTAAAAACCTCTCCATTACTTAATTCAGTAAAACTCTGCATGTCCTTTAATATTCTCTAGCACTGTAGATTCCATTCCTCTATTCCTGTAATTGCTTGCATTCCCTACTAATCCAAAAGTCAACTAACCAAGAGTTCTTCCTCCAGATAGGAAAAGATTGAAGGAATATGTGGCAATTCACATCTGGGCTTAAGTATGAAAGATGCAGGCTTGCATAACTTTTCTCCTAAAAGATTTTTTCAATTAAATTTTAATTTTAAAAAATTGCCACATAAAAGGAAAAAAAAATAGACTTTGCAACCATGAGAACCCAATCTTGTATTACATTTTATGAGTCCTCCTCTTGCTTTCTTCCAAGCTCCTCATAGGCTGGATCTAACAGGAAGTCCAAGGTACTCAAAAGTAATTCCTCCACTCTCTTTTATATAAACAGAAAATCTAAATAGCAAATCCTGATCAAAGATGGATGGGAAGAAAATTAAAAGACTGATGTAAACATTTTTAAATGGGGGGGTGTAGAGAAGATGAAATAAAGGAGCATATTAATCAAATGAGAAAGAAAGGATATATTATAGAAAACAACTCACGTCTTATAATAAATAGAAAAAAATTGCTTTACACACTGAAGGAAATAAAATATATTAAAAGTGAAATGACAAGAGAATAAATGAGATATAAAAGGAGTTGGAAGAGCTAAGGAAAGACATCGAGAAGGAAAAAATCATACTTTTGTAGAAGTAATAAATGGATTAGAAATAAGAAAGAAATAGAAGGGATATCTGGTGGAAAAATAGTGGGATGGAGGACAGCCTTATTATTTTTATTTTTTTTTAAGATTTTTATTTATTTATTTGACAGAGAGAAAGAGCACAAGCAGGGGGAGCAGCAGGCTGAGGGAGAAGCAGGCTTCCTATAGAGCAGGGAGCCCGATGCTGGGCTCGAACCCAGGACCCTGAGATCATGACCTGAGCCGAAGGCAGATACTTAACCAACTGAGCCACCCAGGCGCCCCAATGTTGATAACCTTTTTAAAACCACATCAGATACAAAGGAAAAGAACAACGAGGTTAAAGTAATCAGACAAGAGATGAGAAACATGGAGGACAAAGAACAAAAATCAAATTTAGAGAAATTGATGTCTCTAGCAAAGATTTTACATCTAATGAAACTAGAAAAGTATTTGAAGATATAACTTGGCAGACTACTAAATGTCCCCTAAGAGCTGTTCTCGCCTTCTTCTGTAACAATACCATTTTAGCTGAGCACATGATCAACAAGCTAGACAACATCTCCCAGGCTTCCTTCTAAGTAGGTATGGCCACATGTCTAAATTCTAGGCAATGAAATGTGGGCAGGAAGGAGTGTCTGCTACTCTGGAGGTCTTCTCTTAGAAGGACTGGACCTGTGCCTTCCAAGTCCTTCTCCTCCTTCCTGGTGGTTGTAGATAAGGATTGCTTCGATGTAGCAAATAAAAACAGAGTACCCAGTTCAACTGGAATTTCAGATCAACAGTGAATAAATGTTTAGTGTAAGTATATCTCATTTATTGCGTGAGACATATTTATACTAAGAAAGTGTTCATTGTTTATCTGAAATTCTAGTTGAACTGGGTGTCTATTTTTTATCTGGGAACACTCCCATATGCCTTTGACCCCGAGAGGAAAGTCACCTGTGGCAGATGGCAGAGACATTGCAGCAGGCCTCAACTGCCTACTGCACTGTTACCTACAAAAGGCATAATTTTGTATGTTGCACCTCCTTTACATAAGGACCGTGGTATTTTTAAGATCTTTTTGGTATAGGAACTTAGCCTTTGTTCTAACTGATAGGTGAAAACTTTCTTGCAATTCCAAAGATGAGAACAACTAATCATGTTTCCAGAGTTATTAACAGAGAATAAGTACTTGGGGGAAAGGTATTAAACTCTGAGTATAAAAAAGAACCTACAAGCAAATCGAAGTGAATCATCTAAAAGCAAACTATGGCACATAGACTGAATCCGGTCTGCTACCTATTTTTGTAAATAAAGTTTTTTGGAGCACATTCACACTCTTGTTTACACATCTATAGCTGCTTTAACACTACAATAGCAGAGCTGAGTAATCGCAACAGAGACCATGGGGCCTGCAAAGACGAAATAATTTCTATCTGGCCCTTTACAGAAAAAGGTTTGCTGACCTCTGACCCAAAGGAAAAACACTACTGACCTCAGAACTCTTGTCAGCATTAATTGACTTGAGAAGAGTTTTGAAAAAAGAAAAGAATGTGACTTAAAGATCACGACCATGTAGTCATCCACACTTAAAAGAAGCAGAAAGACAGAACGACACTCTCAAATATGTAGAGAGCTGGGAAATATATCACCTGTCCTCAAAGCAATTATATGATATGATTGTGTAAACAACTGAAGGGTGATTTAGAATAAGTATGGAAGGGAAAAGCTTCAGCTGAAAGAATCGGATTATTATTGTGATGGTACAAAATTTACATGTCATAAATCTTGAAAGAAAAGTACTACAGTGAGAAGTAATAATATGATAACTATAATATACTAGGACAAAAATGAGCATACAGAAACATTTGAGAGGTGGAACAGGGAGAAATGGAAGAAAGTGTTAACTGCTCTAATTCCTTCACTGGTTATGGGGGTTTATAGAAATAATATTCCTATGTTATTTAAGACAGGATGGTTGAGTAACTAATTAGAAATAAAGTGAAAAGACAAGCCACAGACTCGCAGAAGAGATATGCAATTGATAGAACCTACCAAAGCTTAATATTGAGAATTTATAAAGAGCCCCTATAAACCAATAAATAAAATTGAAAAGATAAACAGACAATTCACAAAAGAGGAAACACATGTGGCCACTAACCATAACAAAAGATGCTCTATCACTGGAATCAGGATAATGCAAATTGAAATGATAATGAGACCATTTCAAACCCATCAGACTGGCAAAAATAAGTCTGATAACATCAAGTGTTGAAGTGTTGATGAAAACAGAAGCTCTTACACACTGCAGGTGGGAAATAATAAATTCATAAAACCAGTCATGGCAATAGTACTTGCTCAGGTCCCAAACCCTGGATTGTCTGCAAAAATTGGAAATGACTGTTCTCTCCACCTCAGTATCCAGTAGGGGTCTCAGATTTAAGACCCTAATCTACTCCTCCCACATTAATGGTAAGTCTGTTCTTTCTACAGCTAAAGACGAAAACATCCAAGGCAGCCCTGAGCCCTTTTTCTCTCACTCCCCACCTCTGGTCATCAGTAAACCCTGGCAGCTCTCACATCAAATTATGTCCAGAATCTGGACATAAATCTTGAAAGAAAAGTACTGGGACTTTTTCAGAACCTCCACAGCTATCACTCATATCCATCTGTCCCCCGGATTATGATGACGGTCTTCTAGGGCTATTCAACACCAGAGCCAAGGTCACCCTTTTAGGACCTAAGTCAGATCCAGTCACTTTTTTTTCTAGAACCTTCTACTGGCTTCCCATTCCACGCAGATACAAAGCCTAAGTCCTTACCGTAGTTTACATTGGCCCTGTTTGATCTACCTCCTGGCTATTTGCTCCTGTGGGGTACCAATTTCCTTGCTGTTCCTCAATCACACCAGGCTGGTTCCCACTGCTCCCGCAGCTCACCTACTGTTTGCACCTGCTAGTCTCCCAGCCTAGACTATGGTTTCTCCAAAGAGGCCCCCGGGTCTCTCTCCCTCATTTCATTCAGGTTCTTGCTTAAACTTCACTTTACTGGACAGGTCTTCCCTGACCACCTGCTTAAAAATAGTGCCATGTTTACTCACCCCACCCCAGCCCAACTGCTCTCTGTCCACCCCTTATACTTTCTTTAATTTTTCAAAGCCCTAATTGCCATCTGGTGTTTTATATTTTTATTTATTCTCTATCTTCTCGGCTTAGAATGTAAACCTCAGAAGGACAGGAAATAAGCCTACTGTTTATTGCTATATCCCTAGAGCTTAGAACAGACCTGTCATATACTAAACACCCAATAAAATATGTGCTGAGGAATAACCACTTTGGAAAAGCACATTTTTTTAGGACACTGGCTCAGAAAGTTGAGGATGCCCATATTCTACCATACAAAAAATCTGCTTCTGGATGTCCAGCCAGAGAAGCTGTGTCTATTGTATATAAGCAGACATGTATAAAGTACACCTTTCTAGAAAAGTAGAAATAACCTGTTCTTTAGTAGGTGAATGGATAAATTCGGTTTTATGTAGGCAGTACAAATCTATTTAGCAGTTAAAATAAATGACTAACTACATCAATGTATAACAATTTATATCAAAAGAATGATGTAGTGTAAAAATCAAATTGTCAAAGGATGGATAATTTGATGGTGTATATATGGTATACATATGTATCCATACATGTAACATATATTATTTTTGAATATATAGATATGAATTAAAAGTACAAAAATTGGGGCACCTGGGTGGCTCAGCGGGTTAAGTGTCTGACTTTTGATTTCAGTTCAGGTCATGATCTTGGGGTCCTGGGATTAAGCCCCACATCAGGGCTCTGTGCTCAGCAAGGAGTCTGCTTGTCCCTCTTCTTCTGCTCCCTCTCCCAGCCCCCGATCTATCTCTTTCTAAAATAAATTAGTAGATAAATAAATAAATAAATAAAATCTTTAAAAAATAAAAGTATAAAAATCATGGAGTGATATACATCAGCTTCAGGAGGAGAGAAGAAGGAAAAAAAAAGAGAGATGGAATGAGGGCTTGGCTGCAAAATTTTAGTTCTTTAAAATGAAAAGATAAATCTGAAGACATATAGTTATATATTTTATACATAATGTATTATACAATTTATTTATCTATTTCTACAACACATACTAAAGCCAGAAACTGTTAACAGCATGTATCTTTGGGTGTGGAACTGAGAATGGGAGAGGGAAGGAAAAAAGTACCACGATTACCATTTGGAGTTAAAAAAATTATTTATGAGAATGCATTACTTTTATTTTTGAAGTGACAAGTTTAAAATGCCTTTCTTCAGTCCTTGTCAAATCAAGCAGACAGAAAAATAGAAACATTGAGGACCTGAATAATAGAACTAACAAGCTTGAAATAATAAACATCTGTTAAACTCCTTGTGAAAATAAAAGACTACCTTCTGCCCAGGCTCCCATGAAATAGTAATAAAAATTGATCATACATTAAGCCATAGAAAAGATCTCAACACATTCTACAAGGTATAAAGAGCATAAGATATTTTTACCATGTACAACTAGAAGCAGTTGTTTGTTTTTGTTTTCATTTGTTTGTTTTTTTTTCTCAAATGGAAGCAAAGCCTTCAACCCTTTGGAAATGTTCATATGCTCCTCTGAACAACTCTGTATCAAAGGTGATCAAAGCCAAAATGTCAGAATATCAACAAAAGAAGGATAATGAGAATAGTAGTTATCAAAGCCAGAGGAATGTGATCAAAACTGTACTTCTAAGAAAATTCATAACCTCATATCACCTTACTACTAAAAAAGAAAAAATGAAAATAATTATTTTAAAAAATTAAGAAATTAGAAGAAAGAGTTAAACCTAAGGAAGGCAGAATGAAGGAATTTATGGAATCAAATTATTGGAAAGCAAAAAGCAGTGGAAATTACAAGTAAAACTTTTGTAATACAAGCAATAATATAAATTATTTTGTTATTTAATAAGAAAAAAGGGAGGAAATATGAATACATGGAAATAAGAATGAATAAAGAAAATAACCACAGATCTGGAGGAAAAATAAGAGAAGTAAAATAAGAACTTGATAATATATCTGAAAACCAGGAAAATAAAAATGTCAAAAGTTGGCTTAAGACAAATCACGCTTAAAGAGACCAACAATACTGGAAGAAATTAGGAAAGTTCTTGAAGAATTATCTTTTAAGAAAGTGCCATAACCAAGAGGCTTCTAGGAAATAGAATTTTTTTTCTATAGATCTTTAAGGAATAGTAAATTCTTATGCCATGTAGTTCTAGGGCACAAATAAAGAAGAAAAATTTCCACAAACAATATTCTAAAGACTGAAATATAAATATAAATATATGATAGGAAAAGAAAACTCTGAGCCAATTTCACATGTGAACATTGATATTTAAAATCCTAAATAAGATATTAGTATTAGCCTTAAGCAAAATATCACATAATATTTCATGATTGGAAGAAGGGTTCATCACATAAATGGAACTATTGTTCAAAATCAGGAGATCTCTTCATTTTAGCACATCAAGACAGAGGCAGCTGAACCATTCAGTACTCAGTCCTAATAAAATGCCTTGGACTTCTGTTCCTGGGAAGATGGACTAAATGTACTTTCCCCTATTCCTTTCACTAAGTACAAAAAAAACCCCACCTAGAATATATATATATATATATATCATAAGGAATATCAGAAAGGTAGAGGGAAGGAAGAAGACTGGCTACTAGGAATCACACAATGATGAACCCCCTGGATTTCTATTTCTTTGGCTTCATATTTCCCACAAGTGGAGCTTAAGAAGCTGGCACCTGGAAAGGGCAACAGATGCAGACCAAAAAAAAAAAAAAAAAAATCCCATGAGAAGCCTGCTCTCTCTATCCGGAGGACCAGGAAAGGGGTAGCCTAGCAACAAAGAAAGTTTCTAAACAACCTCTCCAGTGAAACACCACAGAAAACACTGTGACCCCATGACATCGCCACCCAAAATGGCAAAGGTAGTGTAGAGAGCCTAGAAGTCCACACTCACCAGGCTATAATGAGTACCCTGCCCACCACTGCTCACAATGTCAGTGGGGATTGATTGGGGAGGATGGAATTCCATCCCCACCCTGCAGTAAAGAGGTGGCATTTCCTCTCCTCCCTAAGGTGTTGTCTAAGGAGGTTTCGGAGAGAATCAGGACTTCAGTACTTCCCAGTGGTAATGAAGCCATTACAACATGATGCCAAAGGTGACCATGTAGGGGGCAGAAACAAAGCACTCTTTTACTACTCCCAGCCAGGAGGTATCAGTGAAAGCCTAATACGTATGAACCAAAGAACAGAGTTCCAAAATATATGAAGCAAAAATGGATAGAAATGAAAGGAGAAAGAAACAAATACACAATTTTTGTTGGAGATATCAACACAAACTCAACATTTGCTAGAGCAACTATACTAATCAGCAAGGATAAAGAGAACTTAACAACACCGTCAATCAACAGGATCTAATCAATATTGAAAGAATACTTCATGAAAACACAGCAAATAACATGCTTTGCAGGTGCTCACAGAATATACGCCAAAACCTCTCCTGGGCCATAAAACAAACCTCAACAAATTACAAAAAATTGAAATTATACAAAGCATGTTAATCATAGTAGAATCAAACTAGAAATCAACAATAGAACGATCACAAGAAAACCCAAACATTTGGAAAGCAAACAACACATTTATATATAATGCATGAAACAAAGAAAGTCTTGAAGGAAGTTTAAAATACATTTAAACAGATGAAAATGGAAATACAGTCAACCCTGCAACAACACAGATATGAACTGGATGGGTCTATTTATATGCAGATTTTTAATATAAATACAGCATAGTATTGTAATTATATTTTCTCTTCCTTACGATTTTTTAATAACATTTTCTTTTCTCTAGCTTACTTTATTGTAAAAATACAGTATATAATACATGTAACATGTATAATATGTGTTAACAAATTGTTTATGTTATTCCAGTCAACAGTAGGCTATTAGTTAAGTTTTGGGGGAGTCAAATACATGGATTTTTGACTGTGTGGTGGGTGGGCACCTCATCCCCAGGTGTTCAAGAAACAACTGTACAACAAATCAAAATCTGTAGGACACAGCTAAAGCCATGCTGAGAAGCAAGAAGCATAGCACTAAAATGCACAGATTACAAAAGAGGAAAATTCTCAAATCAATAATCTAAGCTCCCACCTCAAAAACCTAGAAAAAGAAGATCAAAATAAACACAAACAAGCAGAAGGAAGGAACTAATAAAGGCAGGAGCAGAAATCAATGAAATTGAATCAGAAAAACCAAAGAGAAAAATCAATGAAACAAATTGGCTATTTCTTTGAAAGATCAATAAAATTAACAAACCTCCAGCAAAACTGACAAAGACAAGAGAGAAGACACAGAATACAAATATTAGAAGTGAAACTGAAGGTATCATCACTACAGACCCAGCAGACATCAAAAGGAAAAGCAGAGGAGGCTAGGCTACCAGAGTAGGAGAGCAACTGTATCAATGTGTAGAGCCTGGTTGTGACCTTGTGCTGAGGTGTTGCAAAATGTTACTAGTGGGGAAACCAGTGAAAGGGTACAGTGGATCTCCCTATATAACTTTTTACAACTGCTTTTGAATCCCCAGTTATCTCAAAATAGAATTTTAATTTAATGAACTCTAAAACAATCCCATAGCAAAGTATAATTAGAAGCTTACTTCTTCAACATAACGGTTGTCATGATATAATGAGACACTAGTGGTATCTTCATTAAAGATAGGAACATGATAAGGTAGGTGGCCTACTTCCTCAACTGTATTTTATATTGTTCTAGAAATTCTAGCCTAAGCATTTTGACAAGGGAATGAAATAAAAAGCATAAAATATTGCAGAAGAGGGGATAAAAATTCCAATGTTAGAACTGATAAATTATGCAACTAGAATATCCAATAGAAACAAATGGCAAACTATTAGTAATCAAGGAGTTCAGATAGAAGGCCAGTCATAAAATAAAAATATAAAGATGTTCTCATTTGAGATTGTCAAAAATAGGAACAGTTTGAATGTGTATAAGTAGGAATTGATTAAATACAACATGGTGATCCAAAGAATGCAATCCCATGCACCTGCTTAAAAAAATGTGTAGAGCCATATGTGTTTATATGTAAATGTGTTTGTATCAGTCAGGGTAGGCCAGGTTGAAGCTACCATAACAAATGACTCCCAAATCTCAGAGGACTTTTTCTTGCTCACTTCACATATTCTCTGTAAATCAGCTCTACATCATTTTCTCTACACCATCTTAACTCTAGAACTCAGCATGATAGAACAACCTCTATACAAAATTTTCTGATCTCATGGAAGAGGGTAAAGAGAGACATGTCGAAAGTATAAGCTAGTTTTTAAAGCTTTTGCTTAAGGATGATACATATCTGCTCACATTTCCTTGGCCAAAGTTAGTCAGTGGCCATGCATGAGATCAACAAAAACAAAATTTATTATCTTCGCACAGAAAACAACACCTTAGAAAGGAGCACCAGACGTAGATGGACCTAATATCATCTACCATAATATCCATAAAATATTATCAAGTAAAAACCAAATAAAACAGGTTGGAGTTGGGAAGAGTAGTCACTATAAATATTGGCTTTTTTTTGGTAGGGTGGGTAGGATTAAGGGACAACTCTACTACTATTTTCTGCTTTTTATATTTTTGTAATGTTACAGGATTTTGTAATAGATATTTGTCAATTTCAGATTAAAATAATATTTGATTTAAAAAGTGAAAAAAGGGGAAAATCTGATCTTAGTCTCTTCTGCTTTAATTTAAAGCACATGCATTTTATATGATAAGGAATCAGTGACACCAGGACTGTAGTTCATCATGAGTAGGTACAAGAGAGGAAACTGAGTAATAAAAATATACAATGGAACCAAAAATTAAAAATTAAAAATTAAAAAAATAAACACATGCATTTTTCCTTTTTCATTTGTGGACATGGAGAATAGGTGTCATCATTCACAGAATAATGCTTGGAAGCATTTATTAAATGAGTTGGTAGATTAAAAAAACTAATTTTTTTGAACCAAACACACAATTGATTGAGTAAGAGGTTCTACGTACTGCATCAGGCTATAAGAAATTCAAATCTAGTCAGATAAGAAAATACCCTTCCATCCTACATTTAACAACTGCAGAGCATAACCATATATGCAATACGTGGCAGAATGTTATTCACCAGAACCAAAAACAAAGGAAGAACAGTAGTATTTCCTAGGCGGTTTTGTGGACTTTCCCTTATGCAGAGAAAGAAAAGAGAGGAATGGTGGTAACACAGAGCTGCCTGCTCTTGTGGCCAATGAGTGCCTTGGTTCTGCCATCAGGCAAGAGTGCAAGTCCCAGTGACCATTTTCAGCTGGGAGGCTGGGTGACATGGAGGCGACAGGGGATGAGAAAGAAGTTAAGAGAACGAGTGGTGATGAGGTTGTGTATGGCTGAAAGAAGAGATATTTTTAGCAAATTTCCATAAAAGTGAATTAGAAGGGGTGCCTGGGTGGCTCAGTTGGTTAAGCGACTGCCTTCGGCTCAGGTCATGATCCTGGAGTCCTGGGATCGAACCCCGCATCAGGCTCCCGACTCAGCGGGGGGTCTGTTTCTCCCTCTCCTTCTGCCCCTCTCCCTGCTCCATCTCTCTCTCTCAAATGAATGAATAAAATCTTTATTAAAAAAGTGAAGGAGGATGGGGCAGAGGGTGGGGTGTTCTTTCTGTGTAATGTACTGTGTAAACCCCATACCACCCCCATGAAGAAAAACTGCTGTAAAGAGTTATAGGCACTTGTCCCAGAGGTAGGGATCCTCCCTATTCTTCTGTGACATGAACACGGCAAGCCCTTGGCATTCTTCAAAAATATCTATTAAGAACTCCACCAACCCCCAAATCCTTAGGTGTAACTGGAAGTACCACATGCACTTGCTGCTATGACCTCTAGGGGCTCATGGGATGGGGGGGGATGGAGATGAGGGTAGCAAAATACCTTTTTCTACAATTCCTCTCCTTCTGACACAATTAGCAGGGAGCGCAGTTTTGAGCATAGTAAAGAAAAACCCGTAATTTCAAAACCCAGGCAGTTGTCCAATTAGCCAAGGGGTTGAGGACTGTATTGTTTGGAAAGGCATCATAAGGGACGGCATTTTCTATGCCCAGCAAGGCCCCTTGGCATGGCCCAGGGGAAGAAAATGAGAAGAAAAGGTTTGAAATTGCTCTGGGGTATAATTTAGAATGTGCTCTCCACTGTGAGAGCACATTCTAAATGTGGGGCAGCTGCACAGATTTTGTTGCTTCTAGGAAACTGTCTTTCCCTTAGTGTGGATGTAGACTATTGTCTGTCTCTGAGAATTGTTTGTCCTTGGGAGAATGTGTGAATGTGTGTGAGGGGATGTAAGTGGGTGTATCTGTGTAGGAGTATGTTTGAGCATGTTTCTGCAGTTACTCACAAAGACAGTTAGCCTCGGCGAGAATGAGGGCTTTCACCTCACTTTGGTACAAAGATCGCAAAGACAGGGAGCCTTTGAGTGCCCAAACCAACCCTGGACTGTTCTGCCTGTCAGAGCCCACCTGGATGATTCTGCAGATGCCCGTAAGTGGCCTTTTACGTCAGGTTATTGTCTAAAGCAGGAGTTAGCAAGCTAGCATCCAAGGACAAAATCTGGCCCACTACCTGTTTTTGTAAATAAAGTTTTATTGGAACACAGCCATACCCATTTATCTACATTTTGTCTATAGTGGCTTTCATATTATAACAGCAGACTTGAGTAATTGGGACAGAGACCATATCGCCTGCTAAGCCTAAAATAGTTACTATCTGGCTTTTTGCATAAAAAGTCTGTTGACCTCTGGTCTAAAGTCAGCACTTCCAAAGAGAAAATTGCATATAAACATTACCCTTGAAAATCCGTTAGGAAGTTAAGATGGATATTTTGTCACCCAATAAGCCCCTATCAGTGTTTTCTGCAGGAATAGAAGAATAGTGTTTCTTAAACTGAATGCCGAATAAACAATTGGCATGTGTTTAGGAACCGTGATGTGTGAAAAACACATATATCTAATAGCAGAATTACCCTTAGCACAGTGAAATGAGAAGCTCGGAGAAATGCTACCCATAAAGGGCATGCAGATTCATGTTTCGCATCTCATTTACACTTTTGGTCAAAAGCTTTTTAAGAAGAAAGTAGGCAGCATCACCTCCACTATACAAATTGTCACTGCTTGCTATTTTTAAAGGAGGAGTATGTAGTTGAATTTGAGTAAATGAAGTGGATGTATGCTGCAAATCCATTTTGGGAAATGTACTGTGGGGGGTTTTGGGTGCTATGTATAGCCCCGGTTGGGGGAAAGAGTTATTTCAGAGGGAGGGAAAGGTCTTTCCAGTACTGTAAAGAATTAGAGAAAGGCTTTTCTGCACAGAGAGATAAGTAGGTAGATCTGACATAAGGAAGATAGGTCAAGAACTGGAATGTGCCAGGAGAAGGCTATAGGAGAATTGTTTCATTTCATTTTCTTTTGCCTTAGCCTGACAACAGTCATAGTTTGCCTCCTCCTTGAAGTTCCTTTGCCTAAATTGTAATTCCGTCCAGTTAGTTGCAAACCTTCAGGAAATCTCATGGGCTCAGGTTGTACCCCATGAGAAACTTTCCAACTTTGGAAAACCAAAGGTGGGAACAGTAAATGGACATTTGCCCTTCCCCCCAAATCACCCCTCTGACCAGCATGACAATCAAAAGTTTGATTAAGATTTTCAGCAGCAACCAGCTGCAAATGAACAGAGGCTTAGTACAAAAGCTGGAAGCCTTGGGAGGGAAGAGGGGATAGTGGAACCACAGTTACATTGTTGCATGATTTGGGGACAAACATCAACTAACTATTTCTTTTCCCCAAAATATACTATAGATACATGACTGGCTCTTGAAAATGGTGGAGAACATACGTGGGCGTGTGTGTGTTGGGGGGAGGTTGACACATGAGTTACATAAACATGGGAATGTTTTACAATTGAACGTTTTGATGTATATCTTCATACCAAAAGTCAATTGCTCTTTTCACTGTCACTAACATGTTCTTTCTCACTTGGAGGCCATTTCTAACTGGGAGAAAAAGGTGTCACGCCCTGAGCACCCCCGGAACAAGCAGAGTACTAGGAAACTGAATTGAGACATGGATGCTCCTGCTCTCCAACCTAGAAGCACATCTCATTCCAATTTGTGCTTCAGCCAAATTACAACCTGCTATGTGTCAGAGACCTCCAGTTTGCGCATGCATGTCCAAGTTGCAATATCTAATTTGCTAATTTTTTTTTACTAGTAAAACTTAGAAGCGTTTTAATTTTTTAACTTGATTGAGGAATAACTGACAAGTATAACTGTGTATATTTAAAGTGCATAATGTGATGGTTTGATATACATATACATTGCAGAATGATTACCAAGACCCACACAACTATTTTACTAATTTAAAATTGAGCTGTCTGATCACTTGAAGAGAGAACTTAGAACTTGGAACCAGAATGCCAAGTGTGATTAAAATTCCAGTGACATTTTTCAACAATGCAGTTTCATTAGCCTAGGAATTGAGTTGATAAAAATGGCAAATTAAGTTGCCCTTAGATTTGATCAAAATCATGAAACTTTGTGCTTCTCGACCTAGGCCGCATTTGAAACTTCTGGGAGCTTTAAAAACTCCTGAGGCTCAGGCCACATTGGAGCTAGTCATTCACTTCCCTGGGGGCTGGGGCGGGGGTGGGGTGGGGTGGGGGGAGCCATCAGTAGTTTTGAAAGCTCCTGGAGGGAGGCGTCCCATCCTGCAGTCAGTGCTGGGTCCGTGCTGGTAATCAGGGCTCCAGATGCAAGGAAAAGGTAAAGGGAATGGCTACCTCCCAGAAGCCTCCAGAAACTTGACAAGTCAAAACGTGTAGAAGGCTTTCTTGTATTCTAGAGCAGAAGACATTTTAGGAGTGCTTATTTAGTCCAGAAATGGGAACTGTTCTGTTTAGACTTCATTAAAGCACATGTGGGCGATGTCACCGTGAAATCACTTCAGCCATCTGGCAACACAACAGGAAGTTATTCTGGTTTTGAATAAAGTGCAACAAGGCGGGTGAGGCAGCAATTAAAACTTATCAAAATGGCTTTGATTTTCTGACTGGTACAGAAGGGGATGCAACATTTCCAAAGGGATTTTTTTTTTTTCTTTCTCCCTTATTTCCATAGAAAATATTTCTAAAGTGAAGATTCAATTCAATTTAATTGTACTGATTATATTTTAAAAAATCAAATAAACTCTAGTACTTCAAAGGCTTTACTGAAAACATAAAACTCCGCTTCTCCTGGAGAAGAATGTATAAATCCCATTAGTGGGCATTTGAAGTGAATATGGAAGCACTATTAAAACTAAAACAACTTTATAATGTAAGAAGGACTTGACCGGTCCAGGACTAAATGGGGAGCAGCGAACATTAATCTGGGTAGTGAGGTGGGTGGGGGGATGTTCTCGGTAATATGCTTTTACTGTCCCTTAGATGTGGTTTTTTGAGGTAATCATCATAATATCCACTGTCTAGTCTTAACATTGCTTTATTTTATTATATTGTTTTTCATTTGCTTTTATGAGTTCTATTTTTTTAGACTCTAATTTGAAGAATATCTTCAAGCCCCATCATCACCCCACCCAATCTTGCCCCCTCTGCTGTAAAAGATATTAGAGGGATAAATCTGAGCCTATCTTTTTATTGCCCTTGAACACAAATATGGTTTTCTAGATTTCAACACATCACTTATTTCCTTTTATTATTATTAGTGAAGGATAGTCAACAAGGATGTTTCATTAGTTTCAGGTGTATGACATAGTGATTGGACAAGTCTATAAGTTATGCTATGCTCACCATAGTGTGATTACCATCTGTCACCGTATTATGCTATTATAATCCCAGACTATATTCCCTATGCTGCACCTTTCCTCCCATGGCTTACTCATCCCATAACTGGAACATATTACCTGTTTCTTATTTAAACTTTTTATTTTGGGAAAATTGGAGATTCACATGCAGTTATAAGAAATGATGCACAGAGATCCCACGCTCCCTTTACCCAGTTCCCCCTTAAAGGAAACATCCTACAAAACTATAATACAACCAGGATGCTGACATTATTGCAGCAACGATGGAGGACAATTCTTTTACTGAAAGAATCTCAAGCTGCCCTTTTGTGAGCGATCCCCCCCATTTCTCTCCCACTCCCAATCCCTCCGTTATATAAATGGAATCACATTGTCTGTGACCTCTTGGGATCACCTTTTTTTCACTCAGCATAATTCTCTGGAGATTCAGCCAAACGAATGCATGTGTCAATATGCATGTATTTTATTGCTTTTTTATTGCTGAGTAGTATTCCGTGGTATGGCTATATCATACTTTGTTCTACCGTTTGCCTGATGAAAGACATCTAGGTTGCTTCCGGTTTTTGGCTGTTACTAATAAAAACATTTGTGTACAGGTTTTGCATGAATGCAAGTTTTTATTTCCTTGGGATAAATATCCAAAAATGCAGTTGCTGGGTCATACGATAATTACATGTTTTTCAAGAAACTACCACCGTATTTTCTGGAGTGACTCTACCATTTTACATTCCTTCTAGCAAAGTGTGAAATCAAGTTTCTCACATCCCTGCCAGCATTTGGTATTACCGTTTTTTTTGTTTGTTTTTGTTTTTATTGTAGTCACTCTGATAAGCATGGAGTAATAGCTCGTTGTGGTTTTAATTTGCATTTCCCTAATGGCTATTGATACAGAAATCTCTTCATGTGCTCTTCTTCTGTTTGCTTTATATATAATATACAGGATTGTATTTAGCACCAGCAAGAGGAAAGTTCCACATTATCTTTTATGATGGGTCAAAATAGAATAGTGGTTAAGAGAGCAAGTTCTGTTCTCACATGGCCAAAGTTCGAATCCTGGCTTAACCACATCCGGGCTTTGCAAACTTGGGCAACTTCTCTTTTCTCAGTTTCCCAATCTGTCAAATAAGGATAACACCTACCTTGTTTTGAGGGTTTAATGAGCTAATGCAAAGCACTTCAAACAACATGTTTGATAATTTTTATTTAAATAGAATTTATAATGCATTTCATAAAATTAATAACAGTAAAAAATAACATAGTTTCACAAAATTGTAAGATTTGCTTAATTTTCCTCTGGCATTTCACATTACAGAAAATTATTTTGATGCCAACCCCATTTTTCCTTTTTTAAGTAACCTTTCTTGGGCATATCCACCCTGCTTGGGGGATTTTATTTTTCCTTGCAATTCCCAGCTGTCATCAGTCTGTGTATAGGGAAGCGTCTCTTCATGCTTGATAAATATTT
This sequence comes from Leptonychotes weddellii, assembly GCF_054177405.1. Classification (NCBI taxonomy): domain Eukaryota; kingdom Metazoa; phylum Chordata; class Mammalia; order Carnivora; family Phocidae; genus Leptonychotes; species Leptonychotes weddellii. The sequence goes on along the minus strand of NC_138373.1, from coordinate 56,887,380 downwards.
GATAAGCTCTTCCAGTCTCAAAGTGCAAGTGTTTCGGCAATTCACAGAGTCATGGGTAAATCGGGTCCAGATTCTCTGAATTTCTAAGCATGTGCAAGACAGGCTTTCTTTACTTAATATTAAATTCCTACAGTCATTTCCAAGCTTAAGAAAAGAGGGCTATATAGCAAGGGGAGAATATTTTGAAACCTGATTATTCTACTCAAAACCCAAGATATAAACCAGGTTTTCTAGTATTTACTCTTCTTCTAAGGTTTTTAGTAATATTCTACTATTCTGAAAATTTGTATATCTTTTTAAAGATTTTATATGTATTTATTTGAGAGAGAGAGAGTAAGTGCACAAGCTGGGGGAGAAGCAGAGGGAGAGGGACAAGCAGATTCCACACTGAGCGCAGAGCCCAATGTGGGGTCGGATCCCAGAACCCTGAGATTATGACCTGAGCTGAAACTGAGTCAGTCGCTTAACTGACTGAGCCACCCAGGCGCCCCTACAGTATTTTTAAAACTGTAAAATACATCCTTAAAGTGTAAAGATGGAAAATGTTCTCTTGTGAGTGACAAAGAAGGGACCATCAAATCACTGGCAATATAATAATAATTTTACACCACTTCCCAATCATTGACTAATCTTTAAAGGATATCTACAAATGATGTAAGAAGTATTTTCATATTTTTTTCATATTTATTATACAACAAATAGAACACAGATTCTGAAGTGAGTTTGATGAAATAGACAAAGATGTCCCCTATGAGGGGACATTTGGCTAAATAGCTATAACTATGGGATTGGTTAAATAAATTATGGCACATCTCTAAACTAGAATATTATGTGGTTGTTAAGATGAGTTAGACAAATACATATGCACTGATGTGCAAGGCAGTAGTAGATACAGAATTATCTCAGGAGGAAAATAGATTATATACATATATATGGGGGTATGTGATTTACACATCAAAACATTTATGAAAAACATTTGTTGGCAGAAGACTATAAAACACTGCAGAGTGGGACTAGGTAGTGAGATGGAGATTTATTTTACATCTTTCTATATTATTTGAAAAATTTTAACATTGCACGTTACAAAAACAATTAATTTTTTCAAAAATTGATGCATCACCACAAAGAATATTGGATGTTTGGATGTTCATGGACAAAGCACACCGTTTCTGTTAAATAAGGAGGAAAAATAGGGATAGGGATGTCAGGATCTATCTGAACACATAAATAAGCCATGGTATCGAATTTTGTATTTATTTAAGATGTTATTTTTCTTTGTATCTCTTAACAACAAGCTCCGTCCAGGAGAATAATGAGGAAAACAAGGAACAATCTTGGCTGTTATTGTAACTGAACACTGAACCCACAGATCTTTAATGTATTTACATAGGTATGCTTGAAATCCTTTTTTGCTGACTGATTTTAAAAGAATTGTAGGCTTCTTTGATGAGACAGAGGAAGTGCTGAAGAATAAATTAGTGAAGGGGAAAGAATCAAGCCCCAGGAAAGAGACAATGGTGATGTCCTTAGTGCTACAATATTCCCGAGAGGAATCCAGGTTATTTCTCACTGTTGGGACAGCCACCATGCAGACCATGAAAAGAACTATCAGGACAGCCGATAAGGTCTTTTCTGAAGTGGCCATGCATTTTGTATTTTATCTTTGGGTCAACATGTCCTTGAGGCTTTTAAAATTTATATTCGTAAGTACTAGCCTGTCAATCAAAAATATACATATGTTAACTCTCATTTAATATTCAACATGAAATGTCATGTAATATCATAGCTCTGGGGCACAACTCCAATTATGTATCCGATGAACTGAAGACACAATTTAATAAGTTATAGTCTTTCGGGACCCTAAATCTTGGCAAGTCTTTCTTTTTGTAAGTTATTTAGAGTAGTTGATGACATTCACATGGTATAGAATAAAATCCATCAGTCCTTACAGATATACGTTGATCATATTTACTTTTAAGCATAAACTGAAATACTACATGAAAGTACAACATTATTTTTGTGTATATAAAAACTTTGTAGGGGCACCTGGATGGATCAGTCGGTTAAGCGTCCAACTCTTGATTTCAGCTCAGGTCATGATCTCAGGGTCATGAGATGAAGCCCTGGGTTAGACTCTGCGCTCAGTGGGGAGTCTGCTTCTATCCCTCTTCCTCTCCCTCTGCCCCTCCCCCCCGCTCATGCTCTGTCTCTAAAATAAATAAAATAAATCTTTCTAAAAAAACTTTTTAAAGTTATAATTCATTAAGGCTGACATTTTACAATGAAAGTGTTACAGCCTTTTAAAACATATATCTTAAAATAGACATGCATTAATACAAATACTATCACAATGCATACAAATAAACCAGAAGTGATGGCAGATCAATGGCAGCTGATTCTAAGTAATGAAACCATTTGGAAATTGCTTCTCCCCTAAATAAACAATTACGTTTGAAAATACTGACATAAAAATGCTTAAAATATGTTTCCTCAGCTTCTATAAAAGAGATCAATAGAGGACCTTGAGAATAACTAGAGGGATATATTTCTTTTTTTTTTTTTTTAAAGATTTTATGTATTTATTTGAGAGAGAGAGAGAGCATGAGTTGGGGAAGGGGCAGAGGGAGAAGCAGACTCCCTGCTGAGCACAGAGCCTAATGTGGGACTCATTCCCAGGACCCCAAGATCATGACCTGAGCCGAAGTCAGATGCTTAATTGACTGAGCCAACCAGGCACCCCTAGATGGATATATTTCATAAAGGATCATCTCAGTCTTCACAAAATCATGGACAATAGGAAGAAGCTTGTTTTTGAGCAAACTTATTTTTAAAAATTATGAAGTCATAGAATTGCCATGATAGGACATTGAACCATTTCTTGAAATGTGAAAATTCACAGGGGATTTGAATCTTGGCCCTTCTTAGAAGATGAAGCCTCCACAATACCCCTCTCAGTTGCGACTGTTGAGATCAGTCGACAAGGGAGATCCTTGCAAATCACAGAATAGGAGCAGACTGGCTGATCAAGAAACCCACTCTTACTACAGGGTAAGTCCCTGCCTTTCCTGGGGGATATGATACAGGGTATGAATTGGCGACTCACTACAAAAATGGTGCCAATTCTCTACCCTTCCCTCTATTCATGTCCCTTGCAAGGTGACTTTGCAATTCTCACTGTCAAGAGACGGTGTTGGTTTCTTCATCCATTGACTCTGACCTGACCCTATGACTTGTTCTGCCAATAGCGTGCAGGTAAAGTGCCAATGTGCCAGTTCTGAGTCTTGGCCTCAAGAAGCTTTGTGTGCTCCTACTCTCTTCCTTGGAACCCTGCCATCACCATATGAACAAGTCCAGCTCGCCTACTGCAGGACAACAGACACATGGAGCAGAGATGAATCGTCTCCGCTGAAACCATCCTAGACCAGCCAGTCCCCAGCCTACCTACAAGCCGACAGCTGATGCATGAGCTAGCACAGCCGAGATCTGCTGAGCGTGATTTAGATCAGAAAAACCACCCAACAGCCCTGCAGCCTGGTGAACTTTTGGTATTGTCACTAGGTTTTGGTGTAGTTTGTTATACAGCAATAGCTAACAGAGGTACAAAGTAAGTATCTTCAAGTCTTCTATTTCAAAACAAAATTAAATGAATCCTTCAACTATTTATTTACTCTCATCTTCTCTTCAAGTTTCTTAAACGAATAGTCTATGTATGCCTCAACTTCTTTTCTTTTCATTTATTCCTTGACAATTCTAAAACTGTTCTTGTTAAGGAGTGCAGACTTTTTAATTGTTAAGTCCAGTGGGCACTTTCTTTCTTTCTTTTTTGAATTATATAGCTTTTTAGGTCATGGTATCTGATTTCACTGAAAACTGTAATTGATTTTGCTATAACATATCCATTAAAATTACTATTTTAATGCTTAAGTAATTTATTTTCTTATAATTTTTTTTGGATCCAGATGGGTGATTATTTGCTTTTTTAATTGAGATATAACTGACATATAATGTTACATTAATTTCAGGTGAACAACAATGATTTGATATTCATGTATGTTGTGAAATGATCACCACAATAAGTCTAGTTAATATCCATCACCACGTGTAGTTACAAATTTTTTGTGTGATAAAAACCTTTAAGATTTTCTATCTTAGCAACTTTCCAATATGTAATACAGTATTATTAACTATAGTTGTGATGCTGTGCCTTATATCCCTTGGACTTATTTATTTTGTAACTGGAAATTTGTACCTTTTGACTACCTTCTGTGGGCATTTTAATTCTTATCTTACTCAAGTTTCTGTACCATTTGACGCTGTTGATGACTCCTTTCTTGAATCGGCTCTGCTGGTGTTTATGACACTACTATCATATGATTTTCCTCCTGTTTCTATGGCTATTGCTCTTAATTCGCTAACATAGGTCCATCTTCCTTTGCTTCCCCATGAAGGCACATGATCCTCACTGATCTGTCCTCAGCCCTTTTCTTTTCTCAGTATACATATGTCCCTTGGTTGACTTCATTGAGGTTCACAGATTCTATCATCAAATCTAGATTCATTTCTAAGAAGTAGACTTTCATACTCAATTAACATAGATCCATATTGTAGATGGATCAGTTTGGTGATATTGTGGAGGATATATTTGAGGGGAAGCTGGAAGCAGTTATGAGGACATTGCAGTAATCCAAAGGATAGAGGAGAAATACTTTATCTTGGTCACAAAACAAGGAAGGGATGTTGAGAAATACTTCAAAGGCAAAATGTACCAGATATGAAGAGTAAGGGATAGTGAAAAGTCTTAGATGAAACATTTCTTGAATTTTTCTCCTCTTGTCTGTACTAATTGAGATGAGAAATGAGAAAAAATACATTTCTTTCTGTTAATTCTGAAAAGTAAAGAACATCTGTAGATGAAAAATCAGAGAGTTAAAGTCAGAAATACAAAAAAAAAAAAGGTTTAACACACTATACAAATAAAAACATTTTTGAAAAGCCACAAAGTAAAGTTTATTCAAATGCTATTATTGCTTGCAAGTTCTATTTCTAGTCTTTCTGAGCTTATAGCTCAGTAATATGTCACTCACTCTCCTCAAACTAAATATTTGTTAAGCTTACAGTTGAGTGAGTTGTATTATGTTTATTAATTAATTTGTTCAATGTATAAAACGATTATCTACTTTTTGTCAAGTACTTTGACGGAAGCTATGGAACACACCAAGTGGATAAGCAATTTCCTACAGGGAATTCATATTCTCATAAAATAGGCTAAAATTTGTCTCTAAATGCTCACGCTTTGAGGTATAACTTGAGGTACCAAAGGATCGACAGAGGGAAAGAAAACCTGTAGGTATAAGAAATCAGGTGAGATTAAAAGGTGGAGTAGATTTGGACATGTAGAGGTGGGAGGAAAGAGCATTCTAGAATTGGTAAGATCACAAATGTAGCAAAATGGAATGCATCCTCAGTGCCCAATGAGTAGCCCCAAGATGAGCCACAGATTGAGACAGGAGGTTAATGAGAGATAAAGCCAAGAAGACAGGTTAAGGGCTCAAAGTATAGGACCTTTGCCTAATATAGTCTGAACAGTTTAGACTACATTCAGGAGACGACTAGGGGGTGGCTAAAACTTTTAAAGCATGTGACTAGGACCCGCTTTAGAGTGATTAGTCAGATAACAACAGCATGGTTCGAGGCTGAACCACTGGCCTGGAGCCTGAGTCTGGAGAAGCCAATGGAGTCAAAGTGATCGCTGTGAACACCACCAGGCAGTAGCTTAGGGATGGGGTTGTAATCCTAAACCTGACTTAGATAGTAAGCAGTGGAAATAGAAGAGAAGTATTGAACTTTTTGAATCCATCTGATTTGTGACTTAATTGGCTATATGAGAGCAATTTGGGGAAGGACATATTTGAACATGTTGATTCCAAATTTCTGGCTGGATTTCAAAGTCCACCAGGCATTTGGAAGGCTGAGAACCAACTCAGAGCTGAATTTTTTTTTTTTTTTTGAGAGAGAGAGAGAGAGTACGCACACGCAAGAGAGAGCAAGTGGGGGAGGGGCAGAGGGAGAGGGAGAGTGAGAATCTCAAGCAGGCTCCACGCCCAAGGCAGAGCCAGTTTCGAGGCTCCATCTCATGACTCTGAGGTCATGACCTGAGCTAAAATCAAGATTCAGATGCTTAACTGACTGAGCCACCCAGGTGCCCCTGAAAATTTATATTTTACTTGTATTCTCTATTAATGATAATCTGTAAAAGTAAGCCTCTTCCCTAAGTGATATTTTTCTTATCTGTTTTTTTGGCTGTTTGTGTTTGGTCATTGCAAAAAACCCCATTACAATTTTAATTGAAATAGTATTAAATGGATAATTTAATTTGGGAAAAATTCACGTTCAGTATGTAAGAATAGAATATTATGCTTTCCTATCCACGAACACAGATTTTTCTCTTCAGTGGTTTGTCTTCTTTTACCTCCCTCAGTGAAGTTTTGTAATTTTTTCCATATAATTCCTGCCTATTTCTTATTCAGTTTATTCCTAGGTATTTTATAATGGATAGTGATTTGTGATTAGGATGTTTGCCTGCTATGTTTTCAAACTCTTTACTGGTATATGGGAAAATGATCCATTTTGCATGTTGATTTTATAATTGGACAACTTATGCAACTCTCTCAGCTCTAATAGCTTCTGTTTCTCTTCCTTTCTTATATTTATATCTGTTTATTTTTCTTGTCTTATGTCATGACTAGAATGCCCAGAGCAATCTTAAATAACAACAATGACTAAGAGCAGAAACGCTAGATATTTTCTTAATCCTTGCAATTTCAGGGAAGTCATTATGTTATCTTCATAAATGAAACACAGTTTTATCTGTACTATTTATTTTTACTTTATCTTATTTTACCCGTTAACATTTGCCTTTGCCTTTTTATCCCATCCTGTCATCTTTTTGTCCTTTTCTCTCCTCTTTGGTTTTTCTGCTCCCATTCATTGTGACTGCCTCTTTCTGCACTCTACTGAGGAAGTCAAAGAGATTCCTGAAATTCTTCAAAACTTTGTGGAGATTACTCTTTCCCCCTAGTTTTATACTATATTTTTTATAGACCTTTATTTACCTTCTGTTGTTCATTCTTGAGTAAGTTGAAATTTAGTCATCCTTTTTTGTTAACAGATAGCAGTGGGGACTGCCCTGGCCTCTCTCTCTACACATTTATGGGAAGATCGTGTTCCCTTCTTAGATCTATTGTTTGGAAGTAGGTAAAAGTGCTACGTGTTCAGTTGCCAGTTTTTAGAGTATTTGCACTTATTGTGATTCTACTCGTCTTATCTCACCCCTTGTACTTTGAAACTATGGTGTGTTCGAAAAATTAATATCCCCACTAGGTACCAGTGATGGTTAATTTTATGTCTTAACTAGACTGGGCCATGGGGTGCCCAGACATTTGGTCAAACATTATTATAGATATGTCTATAAGGGTACTTCTGGATAAAATTAATATTTGAATGGGTAAACTGAGTGAAGCAGATTACTCTCCCTTATGTGGGTGGGCCTCGTCCAATCAGTTGAAGGTCTGAATAGAACAAAAAGGCGAAGTAAGAGGCAACTGCTTCTGCCTGACTGCCTTCAAGCGAGAGCATTGCTTTCTTTCCTGCCTTTGGACTCAATCTGAAATGCTGGCTCTTGAAGCTTGCCAGCTTTTGGACTGGAACTACACCATCAGCTCTCCTGAGTCTCTAGTTTGCCAAATGCAAATGTTGGGATTTCTCAGCCTCCAAAACTGGGTGAGTCAATTTCTTATAAGAAATCTCTTTCTATATACATACTATTGGTTCTGTTTCTCTGGAGAACCTGACAAATATAGCACTCCTACTGGGATTCTCCAATCTTGGCCCTCCACCTTTGGAACTTTACACATGGATTCTACACCTGCAATATACTACTACCAGCTTTCCTGAGCCCTACCTGTGTCTAATCACACTCTAGAATTATGATCAGCTCTGAGTTATAAAAATAAAAATGATAATAAAATGGCTAACATTGATGAGAACTTATTCTGACTCAAGTACTATGCTAAGGGCTTATCCACCTCAGTCAATGCAAAAATATAGAAAGAAGTGGGGGGAAGGAGAGTGATGCAAAGAGCAAGAAGGAAGAATGAGTACTCTGGCTGCTGCATGGGTCAGGATCCACCTGCCCAATGTTCCAAATGATACCAATACGGGTACAGGAATAGCAAGGTTGATAAAAATCATGTTCTACCTCTTTTCAAGTGGTTTAGATATACTACAAAGCAAAGTCTGGGAGATTATAATCAGTTGAGCTAGACTATAAACTCTGTAAAGACTGATTCTCATTTTATTTGTTTATGATGTATTCCCAGTACTTAGCACAGTGCCTCGCACACGGGAAGCACTCAATATTTCTCATTAATGTTTGCCAAATCTACTTTTCAGTTAGTCAAGATTTCCCCCAGATTTTGGTAAGTCGTATAGCTGTCTTAATTTTCCTCGTGATAATTTTTTCTTCCTCTTTCTGTAGTTTCTTAGCTATTTTAGGGGACAATTGAGAGAAATTTTTAAACCAGAAGTCACTTTAATGAATTTTAAATGATATAGTATTAAAACTGAGGAATGGATCTACTAACAGGCAATAATACTACACATTTCATTAATTGAAGTAGGTGATTAATGCACAGGAGTCAGAAATATCAAGGAGGAATAAGATTTTGTGACTAAGTAAATTCCTTCATTACTTACAGCTCATTTCTTTATCTGTACATGAAGATAATCGCAGCCACCCCTCTCGTTTGTTGTGTGTGTGTGTGTGTGTGTGTGTTTGGTGGAAGAGGGACTACACTGTATGTAAAACTGCGGATCCTATAATATATTTTAGTTGCGATCGCTATGATAGTTTTCTGTGTTTCATGCTAATCTGTGTACAGCATCCTTTCCGGACCAAGATTCTAACCACATATTTTATTCTGTCATTCCCAGAAGCAACAGTACAGTATTATACTCAATTTCTCTACCAGATTCGAGGGTCATGCTCTCTTTGGCAGGGAGAGAGTTACTGTCAGGGAAATCTTACTGTTGGATCCAGGACAAATCGTTACAAAGTTGCATAAGTCTTTGTCAGCATTAGGCTGTGGTTCTGCAGGTGTTTTGCCATGTTGACACAGCTCATGTTTGCCCTGTTTTATTTATTGCTCTTTCTTTTGGAGGAAATTATAGAGAAAATAGGACTCATACCACAAATGGAAACAGTTTATATATTTAGCTGTTGAACTCCTTGGGAAAGAGGGAAGAAATAAGTAAGAAATGCACGAATGAATAAAAATATTCACGTGTTCACCTTCAAAACACACTGAAAAGAGCAATGAAGGATGCAGATTAGAAAAACTCGTGCCAGAGACACTGGAGCTCCTGGAAATGGAGAGGGAAACGTGAAAAGCAATTCCATTAATTTTAAAAGAGTAAATGTTAATCCGCAGTCGTATTCAAGGCTCTGAAGCTGTTACATAGGTGAGTAAAAGCAACAATCCCTGTCCTCCCCTTGCTTATAGCTGAGCAGAAAATAGAGCTAGCAAATAACTCTGATATAAAAGCAAACCATAATAAAATGGCTATAGCCAGCTAGAATGAGGGATCCATTCTAGCAGATCTTAATAATTGTTAATTATATTAACACTTATTTCTCAAATTATGTATTTTATGATAAACTCACGTAAGTATTTTATTCTCAAATACAGCACATAATGAGTCCAATGAATAAACCTTCAGAGAATGATGTAGACTTGTCTGGGAAGAAATAAAGGTTTTAGAAGATATAAGTAGCTTCTGTCCAAATGTCTGTCTCTGAGCTTGTTGATGGCTATTGGAAAGGCTGAGCATATAGGAAATAGTCTTCTTTCTAATATGAAAGGCATATTTGTGTCCATGGAATGAGAGGTATGCGTGGTATGAGAACAGGACCCAAGGTCATTGCAGGGCTCACAGTTGTAATGCATATTTCCTGAGTTACGATCCTCCACACGGATCATTGCTTGTTGGTTATTCATATCCATTCCTTCTATTGGATCAGTCCTAGGGTGTTTAATTCTTGTACTAATTTTTAATCGTTTTTCCCTGTCTTCATCTTTCTCTATCTTTGTTATTGTGCAGTTTCACTTCTGTCTGGAAGCCCATCTGATCTCATGTCCATCGTTTCAACAGCATTTGTTTTACAATTTCTCGGATTCTTTACACATGGCTCAGCAATTTTTCACTTCTTAAACCTTTTAACTCTTCAATGAAGTAAAGGCTCGGAAATACATACAACGTGTGTATTTCCAAACACATGTATGTCTTTACAAACACATGCATTTTAAGCTTGAAGAGATGACATGAGTTTAATGAGAGTAGAAATTGGGAGGCTACTTTAAAAAATTAAAGAAATATTCAGGAACACAAACAAGCTTTATAAACTGTCACTCATCATTCATATGTTACATGACAAAGTTAATATTTGTTTGATTTTCAAAGCAAGATTCAGGTAGAATAAAATACAGAAGTATGAAACATACATTTTGATAAATTTTGATAAATGTATACATCCATGAAACCACCACCCCAATCAAGACAACCAACATTTCCATCACCCCAGAAAATTCTTTCGTGTATCTTTTTCCAGGTTAATCTTCAACATCCAGGGGCAACCACTGTTCTGACTCTTCTCACCATGGATTAGTTTTGCCTCTTCTTTAACTTCACATGTGGAAAGACAGTTTTTATACCTTTGTGATTGTCTTCTTTCACTCAACATACTGTTTTTGAGATTAATCAATATTGTTGTATGTATTAGTACTTTCTTTTCTTTCTGAGTATAAATATACTCCATTGTATGAATATATCACAATTTGTCCATTCAACTTTTGATGGATATTTGGGTTATGTCCTGTTTTTCAATTATTATTAATATACATTTACAAGTCCCCTTTCCAATAATACTATACTACTTCATGAGTAATGTGAGTGCCTTATAATAAAAAAATTATCCTAATTCTTCCTCCTGTCCTTTGTATCATTCAGGTTATTCATTTCACTTATATATAAGGACACATAAGCATATATATGTGTATATATATATATATATATGATATATATATAAGCATACATAATTGAATACATTGTTGCTATTATTATTCTCAGTAAGCTATTATCAGATCAATTAAAGATAAGAAAAAAGTTTTTATCTTACCTTCACTTATTTATTCTTTGATGCTCTTCCTTTCTTTATGTAGATCCAAATTTCTTACCTGTAATATTTCCTTCTCTTCAACGAACTTCTTTTAATGTTTCTACAGGCCACAAATCCTCTCAATTTTTGTTTTTCTCCTTCACTTTTGAAAGACAATTTTGCATGGGATGCCTGGGTCGCTCAGTCAGTGAAGCACCTGCCTTCAGCTCAGATCATGATCCCGGGGTCCTGGGATCGAGTCCCACATTGGGATCCCTGCTCAGTGGGGAGCCTCCTTCTCTCCCTCCCTCTGCCCCTTGCCCCCTGCTTGTGCATGCTCTCTCTCTCAAATAAATAAATAAAATTAAAAAAAATAATTTTGCAGAATACAGAATTCTAAATTGGTGTTTCTCTCAACATTTTAGTTACTTCACTCCACTTTCTTCTTGCTTGCATGGTTTCTGAGAATAAGTCAAATATAATTCTTATCTTTGTTCTTCTATAGATCAGATACTTTTTCCCTCTGGCCTCTTTCAGGATTTTGTCTTTGTTTCTTCTTCTTCTTTTTTTTCCCCCTCTTTGTCTTTCATTTTGAATAGTTTCTTTTGCTTTATCTTCAAGTTCCCTAATTTTTTCTTCTGCAGTGTCTAATTTGTTGTTAATCCCATCCAGAGTGTTTTCAGCTCATACATTGTATGTTTATCTCTACAAGTTCAAATGGGTCCTTTAAAAATATCTTCCATGTCAAAAAAAAAAATGCATGTTTCATGTCTCTGTGTAACTTTTTGAACATATGGAGTACAGTAATAATTACTGTTTTAATGTCCATGTCTGCCAATTCTCACATCTATGTTGGTTTTGGGTCATTTGAATTGAGGGATATTTCTTCTCATTGTAAGTTCTATTTTTTCTGCTTCTTTTATGCCTGGTAATATTTGATCAGATGCCAGACATAGTAAGTTTTACTTTGTTGGGTGCTGGATATTTTATATTATTATAGATACTTCTGAGGTGCAGTTAATTTCCTTGGGAAGAGTGTGACTCATTTGGGTCTTACTTTTAAGTTTGTTAGGAAGAACCAGAGTTGTGCTCAATTATTCTTCACTATGGAAGCCAGAGTCTTCTCTCCATATATACTCTACCCAATGCCTGCTGAATTATGGTGTTTTTCCAGTCTGTCTAGTGGGAACAGTCACTACTCCTGGTCATGTGTATGCAAGAGGTTCTGTTCCATCAACCCTTTGGATGGATCTCTTCCCAGCATCAACTAGTTTCCTTACATAGATCCATTGATCGGTACTCTCCTGCATACTGGAGGGGCACCTTCTTTAGATAAGTGGATTTCTCTTTTCACGCAAAACTCTCTTCTCTGTTACTCTGTCCTGAATACTCTAGCTCTCACAATCTCTCTGGACTCTCACTTCCATCTCCTGAATTCAAGGAGTCTACTGGGCTTTGCCTGGTTTTCTTTCTGTATATGGAAACCTAGAAGATCTCCGACTTTCTCAAGGTCATATGTGTAGGCCCTTGTAGCACTCACCTTTTTCATTTCCTGTTTCTCAGGGATTATTGTTTTCCATTGCCTAATACTCAGTGTCTTCAAAGTCATCATTTCATATATTTTGTCTTGATTTTTGGTTTGTTTGTATTTTGTTGTTGTTGTTGCTTCTTGGTTGTTTTAGGTGGAAGAGTGAACCTGGGTGGAAGCAGAAGTCTCTATTTTATATTTTTTGATGGTATTTTAAATGGACTTCTATACATTTATTTTCCAATTGTTTTTTGTTAGTACCTAGAAATACAACTGATTTTTGTATCTTCCAAGCAAGTATGGTTTTAACAAGATCATTGGATTACTCTCACACACATTTAAAGAAAGCTAAACATAAAGGGATATGATGGATTAAGGGAGCAAGAACTTGCAGCAGGTTGGGGAAATTACTAGAAAGGCTACATGGAGGAGGTGGGATTTGAAAAATATGTGCAATATATTATAAATAAAAACTACAGCATGAACAAAGCACAGAAGAAAGCATAATCAGGGATTCTGAGTAGTTTGATTTAAGTGAAAGATTGATTATGTTAGAGGACATGAGGAAATGAAAATCTCTCTGCATATGATCCATACACATAAAACTTCTGTAGGAGAGCCTTCCCTGATCTTCCAGACCAGGTGAAGTCATCTGAAATGCATTTTATTTCCCTTTCATAATGTGCTCACAATTCTAATTAACTTTTTGTTCACTTACTCATGTAATGTTTGTCTTCCATACTAGACTGAAAATTCAGTGAAGGCAGGAACTATGCCTGTTTTGCTCACTGTTTTATTTCCAGTATTTAACAATAAATATTCATTGAATGAGTTAGTAAATTGAACCAGGATCAGAAATCTGAATTTAATTACATGTGCAATTGGGAGTCTTTAAAAGTGTTTGCTTTGGAAGAATGATATGTCCAGAGTTGTGCTTTAGGAAGACTTTTCTGGTGGCATGTAGTGAATGAACTTGAGAAAGAGGAGCTAGGCATGAGGAAAGATGTGAGGAGCCTACTGGAATAGTTTAGACAGGAGGTAAGGTGAGTGTGAGCCATGGCAGTGGCATAGAAATAGGAAGGAAATAAATACAAAAGAATCTGTAGAAGGAAAATCAGCAAAGTATAAAAACTGAGGATGAGAAAGAATAAGGGAGAAAAATGGTGTCATTCATAGAAATAGGAAATCTAATAGCAAGAGCTATGTTGTGGTAGTAGCTGTCCATCTTGAGTGTCAATTACTTGTAAACTTTCTAGGTAGGTCTATTGATTGATCAGGCAATTGGAAACTGTGGATTCCAGAACAAAATTGTGTATTAGGGACGTGAAAGTGAGAATTGTCCATTTAAAGGTGATACTTAGCCCTAGGGAACAATGAGATCAGAGAGAGAGAGAGAGATGTACAAAGAGCAGAGAAGAAGCCCGAAGAAGCCCAAGGAGACAATTTCAGAGGACATTAATTTTAGGACACAAGAAGAAGTCAACAAAGGATATGAATAGGAAAAATTTTCTAAAGTTGGAAGCAGAACCAATAGAATATTATGTTATACAAAAAAAGAGTTTGAGGTTACTTAACTGAGTATGTAGACAGTTTGAATAGCACAAAGACAGAAAAGGCCATTGACTTTGATCATTAGATCACTAGCAAACTTCAAGATAATTTGAGTAACTTCATTTGATTCTTAGGATAACCATAAAAGAGAAGAGGGGTATTATTACCCTCATTTTATTTTTTATTTTTTAAAGATTTTATTTATTTGACAGAGAGAGAGCACAAAGAGGGGGAACTGCAGGCAGAGGGAGAAGGAGAAGCAAGCTCCCTGCAGAGCAGGGAGCCCAATGTGGGGCTCAATCCCAGGACCCTGAGACCATGACCTGAGCTGACGTCAGAAAACAAATGACTGAGCCACCCACGTGCCCCTCACTTTTTTTTAAAAGATTTATTTGTTTATTTGAGAGACAGAGTGCAAGTATACCCGTGTGTGCCGAGTGAGGGGCAGAGGAGAGAATCTTCAAGCAGACTCCCCACTGAGCACAGAACCCAACGCGAGGCTTGATCTCATGACCCATGAGATCATGACCTGAGCCGAAATCAAGTTAGATGCACAACCAACTGAACCACGCAGGCACCCCTATCCTCAATTTGTAGATGAAGGAACCAGGTCTCAGAGAGTTCAGTGGCTTTCTCAAGGCCACACAAACATGAAACTTGAGAACTGGATCTTTACGCCGATGTCATCCCCAACATTGTCCCCCAATACCACCCTGCATGCTATTCTTTCTTACATTCTTCAGAAAAATATATTTGTTCTCAGAACTATACTGTTGTTATGCATCTCATTATTGTCCATTTCCTTAAGAAATGTATAAAAACACTTATCTTGGATACTGATAGTATAACGATTGATATTAGTAGCTCCTGTCAATAATGTAGATGGAGTAAGGGCTCAGAATGTTTGTTTACCATAATAAGATGTTGTGTGTTGAAATGAAATATGTAAATAAATATTATTAAGGGGTTTCCCTTTCTATCAGAGCAGTGACACTAATTCAGGAATATGTCAAGTTTCCCTCATCAATTCTATAAGTAAATTAAATATGCTCCATATTTATTTGAGTTTAAACGTGACTAAAGACTCATATATGCATTCACCTACTTCATCTAATCAGTGACTTACTGTTATTATCTGAAATCATATAAGAATATTTAACTATCAATAACATTTTATGAGTATACTATAATACTCTAAAGCCCAGAACAGCCTCCTGTCCCAATGTTGTTAAACATTCATCCCAAAAGGCACAGGTATGTGATGAGGGATACAGAAAATGCTCAGAGGATTTCAACTTACTAATTTACTTTTTCTTACCTCAGGAAAATAGGAAGACATTGGAGATAGTTAAGCTGATAGTCTCAATTGCTGTCTTAAGTAAGGAGTTAATATGGGACAACAATGTGGGCTATTGTCATCTTTGAGAACTTCTAAGACAAATAAACAAGAAAATAACTGTTTTGTAGAAGCTATTGTTGGAATCTGTGAGTAGAATATTAGGTTTGCTGATTGCTATGATGGGTATTTGTACATAGGAAGAACTGACCCCATCATAATCAATAGTCATTAAAATGCTTTCTTTTAAACCAAAGAGTCTGGTTCATTTAGTTCAGAAAAGAATTGCAATTATTGTCCTGAAAAGACTGATGTCTGGGCCTCACAGAAACAGAGTAGTCACTCTGAAGGAGCAAGAGCTCTTTCTTGTGCAGCTAATAAAGGTGAGAGAATGTTCTGAGTGTAGGGTTAGTTGTCTGACTACTGCCTCAGAGCATGATGCTAACACTGAAGTTTTGGGTAGGTTGATTCTTCTTTGAGAATCTCTATTCAGTGGGCATGCTGACCCCTTGGACTAGGATTCAAATTTACTGTATAAATTGATACCATTTTTCAGAAGAAAATAAGGACAATTTTAAGAGCATTTCCATGGATATTCACTTTTCCCTTGCCAAAAAGTAATGACACAAGCCTACAGGCTTGGTTCCATTTTGGTCAAATTGCAAATATGTGACATTTTAGAAATGTTGGGCTGTTTTACTTTTCACACCCATTTAATCACAGTTTGGTGACTGGGGCTTGATGGAATAAGGGAGTTCTGTAGATTCGGTGCAGTTGTGTTTCTGGGATTTTGTAGCAACTATGGTTTCAGAAGAGAATGGAAAAAATAAACATACTTAGCAACTCAAGGGCCAGCTGCCTTAAAAACTGGCGTGGACATTCTGGACATTCTGGACTCATCACCATGTCTTTTTCAATCTTTGTCGTTGTTCTAAATTGTAAACAGACTTGTATGGATACTCCTTTTGTATATTTATATTTGGGGAAGGATCAGGTTGGGTTATTTTTCTTTTCTACATTTTTATAACCTTTAGAAATTTAAAATAATAAGACCCAGCTTTTATATTTATTAAAAATGGAGAGAAAAGACTTGAAAGAAATGTAACTAATGACTATTGGCACCATTTGCTTCCCCTTTAAGTGAAACCGGGTAACTATTCTTCACCTAATAACACCTTCTAGTCTAGTCTGTCAAAAAGCTTTAGAAAACATTCATTTAGACTCAGAGACCTCTACTGTGTGTGATGACTATTGTACTGACTTGTGTAATAGGGAATGCAAGAGAAATGTGGTTAAAAGCTTAACTAGTAGAGGTTAACTGAATTGCCCGTTTACAGAGTAGCATAGTTGGGAGGTTACTCATTCACTGAAGTCTCTCCTCCTTTGGTGTGGACAAAGCTCTTGAAATTGAATTCCCACTACTGTGGTACATCTAATAATTTTATACCTTCTATGATACTTACCCAAATATATCCATCATATATATATATATACACACACACACACATTATACATATATATAATGTATATAATATACGTTATGTATACATATGTAATTATATATAAATATATAATGATGGGATGCCATCATAGTATAGTGGAAAGGATGCTGCTCAGGAATATAAAAACTAAATCCAGGCTATACTATTGCCTAGGTTCTGTGAACCCTATTATGGCATTTTAACACATCCTTAGACATCATTTTGGAGAAAGAGTAAAAATGAAGGGTGTAGTGGATATTTTGGGGGTGACTCACTATAATCTATTCTTCTCTTCTTTTGCTTAAAGTACTCTGAGTTTTTTGAGGGGAATCTCTTTGCAAATCCATTGTCCGTTAGTCATGAAACTTCAGTTAATGCAGTGGGGTTGACCCAGACATGGGCCTGATTGATTAGGCCTATCTTAAACATTCTATCTTTCTCACCATAAAGATTACTCAGAGATAAACATCATCAAATTTGGGTCAGTGAGATATAACTATATGTATTCTGAGGCTTCTGAGAAGTTATTTCCCTCACTCTTCTAACTACCCCAAAAGAAAATTCTTCCTCTGGATGGGGTGGGAAGGTCTAGAACTTTGTCACCATGAACACCAAGAACATTGTCACCATGAATGGAGCTGGCCTGAAGACAAAGCTGAAGCATTAGGGGGTGGGGAGGAAGCGAGGAGAGAGTAGACATGAAAGATGAGCAGATAACGGGAGGAGGAGCCCGAATGGTCCAAGAACCTCTGGATCAAGGCCTGGACTATTCCATTATGTGAGCCAATAAATTCCCCACTCTTTTATTCTTTGGTTAAGTCAGTCTGGGCCAGGTTTTCTCCTACTTGTGATCAAAGACATCCTAATTGCTACAAAGGGGTTGAATTAGAATGTAGTCACTAAAGCTACACTGTCCAAAAGAAATGTCTGTGATGATAGAAATAGTTTTATAAATGTACTGTCCAATATGGTAGCCACATGTGTCTGAGAAAATAAGTTTTTAATCTGATTAATTAAAATTTAAGTTTAAATGGTCACATATGGCTAGTGGCTTTTTTTTTTAGATTTTATTTATTTATTCATAAGAGACAGAGAGAGGCAGAGGGAGAAGCCCAATGCGGGACTTGATCCCAGGACCCTGGGATCATGACCTGAGCCAAAGGCAGACGCTTGACCATCTGAGCCACCCAGGCGCCCACTAGATGGTCTTTAAGACCCCTAATTGTTCTAATATTGTAGGATTTTGTGCATAATTTAGTACACATAACACCCGTGAATGGATCCAAATGTTACCTAAACTAAAATCTTTGGGAACTGCCAACACACACAAGACAACCGATTTCCAGTAAGAATGAATATACTAGATTTATGTTTCCATTCAAAGCTGCTATGGCAGTTAATTTAATAGCAGATGATAAAAATATCAATATTCACTACTTCTTTCCCCATTAAGTATTTTATAGCTGGGAAGACTCAGGCAAATTACATAAAAGCTCTAATGATATTTTGAGGGTTAAGTGAGTAAACGCATGTAACGGACCTAGCATAGACTCTTGCCTACAGTCAATTTTCAATGAATGGCAGTTGTGCCTCTTGCTACTACTGCTACTTAAGACTAACATAAATGACCATAAATGACACTCCTTAGTGTCTAGAAGTGCCAGTGTCTGACCGAGCAGACCTGCGATCGGTCACTGAAATACGGGGACATACTGAAGTTGGAAAAGACTTGGAGAGCAAGTAAGATATAGGTGCAGAAAGTTAAACTAAGTCTCGGTCATCAAAATGACCAGGTCATTAGTATAGGAGAGAGATTAAAACCAAGATCTTCTGGCTCGAAATTCAGGGTTCTGATTACTCTCCTACACTGCACTTCATTTTGTTGCACCTTTTCTCAGATTTTTCAAACTGCCTGGCATTGTCCATTCCATTTGCCTCCTAGGCAATTTTACAATGGGACAATCTTCTCAAGACCATTTAACCTCATGGTTGACTCTCGATTCCCTCTTCAAGAAGTAATGGGAAGATTCTTTTTTTTTTTTTTTTTAAAGATTTTATTTATTTATTTGACAGAGAAAGACACAGCGAGAGAGGGAACACAAACGGGGAGTGGGAGAGGGAGAAGCAGACTCCCTGCCGAGCAGGGAGCCCGATGCGGGACTCGATCCCGGGACTCCAGGATCATGACCTGAGCCGAAGGCAGTCGCTTAACCAACTGAGCCACC